>NC_091117.1:149470187-150070187 GCF_040183065.1 Periplaneta americana
GAAATATTCAACATTTTTTCCCTCCATTACTGTATCTGTACAATAATTAATATTAATATGTGTAAAATAGCGTCCTTCTGCTATATCAAAAAATATTTTTAAGATTAAAAAAAAATTACACCCCCCCCCCCCCTTTCAAAATTCAGTTCACTGTGCAGTGATGAAGCGTTTCCCACATAACTCAAAAACTATCCAACATTCTGTGATGAAATTTTTTGTGTGTATTTATGCATGTCATACCTACAATATGATCCAAGATCACTTTTCTACCTTTAATAAATTGTCTGATAAAAAATAAATTCATTTAACAAATGGTCAAATCCAAGTATTTTCTTGTAACACAAAATAAAAAAAAAAAATATTATTTATTAAGGGATGTAGTTGAAAGAGCATGATATTGTAAACATGAGTTTCAGCACTAAAATAAAAGAGAGAGAAAATGAAAAATTTAACACATTTATGAGTTATGAGGGAAACGCTTCATCACTGCACTGCAATTTGAATTTTGAAAAAAAATATACGGTACAAGTTAAATAATTTTTTTTTAAATCGTAAAAATATTTTTTTCATATAGCAGAAAAACAATGTTTTACACATACCAATTTTCATTATTGTACAAGGTACAGTAATGGAGGAAAAAAATGTTGAATATTTCCAAAAATTTTACTGCTGTAAGCTGTACCTAACCCCTTAAGCTAACAAGTCTACGTTTATAAACTTTAAATCTGGTTACAAGAAATCGTTTCTTGCACGCACTTTTGTCATATTCTTGTCACTTGTCAGGTGTAGAAGAATGTGAACACTAATCTGAGTGTACAAAGCTTTCTGTGTCCATTTTTGAATCTGAAAAGGCAAGGAAAATGTTAATGAGTCGTATTAAAATTTTGAGATGGCATTTTGGTTCAAAGTTTTGAGATCTATTTATGTACCGATACTGTAACAACCAGTGTAACTGAGCCTACTCAATTTGAAAACAGTTACTGGTACTGGTACTTCCCCACTGGTCTACAACATTTATAAAATATTCATACAAAAACCTGGAGTCATTACTTTGTGATTAACTTATAATTTTAGGGTTGCTGCTAATAATAATAATAATAATAATAATAATAATAATAATAATAATAATAATAATAATAATAATAATAATAATACCGATAATAATAATAATAATAATACCGATAATAATAATAATAATAATAATAATACCGATAATAATAATAATAATAATAATAATAATAATAATAATAATAATCATAATCATAATACCTTTGGTTGCACACTTATGGAATGTAGAGATTGTTCTCATATTGAGCAAGTCGACTAAAAATTACCAAAAAAACAACAACACAAACATAATAACAAAATAAATCTCAATAAGAACTAAGTTAAATACAGTACTAGACTACGGTACTGTATCATTCATTTTGAATATACACATATAAAAGTACCATTAGGTCTTATTTCTGATCTATAAACTGATATGAATTCTTCATACAAATTGAAAAAATAAATTCTTCATACAAATTGAAAAAATAAATTCGCTGTTACAGCCAGTCATTGCTTATCTCTTTTGACTTCGAAATGGCAGCCAGTGAACACAATGAAATCTAATAACATGAATATTTAGTGAAATTAAAATTTTCAGCTACATTTAGGTTTGCTTCCTAAATAGTAAAATAATAATACAGGTATAATATAATCTCTACAGTTGTAGAGAACCAATTTGCGCAATTCTTCTCTCAAAATTAATAGCGAGCCTCAGTATATATATATATATATATATATATATATATATATACGAGAAGTTTATTTTAATAGAAACCAACATTCTTAATTTGAAGCTAACTCTAATTTCTTTTCATAATTTTCAGAACCTTCCAATTGAAATTTAGTAATTACATTTGTACCGTATTGGTACTTCATATTTGCTATTACCTCAAGTCATACCAAAATATCAGAAAGAATGCCTTCTCTTTAAGTTTCTGTTGATATATCGCAAATAAATCATCATTTCCAAGCTAGTTATGGAAATGTGCGTCATTTATTTAATAAATGCTGCCCTTACAAGAACACTTCATGAATATCACGGGAAAACAGAAGAAAATCAATTTCTTCTCTTAACTTTCAATGGTTTGGACTGCCAAATTATGTAATATATTTCGGCTACTCCCATTTATCCATTGAACTCACTGAAAATTAGCATGAAACTATACAGAAAACTACTACTTTGGTTTCTTGAGGACAACACTTCTCAGGTTTTGAAATGGTAGATCAACTAGAACTGTTAATAATATGGATCCTACAATGATTGTCATCAGCTCTGGAACATTAAGCTGTAACACAAAAAAAAAAAATACAAATTATTAGGAACATTTGCAATTACATATTCGATTAATACTATAATAAAATAACATATAACCAAATTAATATCAAGTTTTTAAAAATTCCACATTTGTTTATAGTCATATATTTAATGTATTACATATTGTATTAATAGATACACGTGTGATTTTGAGTTCAAACAGAAGGAGGACAAAAACATGAATGAGGAAGAAGTCATAAATATAAGAAGGCATAAATATAAGAAAATAAAATACATGTTTGATGAAGATTGCAATAGGCATAAAGCACCTAAACTGTAACTAAAACTGGCGATTAAACTATACTGTGTGAATCACGTAAAACTATCATCAAGCATATTTCCGAAACGAAATATGCAACTGATGCGCTGTTTTCACAAAATGAAAGTAGAGCTCGCAAATGCAGGCGATGCAGAGATTCCAACAAGTGTATTTCTACCACTAAGTTAATGTTTTTTAGGTGGAACAATGCCTGCCGACACTGAAAAAATAAAAGTAGCCTACTCGTAGATAACGTTAGAATCACAATTACATTTTTTGCATGATCCTTGGCAAATAGTTAATGAAATAGGTATTCTCATTTGAATTTTTGAAACAAAGTATTGTTTGCTCCACTTGATTGTCACTACTATGGTATATATTGCACCTCGGCCATATGTTTATATTTTGTTTCCTTTACATAGATTACATTGCGATTTTCTAGTCAGTACTTTGCGGTATTTCATAAAAGTAGGTCATATTGTTACTAGAGAACATGGATTTACGAGGGTAAGTCAATAAGTATCCGCACTTTTGCTTTCATCTTATGTAGGTTGGCTGTACCACTTTGTGCATGCGCACATTGACAGATAGCGCCTTCATCTGTGCTTGTGAATGTTTGACCATTATCACTCCAGTTATTGTTGCACAGTAAACATGGCTACATCTCTTTCCATTTGCACCATAGAGGAACAGTGTGCAGTGATCCGTTTTTTCGTCGTGTACCAGGAGCTGAAATCCATCGAAAACTTTCTGCATAATATGTGGACAAAATTTTACCATGGCGAAGTGTGTACAAATGGATTGAAAAGTTCAAAAATGGTCGGACAAGCAAAAAGGACGAAGGAAGGGCAGGACGCCCATCACATCCACTAGTGACGCCAACATTGAGTAAGTCCATGCCATGATTCAGACAAATCGTAGAGTGACTATCGATGAAGTGGCAAACTATATGCGAATTAGTCATAGTTCTGCATATGACATTATTCATAACAGATTTGGCTTTCATAAAGTCTGTGCAAAGTGGGTCCCAAAACAGCTCTCTGAAGAGTACAAGCACAATCATGCTAACGAAGGTGAAGCTTTTTTGAAACAAATACAGTAGTAATTGGAGATGAAATGTAGATCCATCATTTTGAATCTGAAAGCAAACACCAGAGCATGGAATGGAAACACCCCGAATCTCCAGTAAAAAAGAAATTCAAGAGTCAACCCTCCACAAGAAAAGTCATGCTCACACTTTTCTAGGACTCCCAAGAGCCAATACTGCAACATTACTTTGAGAAGGACTCGAGCTGAAGTCAGCAATTCGAATCAAACACCGAGTCCTATTGTCAGAAGGAGTTCTTTTATTGCATGATAATGCACGTCCACACTGTTCAAACTATTGACAAACTGGGTTTCGAGGTGTTGGAGCATCCTGCATACAGTCCCAGTTTCGCCCCTATCAGATTTCCGTCTTCTTGGTCCACTTAAAGATACCTTAAGGAGCCGTCGATTAATCACTGAAAACTTTTTTTCTGAGGACATCAGGAAGCTTGTGCAATGATGGATCAAGTGCATTGAGAAACAACGGGACTATGTTGAAAAATGAGGTAATTGTAAGATGGAGTTACTTGTCAACAATGTGACACTGAAACGTGTGTTCAGTGTTACTGCCCAGCAACAGTCCTGATATATTTTTAATTTGTGATGATTGGTTAATTAATATTAACCCGGCTCACTCACATTCACACAAATTTCCAGACTCTAGACACCCAGGGAATTCTTCTTCTTCAAGAAAAATTCACCGAGCGCCGAGCCCGGGAATCGAACCCGGGACCACCTGATCTGGGAGCCAGCATGCTGACCAACAGACCACGGAGGCAGTCAAGTTTTCTATTGTTGTTGAGAAAATTGTAAAAAGAGAGTGCAGATACTTACTGACTTAACTTTGTACATATATTGGAAGGCAGAAAACAGGAAAGATTGGAGACTGTTGGGTCTGCAGTGAAAGGCCTGCCTTTGAGCAGAAATATATCCCTCCCCTCCCCTCCCCTCCCCCTCACAATGTACTGAAGATGAAAACCAAATGCGAATTCAACTATTACTATTAGGGCATAAGGCACAAAGAATGATGAAAAATGCATTTGGAATCCTGAATCAAAATTCCAGAGTTTGATTCACTCCAATGGCAATACTCACAGAAACTGCATATACTGCTGTCTGCATAATATGATAAAATGCTGAAGTGTGAAGTGTGTGGTCATTGTGCCACTGTCATACATCTATGACGCAGTACATGAGGGTAGGCCACTAGAGGGAATCCAACAGGTGGAACTTAAACTGAGAGGATTCAATCCGACATTAGGATGGGAATCCGGTGTGGCTTAGTGGATAGAGCGTCAGCACGTAGAGCTGAAAATCCGGGTTCAAATCCCAGTACTTACTTACTTACAAATGGCTTTTAAGGAACCCAAAGGTTCATTGCCGCCCTCACATAAGCCCGCCATCGGTCCCTATCCTGTGCAAGATTAATCCAGTCTCTATCATCATATCCCACCTCCATCAAATCCATTTTAATATTATCCTCCCATCTACGTCTCGGCCTCCCCAAAGGTCTTTTTCCCTCCGGTCTCCTAACTAACACTCTATATGAATTTCTGGATTCGCCCATACGTGCTACATGCCCTGCTCATTGCAAACATCTGGATTTAATGTTCCTAATTATGTCAGGTGAAGGATGCAATGCGTGCAGCTCTGCATTGTGTAACTTTCTCCATTCTCCTGTAACTTCATCCCTCTTAGCCCCAGATATTTTCCTAAGAACCTTATTCTCAAAAACCCTCAATCTCTGTTCCTCTCTGTAATATAACTGTTTTATAAATTCTAACTTTCAGATTTTTTGACAGCAGACTAGATGACAAAAGCTTCTCAACCGAATAATAACACGCATTTCCCATATTTATTCTTCGTTTAATTTCCTCCCGAGTGTCATTTATATTTGTTACTGTTGCTCCAAGATATTTGAATTTTTCCACCTCTTCGAAGGATAAATCTCCAACTTTTATAGTACCATTTCGTACAATATTCTGATCACGAGACATAATCATATACTTTGTCTTTTTGGGATTTACTTCCAAACCGATCGCTTTACTTGCTTCAAGTAAAATTTCCGTGTTTTCCCTAATCGTTTGTGGATTTTCTCCTAACATATTCACCTCATCCGCATAGACAAGAAGCTGATGTAACCCGTTCAATTCCAAACCCTGCCTGTTATCCTGAACTTTCCTTATGGCATATTCTAAAGCGAAGTTAAAAAGTAAAGGTGATAGTGCATCTCCCTGCTTTAGCCCGCAGTGAATTGGAAAAGCATCAGATAGAAACTAACCTATATGGACTCTGCTGTATGTTTCACTGAGACACATTTTAATTAATCGAACTAGTTTCTTGGGAATACCAAATTCAATAAGAATATCATATAATACTTCCCTCTTAACCGAGTCATATGCCTTTTTGAAATCTATGAATAACTGATGTACTGTACCCTTATACTCCCATTTTTTCTCCATTATCTGTCGAATACAAAAAATCTGATCAATAGTCGATCTATTACGCCTAAAACCACACTGATGATACCCAATAATTTCATCTACGTACGGAGTTAATCTTCTCAAAAGAATATTGGACAAAATTTTGTACGACGTCAACAAAAGTGATATTCCTCGAAAGTTACCACAGTACTGGAGAGAATTTTTCTCCATTCCACTCATTCTTTATCATTGAAGCTTTTTAAGATGTGGAGCAAGTCAAGATTTTACAAGATCACAATTTTTTGGAGAGATGTTACACATAATATTTTTAAAAAAGGCTGAACAAGAACTGCACTGTAGAATAGAGGGCATAAGCAATTTCAGAGATCGTAATGGATTCCGTGGTAAAACTCAGACAAAGCTTGATTAAGACAACATTAAACTGCAGAAATACGACGTGCCCCACTTCTGAGTAAGAATTAAAAGTTAATGAGCAGGCTAAGTTTATATCCTGATCTTACATGCCGAACTCTCCTCTATAATATCTTGTGCTTCGTGGACAACATGTTCCAAACACCATTTATATTGCAGAGAACGCTACAAATAAACTATTTTTCAGATTTTTTTATGTAACACAAGACAGAGAACTCATTACTTACCAACAGTAGAAGGCTGTAGATTTGTGTAACACGATTTGTGCCTACTGTGTAGAAGAAAATAGGGAACTGAAGGAGATACACTGCATAAGACAGTCTAGTTGTGACTAGAAATCCGCGCCATGACAGAAACTGGCCCAGCAAGCCTGCAAATTCAACAATACACAACAGTTCTAACAGTACATTTTAAAAAATTGCAATAACATGTTATGAATTTTATGAATTTATGAGACACATAATGTCCCGCGCCGTAGCATCTAAGGCAGCCTGCCTAGGACTCGCGTTACAGAATGCACGCTGGTTCGAGTCCTAGAGGAAGTCCTGGAGGAAGAAATTTTCTCATGAAATTTCGGCCAGTGTATGGGACCGGTGTCCACCCAGAAACGTGATACACTTGGGGAGCTACGATAGGTAGCAAAATCCGGTTAAGCAAACCAGCTATAATGGCTGGAGGGCTCATCGTGCTAACTACACAATACCTCCATTCTGGTTTGATGATCGTCCACCTCCGCTTCGGCATGTGGCTGTGGGGCCAGCAGCCGGCTAATCGGTCTTGGCCCTTCATGGGGTGTAGTGCCATGGATTATTATGAGCCACGTAACACAAACGTAATAGGTAATAATAATAATAATAATAATAATAATAATAATAATAATAATAATAATAATAATAATGTTTTATTTTCGCTGGCAGAGTTAAGGCCATAAGGCCTTCTCTTCCACTCAACCAGCCTTAAACAATACAATACATAAATTTAAATTACAAATATTTACTCTACACTTAAAAGATTCACCAGCAATATTCTTCACTAAACATTTATTTAAATTTAGATAAATCTATAAGGTAAAGTAGTAACTTAATTTATGAGCTAATTTAATTCAATCAATTATAATTAATTTAATATTTGAAATAGCTAGTAAAATGATTGGAAGTCAAATATACTAATTATATTAGATAAATTATATTATTATCTTCCTCATCAATAAATAGAAATATATAAGAATAATCATACAACATCTACGAAGTGTCAATATCATGCTGCTGCCTCAAAACCAAAATGAAGGCTCTCCCCCAATTTTAATACCATTTATAGTATGTATTGAAACAATCAGAAATATAATTCCTTACTAGGACTATGTTACAGGGGTTCTCCTTTTCAGAGGTAGGGTTCTTTTATGTGCCAGAGATGTACGAAGCAAGACTCCACAGCATACTCTGCTAATGATTTTTGTCAGCCTTCATTGTATGGATATCAGATCTAATGGCGAACATGGTGGCCATTCAACCACTGAGAATGACTTATGTATAGATCATTCATTATCTAGAGAAACCTACCTGTATGTCAGCAGAAGAAGAATTTGAACTGGAAAGCTTCTCTCCCTCACTATGCTTTTACTTGCAGCTAGCTAGCTCACTTACCTCCAGCATTAAGCTCTTTCTGTAAGCTATGGCGCAAGTATGCATTTGGTTTCACAAGATAACGAATTGCCTATCGCTATAAAAATTTTTCACAAATAATTTTAAACATCTCTTCTATCACAAGGAAAGAAAACAAAAGCTACCATTAATATATATCACATATCTTATGAAACAAAATCAGACATAAAATGCAGCAAATAACTAACAGACAAAAAAAAAAAAAAAAAAAAAAAAAAAAAAAAAAAAAAAAAAAAAAAAAAATGTGACAAGAGGATTTGAGGAAACCCTTGTAACTGCATGTAACAGCTATAAAAATTATGGTACCGGTAATGAGATTACTTACTTAATGAGATTAAAGTAAATAAATACAATTTGCTGTAAAATTTAAGTGTATCTAAATAACGGAATGAAATAAGCTGTGAATAACAACAACAACAACAAAAATAATAATAATAATAATAATAATAATAATAATAATAATAATAATAATAATACTTATTTACTGGCTTTAAAGAACCCGGAGGTTCATTGCCGCCCTCACATAAGCCCGCCATTGGTTCCTATCCTGTACAAGATTAATCCAGTCTCTATCATCATATCCCAACTCCCTCAAATCCATTTTAATATTATCTTCCCATTTACGTCTCGGCCTCCCCAAACGTCTTTTTCCCTTCGGCTGGCCTCCCAACTAACACTCTATATGCATTTCTGGATTCGCCCATACGTGCTACATGCCCTGCCAATCTCAAACGTCTGGATTTAATTTTCCTAATTATGTCAGGTGAAGAATGCAATGCGTGCAGTTCTGTGTTGTGTAACTTTCTCCATTCTCCTGTAACTTCATCCCTCTTAGCCCCAAATATTCTCAAACACCCTTAACCTATGTTCCTATCTCAAAGTGAGAATCCTAGTTTCACAACCATAAAGCACAACTGGTAATATAACTGTTTTATAAATTCTAACTTTCAGATTTTTTGACAGCAGACTGGATGATAAAAGCTTCTCAACCGAATAATAACATGCATTTCCCATATTTATTCTGTGTTTATATTCCAATAATAATGTGACAGCTGCATCGGGATTCGAACGCGTGTCCGACAGGGCGCGCGGCAGACGAAACGTTGGTCGCTTAGGTGTGGCAGATGTAAGGGGAGCGTCTGCATGCTGAGAGGGCAGAGGGGCGGTGTACTACGGCGCGAGGCAAGGGGGGACGCAAAGCTGGTAGTGATTCGCTGTGCGGGGTGAAGGGGAGGACGGACCCTCCCGAACAGAATCATCCAGAAGTAGAAATCTCGAGAAATCGTACTTTCTCGCAACTATGGTGTGGTTATAAATTACGACACGCAAGTGAACTTTAGTCAGTCAGTAAGTCAGTGTTGTTACAGTCGGTGGACAGCAAGCCAGCCAGTCTTGTGTACCGGAGTTTGATTTGAGTGTGTGTCCGCAACTGTGTGAGCATCCGAAGACCTGAGTTCGAGTGCAGTGGACCGCAGTTGGAGGGACCTGAGTTCGAAGTTCAGTGGACTGTCTCTAAGGTCTGGGGTTCGAGATACTGTGAACTCGAGTGACTGAGCTAGAAGAACTGTGAACTGAGAACTGACAGTTCTGATTTGTAAATAGTGCTTTGTGAACATTAGTTAAAATTAACAGTTCATTGTTGTTCTCAATAATCCAAGTAAATTGTCATTGTCGTCTGTGGAGTGCAATAACGAATACTGTGTTGCTGTGTGGAGAGCAAATTCCATTGTTGACGGGAGTAGAATTAGATTGTAGAAAGTGAAGAGTTATTGTTGTGAGAATAAAACTATATTATTGTTTTTAAATTTGAAAGTTACAATAATAATGATAATGATCATGATCATGATGATAATAATAATGATGATAATGATAATAATAATATAATAATCACTGATGAACTGTTAATTTATTTAGATTAAATAAATAACAACTGTAGAATGGGGATACTTGCAACAGATGTGTGATTCAACAGCATGTTACACAAAACTGGAAATAGTTTTAAAAAAGTCAATATGCCCAAATTTTAGTCCATATCAGTAGAATAATATGATATATACAAATTTCGTATGTACGTTTTTTTATTTTTTTATTATTATTTTTTAATAAGGCGAAAATATGAATGTTGCAATGTTGCAGTTGGGATAACTTGCAAGAGTAGGGCCTAATTAAATAATATTGTAATGTCAAATTAACAGCTAAATAACGTCACTTGCAACACTTAATACTTTTTTTTAAATAATTGATTAAATGGCGATCTTACTCGTGTTAATTATGTAAGCATGTGTGGCTTACAGCTGTTTCGGTATTACCTGACACCATCCTCAGCCTTTTTTTATATTTACACAACAGTGGATACGGTAACGAAAAAACACAAAATTTCACATTATTAAGTACGTAAGTTCATAGAATTTTCACAGTGAAACTGGAACTTTTTTGTGTTTCCTTGGCATCCTAACGTAAAACAAAATTGTTTTGCAAATCAACATAAGCCTTACATAAAATTAATAACACTTCCTTATTACAATATGCATTATTATAGTAAAACTCTGAATAGAAGCTGTTTTTGCTACTTTTTAAATGCTAAGAAAGTGGGTGTGGCAGTATTGCAAGTTACGCAATCAGGACCAGTAATCCATTAACATTTTAAATTCACAGAAAATGGTACCACATTATTCAACACAACTATAGGACAAATTTCCTTACATTATATTTAAGTCATTATTACCTGATAAATGCTCTCCAGGTGCACTCTTAAGTATACACAGTAGAAGTTTATCGTATTTTAATCTTTGCTACCAGTACTTTACTACAGTACAGTAATTTTTAAGTTTACAAATCATCTCATAAAAATCAGAATTGCCGCCTAAAACAACATGTTTGAGATAGAACACACTGTGCTAAACAAATGGCAAATGAAAAAGTTAACGTTGAAAATAATAAATGTTGACAAACATAAGAAATTAAACATACTTTCAAGTATCCCCACTGTTACAAATACTGTATCCCCATTCTACAACTTTTCTATGTGAATTACAGTGTTATTTTACCTGATTAACTAGTTTCGAAATTATATCCACCATCTTCTGAATTCTAACACAGGGTACCGGTAGTTGTTATTTATTTATATTATTTAATGTACCGAAGTACATATGATATTTCCATGCATATATTCTGCGTCATCATACGATGAAAGAGTAATGGAACGGAGAAAAATTCTCTCCGGCGCCGGGATTTGAACCCGTTCCATTACTCTTTCATCGTATGATGACGCAGAATATCTGCATAGAAATATCATATGTACTTCGGTACATTAAATAATATATGGTATGCGTAAATCACTTGTGATTTAAGACGGCGCTTATTCCGTCGGATCCCGGCCAACTAGTCACTCATAACGAGTGCACCTCAGCACATGTGTGGACTTCAGTCCTTCGTTCATAGACATCTATGACGTAGTGCAGAGGGCGGCCACTAGAGGAAACCCAAGAGTTGGAACTTAAAACTGAGACGATTCTGTCTGACGCCGGGGTGGTATCCGGTGTGGCTTAGTGGATAAAGCATCAGCATCAGCTGAAAACCCGGGTTCAAATCCCGGCGCCGGAGAGAATTTTTCTCCGTTCCATTACTCTTTCATCGTTATTTATTTAATCTAAATAACTTTATAGTTCATCAATGGTACCGGTAATAATAATCAACAACAACCAGTGGCGTATGCTGAACCTGGAGTTTGGGTGTTCTGTTAAAAATATATAGTTGGTCTATCTCGCACAATTATTATAGACCTAAGTGAAATATCGGGTCAACATTAACTGCCATTTTTAATATATAATTCAGTATTATTTATAAATAATAACTATGGGGCGGATGTTGATGACCTAAAAATCTACTTAAAATAATCATTAAAATGCCCTTAAACTAAAGGAAAAATGACAAAAAATTAAAAGAAAATAACATTTAAATATTATTCAAAGTACTCGCACCACAACTTCTTAAAAATTAATCACCTTGTTTCAATGACTGCCCTGCAAATGCAGGAGAAAGGAGGCAACTACAAATAATGTTATTCAAAATTGCATTATTTATGATCAAACAATAACCATGGCCAGCAAAACAACCTGCTTGAAGTTCCACAACCCGCTAACTATTCTGCAATTTCATATTGTGAAATAGAAAAATGTCTAGTGTATTGATCGCTTTTTGTTTTATATTGCTGCACTAAATTCGGAAGTGGCGGGGTAAGTCTACCCTTATTCACTATATGTAATTTCTCTCCTAGTGGGCGAGAAGAGAATGGCTTTTGCAAAAGATCTTTTACAGTGTACATTTCCAAGTGTTATTATCATTAAATAAGTAATTTAAATTGTTCACCTGCGCTGGCACATAACTACGAACCCTAGTAAAACCTAAACACAGTAAATTCACTCACACAAACAGTAAACACACACGTCAAACACAATATTTTGTAACGCTATTGACAAGTTGAGCTGCCTGTATACAGGACGACCTGCGAGCTTGAGAGAAGCGAGTATCCCCACCATGCCACCTTGCGTGCGCAGAGCATTATAGCAGTAACTCTCAGCAGGGGATGTTCTTTTGTACGGACAGTACAACCAGATCTGAACTCATCCCACTTCGTCAGGCAGAGCGTACATTATAAAACGAAAGCCGTTCTGGAGATGGTGTGCACATTCAACCAGCAGGCATTTAAAATATTTAAATGGTAATGAATTAAAATTAGTCTTCAACTATATACTTCAACTTCCAATGAGATTACCACACATTTAAATTGTGATAAATTAAAATTATTGTTGGATTATATAAAACAACTTAAAATAAAAAATGAGATTACCGAATTTACAGGGTGTCCAGTGCACACCTTGAACATCCGCAATATACGCCCCTGACAACAACAAACGATAGTTGAAAGGTAACTTACCACCTTGTCCAATAAACGATATGAAGATTATCCACGCAATGAATAAACAAATGGCAATCGGCGCAAAAGCTGCAAATTTCGCGGCGTCTGCCGGATTATAGACATAATGGCGATCTGCCATGTGTGCTGGACTTATTACTGCATGGTACAAGCAGAAGACAGCAGCTGACCAACCCAAGGTAAGATGCATCTGTGAACAGAGATGTGACAAATTTCTACAGTATATAGTTATTATTGATTTTACAGGATTAAACCTGTTTTCGTATAACATCTGAAACATTAAAGACATGGATATTTAGTTTGATGTAGGCCTACTAATTTCTTGGTTTCAGCAATTATATTTGAAAGTCCATGTAGGCCTAAATATGTTTTCAATTTTTCCCAGGGTATAGTCGTAAATAAAATAATAGTACCACGGTGCTTCGCAAAAAGTATAATAATAATAATAATAATAATAATAATAATAATAATAATAATAATAATTAGCAAGTACCGGTATTATTATTATTATTATTATTATTATTATTATTATTATTATTATTATTATTATTTTCATAATAAATACCGCAACTCAATAATTATTACAGTAGAGTCTCATTAATCCGAACTAATTGGGACCAACACCTATTTGGATTACAAGATTTTCGGATTAACCAAAATATTTCCTGTAATGCAATGCATGCTATTCACGATTGTTGAGAGAAGGTGGTGGTGTGTTGCTATTTTTAGAACCACAACCAACAGGTTCACTTCATTACGACAACAGAAAATTACTGATTTTATGAGCAGGACTGATGTGTAAATTATGCACAGAAAAATTGTTGTATATACGCTTGAATGTGCTATTTTTATAATTTTTTTAAGTAAAAGGAATTGAGTGAATTTATACATTTTTTTCTTTTCGATACTTTGTACTATTACAATAAATTTGGTTTTTGCTTAAAATAATTTTGTTCGGATTAACCACATTTTCGAATTAGTGTACCGGTAGTTAGAATTAACGAGACTCTACAACCCCGACAAGATGCTCTTCATAGAACCACGTGTATACTGTATATTTAATGGGACTGCATTTTGGGTGGGTACCGGTATTGTAATTTTGGCTTATGCACGGTATCTATTATCATTTTCTTATTGAATTACATCATTCATGAACAGTACCTAGTACAGTATTACCCCATTATGTTGTACGTCAAAAACATTTACAGTAGGTACTGGTATGTACTTAATTATTTCGAAAAAAAAATTATAGTTCTTTTCTTGATATGTGAACCCTTATAGTTATAATATATAAATACATTCTCAAAACGATCTAAATATCAATTTACACTGAATGACATATCAGAACAAGAGCTTTCCGTTTAACACGTATTGTATGGTAATGAGATTATGAGAATCACAGTCACGAAGACTTTAATTTATCGGTATCAAAGCAAACAAACTGATCAGCAACAATTTATAGAATTACAGCTGGGTGAGGAAAGTTGTTTGAGAAAGAGGGTGTGGCCAAGGGTAGGGTACTGTAACTGAATGTAGGTTTAAGTGCTCAGGTAAAGGGTCGAATAAGACTGTGGGTTATTGTATGTAGGCTTAAGTGCATAGGTAAATACTGTATTATTATTATTATTATTATTATTATTATTACTATTATTATTATAATTCACTAGTCTACGATGGAATTACTGCCTCCAAAGTTTGAATGTTTTTAGGGTATTTTTAGCATGCTGAAGTCAAATTCGAAACCAGAAAGTTCCTATCACGTACCATTTTTTTGTTATTTTAATTTTCTTATAATATATTAAAGCCTACGACAATTTATAGCGTAATTATTTAAACTATAATACTTTAACAACTGTAGTTTTAGTATGTTAAGATATGAAAACCAAATCTATTCAACATATTTTTAAGATGTTTATGTTGAAAATCAAGGATAACAGATGTTTCTTAGCAGATAGAGGATGCAAGCATATAAGGAAGTTTGGGTGAAATAACGTGCAGCCTTGCCATTATCTTTATTTGTGGGAGATAGAAATGTCAGCCATACCTTGGTGAGAGACTAAACTCAACTCGTCTAGTTCCTCTCATATTCCAATAGTCTGTGTTTCACCTGGAAACGAAACGGAATCAGTTTTTGAAGCTTCATTGTGGAGTAGAAAGTTGAGAGTTTTTAGTTCAGTAAGAAAGTATTTACCATGTCGCATCGAGGATGACTAAATAATCCAGACCATTTTTGTTATATAACTTATGTAGGATATACACATTGCCTAAGCAGAGGCGTAATTTTACAGATTTTGTGAAAAGGTCATACCATGCCTATTTTGGAATCAAACTTGGAGACCAAAGTAAAGGTTGGGCACCACACAAAGTATGTAGAGTATACATTGAAGAACTTCATCATTGGATCAACGGCAGAAGACTGTTGCTATCTTTTGGAGTACCTATGGTTTGGAGAGAGCAGTGGAACCATAGTAATGACTGCTACTTCTGTTCGTGTGATGTGAAGGGGTACGATTCTAAAAATAAAAAGCATATCGTGTATCCAGTTATTCGGTCAGCCATTTTACCTGTACCCCATGGGCCTGATGTACCAATCACTGTGCGACTAGAAAATCTTGAATAGTTTTCATCTGAGTCTGATGTAGTGCTGAGGGAAATTGTGACGAGTGACAGTGACTATCTACCAGAGTCGGGTGCTGTAGAACGTGGCTTTAAATAAGGAAAGAGACTGTTTCAAATACATATGTGAGAAATTTCCACTACTATCTGAAGCAAATTAAAAGAAAATATATTTAATAGTCCTGACTAAAGAAAACAGATGTCTAATGCAGCATTTAAAAACACTGTGGACGAAAAGGGGAAAGCAGCATGGATATCTTTCTGTGTATTTGTTTTAAAATTTCTTGGTAACAACAAGGGTCCTAATTACCGAAACATTGTGGCTAACATGCTTGAAGCATACAAGGAACTTGGTTGTAACATGAGTATCAAAATTAATTTTCTGTTTTCTCACCTAGATTATTTCCCCGAAAATCTAGGATTTTTGAGCAAAGAGCAAGGTGAACGATTTCACAATGATCTGCAGGAGTTCGAAAGGAGATACCAGGGACGATGACGCATCAGCATGCATCCTCATTATTATTGGATGTTAAAGCGTAAAATACTTGAAGACAAAAATAAAAGAAAGAGGAGCAGGAGGACTTCCTCAACTAAGAAGAAAGTGGTGTAATTTGTTGTGTGATACTATGTGCTAATTTATACATCCAATAGTGAAGTAAACAAGACAAAACAAAGCAAACACACTCTAGTGACATGTATGAACAATCATACACATAATTGCAGCAAGTTGTGTCTTTTAAATATTGCTTTTGCATTTGAAATAAAAAAGTGAAATGAAAAAGTTTGTGATGAAATTCACGTAATTATACAATACATTTAAAGTGATTTTGCAAACAAACCTGACGTGATAGAAGTAAACGGATTGAAAATTCGGATTCAGCACATCGATATTATATAAAATCACATTATTTACTTTAGGCAACAAACACAAAGTTGAAATTCGCAGGCTAGTATTATTATTATTACCACCAGAACAATGCAAGGAGTCCATGATTGTACCTATCTTTAAGAAGAGGGAAAAAGACTACTGTGTGGTAACTTTCGAGAAGTATTACCAGGGCCAGGTATTTATGGAGATCGCGAAAATTACGACACAATAGATATACAACAGATTTTTACTAATCTTTATGAATTAAGTGATTCTGATTAATAATATGTGGATAAAACAATCGCGACAAATCACGTAAGAGAGTTAATAGCGAAATATGAACACATTCGTGAATTATTACTATTGCGTCGTTTTATAGCGAATTTCATAAGCGAGGGGGGTGGGGAGCGCTTACCGGGTTTGAAATCTCCCCCTTAAACTTTTAAAAACATTACATACACACATCAAAATTGTCTAAGGAACAACTAAAAAATTTGAAATATCAAGAAAATTGATCAAATTACGAAACTTAACGGAAGTGAATATTAAAGTACTAGTCATTTGTCATTTTACCTGGTTACCATAGTAACCAACATTGTTATTTTGTATTATTACATTGGAAAGAATTAAATTAGTGTGTTTTAACAGGGGACATATGTAACTAAAAACCGTGTAAAATCGTAATAAACAATAAAGAATAGTTTTAATGATGGGAGAACGTCGTCATTTAAACCATGATGAAATGTTTAAGGCGATTGGCACTGACGAAATAAGATGGAAAATCTCATCTTGAGGAATGTTCTCCCAGTGATGTCTAAGCCGAGCGAACAGCTGATCAAGGCACTGGTTGTTGTCTAAATCCTCCGAAACGTTTCTTTGAAGATTATTCCAAAGGTGCTCTATGGGGTTTAGATCAGGAGATTGCGCAGGCTACTGTAGCACTTGAATATTGTGTGTTTGAAACCACTGACACACCACTCCGGCAACATATGCTCTGATATTATTATGCATGTAGAGGAATTTAGGTCCCTACTCTTCAGCGATCGGAAGCACCAAAGGTTGCAAAATGTTTAGAATATAAACATTTGCTCGCTATGTTCCTCTTACAAGAACGAGGTCCATCTTTCTATTGGTCATTATTCCTTCCCAGACCAAGATAGCTCCTTGAAATTTGTGGATCTTCTGTACGTTCCTAAGCCTTTCTGCGTCACCTGGTGGCCTCCATATGAGCACTCTTCTCGAGTCTGGGTGCAAACCGAAGCGTGATTCATCTGTAAAGAGGGCCTGTCGCTATTGATCCACTGTCCAATTTTGATGATGTGGACACCACAAAACACGACGTGCTCGATTTCCATGACGAATAGCTGGACACCTTAAAGGTCGATGGTCATGAAGGCCTCTTTCATGCAGTCTGTTTCTGATAGTTTGAGTTGAAACAATTACGTTACTTACATTTTGCAAGGCACTTCTTAACATTGTGGCAGTTGAAGTTCTTTCTCTCAGGGCTCTAAGGTACAGAAATCTGTCTTATGCAAATCTAGTCTTTCAGGTAAAGCTTCCTCAGATTTGAATAATTTCAAGGGAAAAATTGTTCCGAGGTCGGGTATCGGTCCCAAGACCTCTGGTTGAATGTACCAGCGCTCTTGCAAACTGAGCTACCCGGGAACTCCACCCGACACCGTCTCTACTTTTCCCTTTTATATCCACACAACTCGCGTGGCCTGACGAAATGCCAGAGACCCACATCGAGTGCACACAATCTCTGTGTGACTTGGAATTGTGGTTTTCTGTTAACGTACACAGTGACGTATATATTACGCAAATCTAGTCTTTCAGGTAAAGCTTCCTGTAAAGCAGATTTGAATAATTTCAAGGGAAAAATTGTCCCGGGACCGGGTATCGAAAAGTTGAGACGGTGTCGGGTGGAGTTCCCGGGTAGCTCAGTTGGTAAGAGCGCTGGTACGTTCAACCAGAGGTCCTGGGATCGATACCCGGTCCCAGAACAATTTTTCCCTTGAAATTATTCAAGTCTGCTTTACAGGAAGCTTTACCTGAAAAACTAGATTTGCATAATATATACGTCACTGTGTACGTTAACAGAAAACCACAATTCCAAGTCACATAGAGATTGTATGCACTCGATGTGGGTCTCTGGCATTTCGTCAGCCCATGCGTGTTGTGTGGATATAAAAGGGAAAAGTTGAAACGGCGTCGGGTGGAGTTCCCGGGTAGCTCAGTTGGTAAGAGCGCTGGAACGTTTAACTAGAAGTCCTGGGATCGATACCCGGCCCCGGAACAATTTTTCCCTTGAAATTATTCAAATCTGCTTTACAGGAAGCTTTACCTGAAAGACTAGATTTGCATAATATATACGTCACTGTGTATGTTAACAGAAAACCACAATTCCAAGTCACACAGAGATTGTGTGCACTCGATGTGGGTCTCTGGAGTTTCGTCAGCCCATGCTAGTTGTGTGGATATAAAAGGGAAAAGTTGAGACAGTGTCGGGTGGAGTTCGATACTCGGTCCCGGAACAATTTTTCCCTTAAAATTATTGAAATCTGTCTTGTCCTGCAGTGGTAACCCTTGGTTTTCCTTAGTGCCTTTCTTTTGGACTGCCAAATTGTTCACAACGATTCCACATTCTTGAAATTACACCTCTTCCCGTATTTAGAACCCTTGCAGCATCAGCTTGTGTTCCGCCACTTTCAATTATGCCCATCGCCTTAAACATTTAATGTTGGATTAAATGATGTTCTTCCATCATTAAAACTATTCGTAACTGTTTATGACGATTTTAGACAGTCTTTAGTTACATATGTTCCCTGTTAAAACACACCAATTTAATTCTTTGCAATGTAACAATATAAAATAGCAACGTTGCTTACTATGGTAACCTGGTAGAATGACAAATGACTAGCACTTTAATATTCACTTCCGTTCAGTTTTGTAACTTGGTCAATTTTCTCAATGTTTGAAATTTTTTAATTGTTCCTTAGACAATTTTGATGTGTGCATTCAGATTTGAATATTTTTTTATCCATAATCGTTTCCCTTCTCTAATTTTTCACTGTCGGAGTAACAAAATCTACATCGAAATAAGGCATAGTTCTCCTACCCCTCCTACAATATAATCCCTATGCTTGGTGCTGCGGCACATACGAATTATAACAATGCTATATAGAGACCTACTGCCGAGTACCGAATACTGACCTTATAATGAAATGAAGCTGACACAATATGAAATTTAACATGTTGAAAAGATTGTTTTGACAGTACTGCAGATGTTAAATATTGTGCATTGTCGATTTTAAACTCATTTTAAAAGCGGCATTGACCCTTTCATTAGTGTGGTGACTCAACTCCTCACAAATTTAAAGATAGGTATGGGAAGAAGAATACACATTTGTTGGAAAAAATAACGTAATAAAACTACTATTCTTTTCTCTCACAACAATACTGTTTCGAAATATGCACCACTTGCCCCATAGTCGTCTCAATTTAATTCACTCTATAGAATAGAGCTTATAATAGCTGAATCTAAGCACCAAACAAAACACACATCATTGCCACCTAGTGAATAATAGCATAAACAGTTAAAGAGGATCTATCTTATTCGATTTGCAATTTACATGTAGCACCCATACATGCAGAATGCACTAGATGACTGTATTTCTTACCTTCTTCAGCCTGAAATCTCTTCCACAGTGCCGCAATCCAAAACCCAGAGCAATGCCCAACAAATATATTGACGCTCGATGAGCAGGCAATGTGTATGAGAGGTTGGCTGTTTTGAACATCTGTCGCATTCTATAAACCAAATTAATAAGTTGATGTTAAGATTGAGAAATTACACACAAAAATTAAGTGTTGTTGTTGTTTTCTAATGCCAGGCGTTTGATAATAAAGTCATTTGACTTCTTGCACTCCAATATTTTTCAAAGATATTATCATGGTCAGCACAGATTTTGGGTTGTTCCGAATCCATTGCTTGGTTTGAGTTGCACAATGGGCAGTTAGGGGATTGATCAGTATCTTTACCTTATTTTAAAAATTTGTATGGGGTGGAAACATAAAACCGCAGGAATGGAAGAATGGCAATGAGTCAAATGAAATCTAATGAAAAATAGAGTATGGTGTCAGTCATTAACAGAAGACTAATATCAGTATCTTTACCGTATTTTAAAAATTTATACGGGGTGGAAACATAAAACCACAGGAATGGAAGAATGACAATGAGTCAAATGAAATCTAATGAAAAATAGAGTACGGTATCAGTCATTAACAGACGAACAATATCAGTATCTTTACCGTATTTTAAAAATTTGCATGGGGTGGAAACATAAAACCGCAGGAATGGAAGAATGACAATAAATCAAATGAAATCTAATGAAAAATAGAGTACGGTGTCAGTCATTAACAGAGGAATAATATCAGTATCTTTACCTTATTTTAAAAATTAGTACGGGGTGGAAACATAAAACCGCAGGAATGGAAGAATGACAATGAGTCAAATGAAATCTAATGAAAAAGAGTACCGCATGGTGTCAGTCATTAACAGAAGAACAATATCAGTACCGGTATCTTTACCTTATTTTAAAAATTTTTACATAATAAGTTACCCTATTTCTCAAAAAGAAATAAAGATATTGATTAAGGAATGTCTCTAATTTATATTCATTACTTAGATAATGTACTGGTACTTAATTATATTTTTATAATTTCAGCCAAATTTACTACTTAGGACATTTCAAAATATAACTTAGATGTGATATACCCTGTATCAGGATGCGAATTGAATATTTTTTTTCCAGAGGAGGACATTAAAATGAAAAAAAAAAAAAATCAGTATTCATTATTCGTCCTTCATGCAGTTTTGCCTGTCCAATAAAATTGTGTAAAAGCAAGGCCTATTGCCGCCTTTAAAATCAAAATTTAAATTATGACTGCTAAACAAGAGGTTAATCATCTCAATGTCGATAATAAAAAAATACTGTTCATAATAATTAGCAGTTTTGGCCAACTCGTATTGTTGTCAAGCTCAATTTATATATAAATATGATTTACGACATCTCAAACAACAAAAATGAAGGACGTCTATCGTATATGAAGACGAAATTAACTTATATTTCAGCCATTCCTTACCAAGGAGATGATTAGATAACAGTACTAAATAACTTGACACTAGTGTCTAGAGAATCGAAACTGATCATTATTCATGCTGACAATTATTTGGGTTTTGTTCCTAATGCTGGGTACGCGTATTAGACTGCTAACAAAAATCACTAGAAATTTTCGAATTGGAAACAATGTCACTGCGCACACCACGTTGCCACTGCATCTGTACTCAAGATAGAGTGACTTACTCAGAGATGTCATTTAGGAGATAGGAGCGGCAATAATTGTTGTTTATTAAACTGTCCGTAGACAGGTCTGAACCTCACAAGTGACACCAACAAGGCACCACTTATACGACAACTAGGCCAGGAGATAATGAGGTAGGGTGGCCAGTTCCTTTCCCCCTCATTGCATACATCAACGACTAGCTACATATTGCACTAGTCAAACTTCAGATGCATACAAACAATTGTTCTTCCTCTGACATATATCAAGTGAGATGTACTTCTTGATAATAGATATACATATCACCCAGAACCTTAATCAAAGAATGAGAGGCAATTAAGACTAATAATAAAAAAAAATAATAATAATTGAATAATAAATTCTTAAGAAATAAAAGACGAGCAAGTTATTGACTTCGTTCAAATAAAACCAAAGCATTATCATTTTCTACATTAGTGGTTGTTATCTACTATAAATAAATGTACAGTTTTTTGTCAATTGAAATTAACATTTCTTTATAAGTAAAATTGTTTGTGTTCATTTGTTCGCGCCTATACATCATATTAAAGCAAGTGTATGTAAATTGAATATTGTATAGGCCTAAGTAGAAAGACAATTTAAAACTAGGCCATTGTATGGAAACTGGGAATGTAATGCAGATAATAATAATAATAATAATAATAATAATAATAATAATAATAATAATAATAATGGTTTTATTTAACCTGGCAGAGTTAAGGCCATAGGATCTTCTCTAACCTCAACAGAGAGTAAAACCACAGTCTACTATATACAGTCGCGAAGCTCAATATGTAGTAAAAATGCAAACATGGGTAGTTGCCCACCACTAGGATCGCTACTATCGTCTCATCATCGCAGATCTCTCTCTCCTAGTAGACGACAAAATATGTTACATTTTCGTTGTGTTCTTTTGGAAAAATTAACACCTTCCTTCCATTATTGAAATATTAAATGCCTAAAGTTAATTTATTATTTTAATGAAGTATATTAAATTCCACCATAAACTCGAAGATACCTGCAAGAAATAGGTTAATATTATTTTTGTTTGTTCAAAACGAACTGAAATTTACTATAATCACATCACTCATTCAAGATTATAGCGATAATTAACTATGAAACCAATAAATATTAATTTTCATTTCCCTTTACAACAATAATAATGGAAATATGAATTAATGGAGTAACTTACGTCCGGTACTTGTAGTGTAGGCTTATGTAGTTAACAAAGTGGGATAGGTTAAGCAATAATAATCACACCAGAATTGGAAATAAAACGTGATCAATAAATTTTATTGTAACAGACTTTTTCTACGTTTCTAGTAAAGTAACAAATAAAAATAACAAAATTAACAGCTACAATTAAAAACATATCCTTTGAAAAAAAAAATAGGCCTAAGCAATAATAATCCCACCAGAATTGAAAATAAAACATGATCAATAAATTTCATTAAAACAAACTTAATTTTTCTACGTCTCTAGTAAAATATTATTATTCCAATGATTGTATTTTAGCCATTAACATTTTCATTACAATCAATAACGAACATTCCACAAGCATCAATATGAAATACGCAACGAGCTAGCACTCGATGGAAATACGACACAGTCCAAAGTCGACCGTGGACAGTCTATTGTTTCTAGTTGCTAACCGCTTGGAGCGCTTTATCACGAGATTTGCATAAAATCACCTCAAGCTTCGCGACTGTATATAGCAGACTGTGGTAAAACTTCGATACAAAGAACATTACAAATTTACCAAATAAGCGGGGTAAATGTGATCACAAAAAAACTTAAACCATGATACAAGGCCTACTTGTAACTTAAAATAAAAAAAAAAACTTACGATAGGGAGAAAAAAACTTAATTTAAAAAATGTTCAATGCATTTGATATCATGGATTATCCTTCTTTTTGTAAGGGTAAAATTTACCCTAATTTATGGTATGGAAAATATTTCATTTTAAGGGAAAATAGGGAGGGAGTACGCCACACCATGTATCTTTTAAGACCTTCTCTAAAAAATCTTGTTCCCTCAAGCAACAACTGAAATGGCGCCCCTGATATCACTATAGTGTACTTATACAGTGACAGTATTATAATGGTTTATTATGGAACATGAACTTACTGTGCTGCACCTTTGCACATTTGACAATGGGCTTTCGGCTTACTGTTCACCAACCAGGAAAAACTTCAGTGCAAGAATGTGCCTAGCATTAGGTCACCTACTGGAGCAGAAGATAAGGAGCAGGAGAATAATTACAGTTTAAAAACATGCGCCCTCAGGTCGCAGGTCTACTAAATTTAGTCAATTCTTAAGCAATTATGTTATTAAACGGATAGTAGGCTATACAGGATTGTTTCCGATCTCTGATAATGAATTTGAATGATGTCATATGTGTCAGGAATCACACTGATAGCTGAATTGCGGCGAGAGGTGACAGACCAGTAGTGAGTGATTTCATAATCAGAGTGCACGATGTATCACAGTAGCAATACCCAAGAAAATCGAGCGTTTTTGGGAGGGGTACATAACAACTCTTTCCGATGCCAAGTACAGTTAGGTGAAAATCATGGCAGCCTGCAAAAAACGTGGTTTCGTTATTTCCAAGAAAGGCATCTTGTGCATACCTAATAACACTGGCAAAGCTCGGATGGAATTAATTCCAGAGTGGAAAACGCAAGCAAATCCATCTCTTATCACAAGTCGCCGCACTCCACAAGATAATACAAATTAATTCCATCCGAGCTTTGCCAATCTTATTAAGTACACAGAAGATGCCTTTCTTGGAAATAACGAAACCTCGTTTATTGCAGGCTGCTTTTATTTTCACTTAACTGTACTTGGCATCGCAAAGGGTTGTTATGTACCCCCTCCCAAAAACACTCGATTTTCTTGGAAATTTCTGCTGTAAGTCGCCGTGCACTCTGACTATGAGATCATTCACTACTGGTCTGTCACCTCGCGCCACAGTTCAGCTGTTGTGTGACTCCTGATGCACATGATGTCATTCAAATTTGTTAGGTATCAGAGATCGGAAACAACCCTGTATTTATGCTATGTCAGATAAATTACGCTTGGAACCGCATATGAAGTTGAATAATACCCTCCTCCCCCCAACGATTCAGATCACTGAGACTTTCTCCTGGTTTGCACACAGTAGAGAGGGGTTGCAACACTCACAAATTGTTTCACGAAGAAGTAAAAGATTTCTTATCTATCTTCGTGTATATTATTTTTCCTTTGTAGACTAGGTAATTGATAAGCACAGGAACGCCATTTCGTAGTGCTTTAGCAATAACATCGTTAGCAAGACTTCTAGCTTCTGTTGCACTCAATTTATAAAATACGATATTTTGGTCCAGGGAGCATTCGTTTTTGGTGTAAAGATAATTCGTTTGGAGTGTTTCTTAATTGAAATTACGAAATGGCGTTCCTGTGCTTAATATTTAATCCTCAATGTATGTGTAGATTCTTGGACTTAATCACAATATTTAACTACTTTACTTACATGCTTCCAAACAAAACATAATGGCTCAGATGATTGGCGTATGTAACATTATAGCATAGAGATACAGACATGGCTGCTATGGCTGCCAACATAGCAAGTCCAAATCGTCGCCATCTCCATATCAAGTACACGAAGAGTGGAGAGAAAAGGAACAGCTGAGTGTCTATCCCCAGATGATGAGTATTTGTCAGACACTGTAAAAGATGTTTCAGTTATCATTATGTTTCATATAATAAATAAAACATAGGCTAATGGAATGTTTAATCTTGTTCTGATTTCACGTGTAATGTTAATCTTAACAAGAAATGTCTTATTAAAGTAGAGGTTTTTTTTTTTTATATTTACTCCATAATATTATAAATGAAACTGTCTTTAACCTTCCAACACTGGTACTGTACCAGTACTTATTATATGTTCTATTTTTACAAAAAATTGAATATAATATTCAGGGACGATTTCTCAGGACATGCTATGCTTGCTGCGCAAGCCCAATATTTTCGTAGAATGTGTATTTCTCAAAATGGGATTACGTATATTAAAATTTATTTTGATTTTTGGAACATTGTATAGGCGTAATACCATCCGCAGGTTGCACACCGCAAGTATCGCAATGCTTGCTCGTTTCTCGGAGCTACAGGAAAGACGTAGAAATAGCGAGAATATGATGCGCGTGCAAGTGCCTTCCTCCTTAGTCCGTCCTAGGCGCACATGCTTCTGTTATGTGTTATTTGAAGCTCTGGTCCGAGAGCTACACCAACGACTATTTAACGTTACACAGACCAGTATTGAGAGCGGGAATGTGCTGTGATTTGCTAGTGTAATGTAATTGTATGAGCGGAATGCATGTGTTAGTTGCTGCAGGTATTATTAATTCTTAAACACTAATTTGAAGTATTGCAATGAGTTCGGAATTGTGTATCATTGAAACCTTATTATTAAATCCATTTTCCCGAAGGACTATTCAAGAGAAGACAGACATTACAGAGAATATGTGCGCTCGTTCAGTGCAGCTCAATATAACAATGTGCATTAGTTAGCAGGGTCGAAAAAACTAAATAAACTGTTTTGTTGGGCATGTTTGTTATATTATATCGAACTTCTACATCTGATAAGCGAATATGATCCATGACTCATAATGATTTCATAATTATAAAATTAATTATTTAGGCTATGTGGGTCTGATTATTTTTATTAATTATGAATTATTATATCCGCCCATTTTCCCCTATGAATACAAGAGCAAGCCTAACTTTTGTGACTAGCATTCGCCCCTGTATAATATAATGAGTTACCGTACTACATTGGCAAACAGTATAAAGAGCTAGAATGAGATTTAGCTATATTTAAATTATAACTAAGTTTCCATTTATAAAATGTTTGTTTTGTATAGTTAGCCTATACCTAGGATTCAAGATTAACAAAAAGTATTGGGCATATGGGGCTATTCCATCAAATGATCAGTTGCTACAGTACTGCAAAAATGCCTGCCTACCACAGAGCTTCTCTCATTCCAAGTTCAAAAGTTACTGGTACACAAATTTTTTACCTGAAATGTGTTTTGTATAGATTACCATCCTGTAAAAAAGAATATCTCAAGTACGACTCTAAGTCTGTGTTTTTCAACCATATAAGTATTTGTTGAAACACTCATATTGCAAGCATAGTTTTTGTGTTCTCCTGAGAATTTTACTTTAATGGACTTCGGATGTTTGTCAATTCCAGTCTTCAAATTATAGTTTTCAGTCAATGAAAAAATTATTCAATCGACAGTTCAAATGTTAGTAAATATACGGTAATTATTATCAATATCTTGTCACCTAATCCTCATTCAAACCTGCCCATGACTGTTTTGCTTCGTGAGTGGGCTAAGCAAGGTACCACGCGCCTGCTTTCAACCTTCCCTCACAAGCAGACAGGCAGTGTGGTTGCACGTGACGTCAAACAGTTCTAATAATGACCTGAAAGGACTGTTGTGTTTCGCCGACCTGTGCCAGACTGCTGCTTTCAGGTCATGATAAAATATCAACAAAGTCATTCAAACCTGACAGAAAGAATACAGATACAGACAAACTACTGAAAACTTAATTTGTCGTCTTCTGAAATGTACCATTAATAAATACAAAGAAAACTATGCCTCGTCAACATAATATCCATTAAATGCCAACAGTTATTATAAATTACCGGCACTTACATTTTCCTTTTCATCATAGCAATATAAATTTAATGCAAACTCTTCAAACGTTCAGCTTCATAAATAAAAAGAAATCTGTCCCCCAGATGTTCAATAGCAAATCAATATTCTGAAGAACGAAAAACTATTTTACAGTTTAAAGGTCTTCATGAGAGTTTTAATTGTTGATAAGGAAAAAGTTAAAATGGAATATTTTCCTATAATAGATCTTGATATTCATAATAATTGTTATAAATCTCCTCTCCTCTCCTTTCGTCCTCTCCCCACCCCTTCCCTCCTCTCTCCTCCCCTCCCCTCCTCTCTCCTCCCCTCCCCTCTCCTTCCCTTCCCTTCTCAGCAGGAATATGAAATGTATATGAAATTATCTTATTATTTTATGAAATTCTGTAGCGCAATAAATTGTGAAACTGTGTTTCTTTAATCAAGAATTATCTGCCGTTATTTCTTGAGTCAGATACACTTTGCAGAAAAATTAAATGTAAAATATTTATCTTAGTGTATGAAATTCTGTAGTGGAATAAATTGTAAAACTATGTTACTTTAATCAAGAATTTTTTGCCGTGTTGGACCAGAAAATAAAGATTTTTTGAAGTGACTAAATAGCCAACGAACTTAGATTTCAAACTAAGTACTGTTTCATCTTAACCAGAGTAGACTGGTTTTCGTGAATGCAGGTCACTATACAATACGAGCATACAGGCAGGCTTTTTCGGGTCCCGTCTGGACTGGACTTATAAAATCCGGGCTGAATAGGCCAGTCTCAACTTTCAACCTGCTGTGCAGCTGCGCCGGAACCCAAGCCCGACGGCAGGCAGTTACGGGCGAGAGTCTTGTCTCATTTGCCGGTCTCTAATGTTTACATACAACTTCATGATTCTTGTAACGTTATTTAAGCCCTTTTAACCACAACTTCGATACGTTTTAATTTTATATTCTGATTCAGTTCTTCCAGAGCAATAAAATAAGCTAACATTTGTTAAAATCTGAATGGGGAGCAATGAAAAAGTTTCCCTTGTCAGAGATTTTTTAAAGTGCAATTATCTTTTGATTTTTAATGCTATGGATAGCCACGAATGCTTTCTGACAAACAGGCATTTCAATCAGCTGCCCGTCTCTTATGACCCTATAGAAATAGCTGTGATTTTGTAAAGCACTTTCGTTAGTTTTACATGGACGCCTTTGCTTAATGAGATTAACTGAAATCAAACCAAACAAGTAACTGGACTGCTCATCCCTAGATCCTAATAAGTTAATTTCTTAATATTATGGTTTTTTTTCTGTTTCAGTAACATTGAGGTAACATTTGAAGCGTTGACACTGACAGTTTTCATCTTCTACATGACTCATTGCACGAATTCTTTTTAGCATCTGATATTTCCTTACCTTTGGCCTATTTTTCTTTCGTTTAGTTATAGAAGCTGCTTCTCCTCCTTCACATTCTGAATCATTCACTCTTAAATCCATTGCTCTTACTAACAAATAGATACCCATCTAGTTGATCTGGCAAACCATTCTTGTTAAGATATAATATATAATGAAAAGTATGAGTTTTATATGAATGATTCTTTCGGAATATGTATGATAAGACTTTCTTGTATTAAATTCTAACGTATCTTGTTTACATGTTTCGACCTATTTATGGGTCATCCTCAGAACTGGTCGTTGTTGATCTTGGCGTCTCTTGTTTTGTTTCCTGTGAGGGTGTGTTCGTGTAGTATAGTGTAGAGTCAAAGAGTGTGTGTGTTCTGAAATTAAGTTGTGTGTTGAGAATTTCGATTTCGTTGGGGTGTGTTTTCGTGTGTTTGTATATTTCATATTGTTCTAGTGCGTTTAGTTTCTGGCTTTTTGGTTGGATGTGTAGTATTTCCATGTCTGTGTTGATATCTCTGTGGGTGTGGTTAGCATTTGTGATGTGTTCTGCATATGTGGAGGTGTTTTGTAATTTTGTTATTTCTGTGATGTGTTCTTTGTAACGTGTTTGAAATGATTCTGTAGAATGATCTCAGTACTTTTATGTCATATTTTTATTATAACTGTGAGCTTACCATATTCTCAAATCCAAAGTAGTTTTGAATAAAAAGTAAATTTCGCCACCAGTACGACTCGCAGAGAACAGACTGGTGGCGCACCACTTGGTTCCACAAAGGACCCGTTCCAGTCCATGGCAAGATGAAGGTGCAGAAAAGCAACAAAGTCACAAGGTTGGGGACCAATCTATTTCAAAAGACAGAAAATGTTATTCACTTACACAGTATATAACAGTGCTATCTATAATAATGAAAATAGTTATTAGTCTTAGATTTAAAATGATCAAAATATGAGAAAAGTTTTTTATTGTTATTAGTAATAGCAGTCATAGCAAGTCATTAAAGTGTCTGTCGTAGGAGATCGGGTACTGTACTCATATTCGACCTGTCAGAGAGCTGTGAAGAAAGCTAATCTAAAGCCATATAGAATGACGACTGTTCATGAGCTGCTGGAGCCAGATAAGACTAAAAGAGTGAAATATTTTCGTTGGTTCAAAGCGACAGTTGTTCAAATTCCGGCACATTCTCCATTACATGGTTCATAGACGAGGCAATGCTTTATTTGTGTGGTTATGTGAACTCACAGAACACACGCATCTGGACCACACATCTGCATGCCATTCATGAAGCACCTATGTACTTACTGAAAATTGGAGTTTGGTGCATATTATTATTAGAGAGAATAGCAGGTCCAGGGCCGCCAAGAAGGGGGGGGGGCAAAGGGGGCGAGTGCATATAGGCCCGTGAGCAATAAGGGCCCGTCAGATTAAGTGAGTCTGATTACTTTTAATTATAATGAATAATTATTCGTAGATACATACAGGTACTATAAAATTTTGTAAGAACATTTGTTACATAAATTTGACATATTAACTCAACAATAGTAGAATTAATACAAATTACCACTTCATATATAAATATTTGACTTTTATATAATAGAATATCAGTTTCCCGCATTAATGTTCACCGACACGACAATTGAGGGCCCCGGCATTTGCCTGAACTATATTCTCGTCGCTTGTACTGAACACGTTCAATTATTTATTGGCGTGTCCTTTTTAATTACCAAACCCTCGCTGGTCCACCATAATATGCTAGTGGACTCTCTCAAACCGAAGTCGCAGGATACTTTTCTTTTTCAGTACATTGTATGTTTCGTGTCGAAACTTTAGTCTTTTCGTTGTCGTTTGTCTAGTAAATTCTATTTATTAGTGTTAATAGTTATAGTTTAACTGTACAATGGACAAGTAACTTACAGGCATAAGTCGGGAGCTGAGAAGCACAAGGAGAGACAGAAAAAATTGGAAGATAGTAATATGGGTGCTAGACTGCGTGAAAAATATTATGAAGATATTAACAAAGAGATCAGTGATGAGCCGAAATATTTAAAATCAATTCATGCCTCTAATTTAGGGCCAACCCCACTGAAACCTACGAATCTCCTAAATAGTCTGAGGGAATTAAAACTGGATACTTTATTTCCAAATATTTGTATAGCCATTAGAATATTCTATACAATTCCTGTGACAGTTGCTGATGCTGAAAGATCCTTCAGCAAAATGAAGGAAATAAAAAATGTGTTCAGATAAATAATGTGTCAAGAACGACTGAGTAACCTTGGCTCCTTAGTCTCGAGAGCGATCTTGCTAGGTTTTTAAATTTTGATGACATAATTAATGATTTTGCATCAATGAAGTCAAGGAGAGTTGTTTGTTGATGTTCGACTGCAAGTTAAAAAATATATGTGTTTAAGAATGTTTTATGAATATAATATATTGTGCTAATGTGAAGTTTTGCTAAAAGTTTTCAACGTAATAAAAGTGTATATTTTTAAGTTCGCATCTGTGTATGGGGCTATCTTTTATTTATTTTGCAAATAATTATTATAGTAACTTGTAACTGTTACTTTTTTCGACGGGGTCCGAGTACAGTATTACATAGGGGCCCATAAACTCTGTCGGCAGCCCTGAGTAGGTCCAATTGTTTTCAATGAAACAGTGAACATGGCACTGTACCTACGCATTTTCATTGAATCTGTTGAGCAACTAGATGGCATTGAGCTGCTTCAAGGGTACTATCAACAGGATAGTGCCACTTTTCACACATCACATGAGTACAAGGCACTGATCCAAAGTTTCTTTGACGACAGCATCATCTGAGCTAGTAACTTGTGGCCAACGCGATAACCAGATTTGATTTTACCAGACTTTTTCTTGTGGGTTTGCATTTGCAATTGCGTAGAAATGTTTATTAGAACAGTATCACAGCGTGGTTTCTGATTGAAATTTCATACACGGAATACAACTAGTCTAAATACTATGCTCCTGTATCAAAATGGCGTGCAGAAGAATCTGTAATGGACACTGCACCTTCAGGAAGGTCACGCTTGGGTTGTAACCCATAAAAGTGTAATAGATATGTGTAGTTGTGCTTGACAGTCTGAAAAGATCAGTTAAACAACATGCTTTAGCCTTTGCTTACATGATAAGTGTTCATTGAATATTGCATCAAGATTTGAAGTTTTACCCATATAAGATTAAAATCACACAAAAACTTGCAGAACAAAACACAGTAAGCCGGATTTAGTAATGTATCAAATTCTTGAACTTAGTAAATGACAGTACCAATATAGTGAAAATGTTGATCATGTCAAATGAAGCACACTTTCATTTGTGTGGATATGTGAATAAACAAAATTACCAATAATGGGCACCAAATAATCCTCAAGAACTGCATGAATCCCTCCACAGTGAAAAGGCGAAACATAGTGTGAATTTCAAGCAGAAGCCAAAAGTAATTTTTCACACCCTGTATTTAATGCTAAATTCTTATATAGACGTGTTTATAACACTCCACAATATAATATCGAAGTATAGACAGATGCTTACATCTGGTAGGGAACCCTCACAACAGAGTGAAGTTGAATTTCTCTGATAAGATCATTTACGCTGCAGAGGCAGACGCGTGATGATGATGATGATGATGATGATGATGATGATGATGATGATGATGATGATGATGATGACGACGATGACGACGATGACGACGACTAATAGGCTTGTATAAGTTCTAGTGTAAATCAAGTTCAGAAATTTACATTCTTATTAGAGTTATTCAAAATAGTGTTTTTCTTTTGTGGAAAATCATGCTTTTTCAGAAAAAAGTCCTGTTTTTCATTTTTTACATCTGGTAACCTTACACGGTATGAGACATTCTGTATGCTAATGGAATGATAACAACCTTGTTCCGAAGTGATCTGTAGGATTTGGCAGTTCATACATACCTCATTAATCTAGATACATATTCCTGAAGAACGTTGAGTTTTTTCGTTCGTTCCAGTTCTTTGTAAAATGAGTATGACGTCAGAAGCCCACTCATCATGATAAACGGGTCAGTGTAGATGCAAGCTCCTCTTGCGAATGCAGTCCACGAATGTCCCAGATCCTAAATGAGAGAAAGATTAAGTTAGCCTATATCTAACACATAATCTTTCTCAACACACGTTTCCAGATACCGAAGGTCTACAGTGTTAATTCATTATCATGACGAAGAGATAATATATTCAATTATTCTAATAAAACGTGCAAATTTTATCATACATGCAAGCACACATACACACAACTTATGCATAGAGACCTAGGCTATTGTGGTAATTATTACATATGTACAAAACATACAGAAGTAAATAAAACGTAATTGTAAGTTTTAAATTTACTTCATGATGAAAGATTCTCTAGCTTGTACGACTTTTAAAGCTTTACCATTAACTTATAGTCTGTGAAACTCAAATACGAGAAGAAAGAGCACTTTCTTACACAGCTGTGCCACACAATAACATGAATTTGTAAGCATACTAGGATAGTCATAAAGTTTTAATTATCACCTCGAAAAAATGAAGCTGCAACCATGAAACTTTGTGATGGTGTTAGTCCTTTTCTATATATTCACCCTTCAACATGATACATTTTTCCCAACGATGGATGACTTGACGGAGGCCTTAGTTGTAGAAGTCTGCATTTTGGCTGTTCAGGAAACGTTCCACCTCAAAAATCACCTCGTCGTCATTCTGGAAATGCCTGCCACGCAATGGTTTCTTCATCCGAGGAAAACGGAAGAAGAAGTCTCTGGGTACCATATCAGGAGAATACGGGAGTGAGGCAAAATTTGATAGCCTAAAGAAGCAGCATGTGTGACAGTGTCCTGTGCAGAATGAGCTGGGGCGTTGTCATGAAGCAAAAGGACCCCTTGGACAGCTTCCCGCGACGCTTCGTCTTGATAGCTTCCCATAACCTCGTCAGGAGATTTTGGTAGTGTGCTCCTCTGATGGTTTGCCCCTTCTGAGCATAATCTGTCAGCACCATGCCTTGGATGTCCCAAAAAACACAGGACACAGTCACACATGCTGCTTCTTTAGGCTATTAAATTTTGCCTCACCCCCCGTATTCTCCTGATATGGTACCCAGTGACTTCTTCCTCTTTCCTCGGATGAAGAAACCATTGCGTGGCAGGCATTTCCAGAATGACGACGAGGTGATTTTTGAGGTGGAACGTTTCCTGAACAGCCAAAATGCAGATTTCTACAACCAAGGCCTCGTCAAGTCATCCATCGTTGGGAAAAATGTGTCGCGTTCAAGGTTAAATATGTAGAAAAGGATTAACACCATCACCAAGTTTCATGGTCGCAGCTTAATTTTTTTCGAGGTGATTATTAAAACTTTATGACTACCCTTCATAGGCGCCGACTTCGGGGGTGCTTTGCATTTTGAGCATCCCCAAAATAATTACTGGGGGTGCCGAGCACCGCCAATATTATTTATATACAGACTTCTCAGTTCCCACAACTAGCCAAACTAATGATACAAAGATCAGATGCTGGTGCAAAAGCAATCGAATTTTTAGTATGGTACAGTTGCTTATCACTAGAGCCCGAATGTTTGGTAAAATGCCTTTTTTACTGGGTGGAAGTAAATCACTATTTGCACAGATATATATGTTATTTGGAGTAAATCAAAGTGATGGGGCCAATTTTTATTTTGCCTATTTTGCCTTTTTAAGATGTTTCTTACTAATAAATGCCTTTTTTTGTCATTTTAAAGCAATATTTCTTGTTTATTTGCAATTTTCTAATTAATTATAATGTAATAAGTATGAAATTTAAATATTTGAAACAATGACTAACTTTACTAACAACAGTAAATAAAAGTAATTTATTTCGGTGTATAATCTGATAATAATCGTGCTTTAATACTATTGGTGTAATATGAATAATGATCGACAATTCACAGTTACAAATATAATATTGTCATGTCTTCACAATACCAACAATCAGCTTTATAATTTTATAATATAAGCTCGTTCTCATAGAAGTTGTCACATATCATTTTCAATTGTTTGCTTTCATATTTTCAAATCTTACTGTTACAATTTTGTGCTACACGGGTGTATTATTGTAGGAGAAAGAAACGTGAGTGAGGAACAGTCAGTTATTGTCGGGTGACAGAAGGTATAAGATCAGTTAGCTAGAATGCTTAAATTCAGTATACTATTCAAAAGTAAAGTTCATGCTTATGTTAGTGAATTTGGTGCCCATGTGTTTTCAACCGATGGAATAGTTTTGTTATGTAAGGTTTGTGAAAAGACAGTTAATCACGAAAAAAATATTTTATAAGTCAACAAGTGTCACCTACAAAATAAATACGGTATGTGAGTTATGTTGATACAGTTTAAATTCATTACTTACTTACTTACAAATGGCTTTTAAGGAACCCGAAGGTTCATTGCCGCCCTCACATAAGCCCGCCATCGGTCCCTATCCTGTGCAAGATTAATCCAGTCTCTAGCATCATATCCCACCTCCCTCAAATCCATTTTAATATTATCCTCCCATCTACGTCTCGGCCTCCCTAAAGATCTTTTTCCCTCCGGTCTCCCAACTAACACTCTATATGCATTTCTGGATTCGCCCATATGTGCTACATGTCCTGCCCATCTCAAACGTCTGGATTTTAAGTTCCTAATTATGTCAGGTGAAGAATACAATGCGTGCAGTTCTATGTTGTGTAACTTTCTCCATTCTCCTGTAACTTCATCCCTCTTAGCCCCAAATATTTTCCTAAGCACCTTATTCTCAAACACCCTTAACCTATGTTCCTCTCTCAGAGTGAGAGTCCAAGTTTCACAACCATACAGAACAACCGGTAATATGACTGTTTTATAAATTCTAACTTTCAGATTTTTGGACAGCAGACTGGATGATAAGAGCTTCTCAACTGAATAATAACATGCATTTCCCATATTTATTCTGCGTTTAATTTCCTCCCGAGTGTCATGTTTAAATTTATTACTGTACTAAAATATATTATGCCTTTTTAAAATTTATAATGCCTTTTTAGAATATTACTGTACCTTTTTTTTTACGCTTTTATTGCCTTTTTTGCCTGCCTATTTTAACTGTTATAAATGCCTAAACATCCGGGCTCTACTTATCACCAAAGCTTACTTGTGAAGGTATTTAGTCATGTTGATTCTGCGAAACTGCATTGCAAAACCGAACCTTGTCTTTCAAGAAAGCTGTGTGTATTATATTATAATGCCTGCGTTCCACAATATAATCTCCCTTATGTGATGGATTTCCACATTCTGGGGTGAAGTAACATATAAATCAACAACAATGGCATTGCCCGAGTCACAACTTCCACGTAACCAGCAGCCACCTCGACATTTGGACACTGGATCCATGCCACATGTCCATTCATCTTCTGCAGATTTATATTGTAAAGAGTTTTACGAAGTTGTTGACAGTTTTGTGAACTGTTTGGATGATCACACTGACACTTTTACTGTAGATTTTCTTGTTAAGATTGAGTGAGAATTTTCTAATTGGTGGTTTGAATAATGGTGATAGGGAACTGGAAGAAATTCTCTCATTCTATGGAGATGACTTGGCGAAGAAGAAGGATATGTTATTAGATTTTGCGAGATCAAAACTGCACCACATCACAGATTTTCAGATTGTTTTTGATCTCCTTCGGAAAGAAGCTTTTCTTTGTGACATACTGCTGGAACTTGTTAAGTTCATAAGACTAGTTGTTAAATACCAGTGTCTACCTCTACTGCTGAGCGATCATTTTCCTCTCTCCATAGTCTTAAATCCTACACTAGGTCTACCATGAGTCAACAGCAAATAAATTATATAGCTATCATTCATTCCCACAGAGAAGAAGCTCTGCATTTAAGATTTGGGTGAAATAGCAAATGTGTTCATCACTAGAAATGAAATTCGCAGGCAGACGTTTGCTATGAAAACATAATTCGCAAAAGAACCAAGCTTCTGTGGCACAACATATTAAGATTTTATTACTCCTAATGAAAAATGATGGTGTCGTTAATAATAAAATAATAATTAATCAATTTCAAAACACATACACTCTTTGACTTTACATTACGAACGCACCCACACAGGAAACAAGAGGCGCCAAGACCAACAACGACCAGTTCCGAAGATGACCGAAAATAGGTCGAAACATGTTAACAAGGTACGTTAATATTTAACACAAGAAAGTTCTTATCATACATATTCCGAAAATAAAATAATTGTTGATTAAACGGATTATGAACAGAGTGTTCGTGTTTACCAATTAACAATGTCATTTGTTGTAATGAAGAAAGACTTTCAACAGTTTCAACATTGAAAAAGATATCTTATCACAGTGTCAAAGTGTTCATACAAACACAATTTCAAATCAAAATTCTAAAGAAATTTCAAGAAAACAGTACTTAGCCTAATAATAAATCTTGGTCAGTATTGCTTACTGAAAAAGAACATAGGCTATACCTACCTGATTCTCCTCGACATGATGCAGTAGCAAAATTTCGGATGCTAACTAGCCATGACTGTTTATCAGCATAACTTACCTGTTTAAAATTGGAATTTTTGGTTCACTAAAATGCATCCTGTGTAACCTAAAACTCTATCGTATTTTGCATGTTTTTATGAAAAAATCCCCCGTCCTTCCAATTAGGAACCACTGGTTTAGATTATATGAGTGTGCTGCGGAATTTTAAATTACTACTGTCATGTGCCACATGTTGGAAAAAGTTGAGAAACGCTGATCTAGAGTACAGGTATTCAGTGAACAGAATCTCGTCATGGTTCAGCAGTGTGTTATATTTACCTCAGCCATAGCTGTTCTGTTGAGAAATGGATTAAAGAAGAGAGCCATGCATTTGTGAGCTACGAGCAACATCAAGGTAAATATGGCTCTGACCCCATGCAGACTCTCGATGTCTTCTGCTGTTCTTGTCAAAGCAAACAATTGCAGGAAGTTCTTGCGCAGCGAGAATGCCTGAACTGCTTTCCTCCACGAACCTGCTAATGATTAAACAAAGGTGGACTTAATGTACAGTAATATTCTCTGACGTGAAGTTTCAACTTTCTGTTAGTAGACTAACAATGAGTTTATTAAAAAAAAAGTAAAGCTTTTATTTACTATCATTATGCCTATATTTTAGTCTATATGAAAGTAGAGTATTCCTATTAGTCAAAACTTACTGTCTTTACTTCCTTTAGGCCAAACTATGAACTACAAAGCTAATTTGCAATGTCACATTAACTACCGGTAATATGAAAATATGATCAAAATGTTTTAATTAGAAAGAAATTAAGTTACGGTATTTAAGAGGTTATAAGCATAGTAACAATAAAGTTTCATTTTTTAATAAATAATTGATTAAACGGCGATCTTACTCGTGTTAATTATGTAAGCATGTGCGGCTTACAGATGTTTCAGTGCTACTTGACACCATCCTCAGAGCCTTCTGTATTTAATCAATTATTTATATTCAAGTGTTAAAAGTAGTGTACCGGTATGAAATATTCAACATGGATTTCATTTTTTGTTATAATTCTCCAAAAGCAAAATATCATCATCATCATCATCATCATCATCATCATCATCATCATCATCATCATCATCATCATCATCATCATCATCATCATCATCGTATCCTGGGGCTTATCTTCTTAAGACAGAATAATGTAGGCTACCATGCCATTCAGTACTCTGGTTTTAGACTAGCACTTTCCTTATTGTGGCCTATGTTATGCTCCCAGTGAAGGCGATTTTTTTTTTCCACTGGCTGGAGATAGTACAGTCGAACCTCAATACAACAATTTTCTGGGGACCAGAAGGATTATATTGTTATATCGGGATTATTGTTGCATTGAGGGGTTATGAAATTTTACCAAAATGTAGGGCTTATGATCTGAAAGAGAATATAGTAGAAATAAGTATAAAACAACATTATATACCAGTACTATAAAATACAATTTACTCACCATTTGATTATCCTACTTGATTTTCTTCCTTCGGTTATCATTTTAATGGAAGTAATTCCATGTCCGTCTTTAAAATGTTAAAGCCAACCGTTGCTTGCTTTGAAGTTCGAATCACTAAGTACACTGGCAAAATTATGAGCATTCTGACACACAATAGGAATGTTAAGTGCCCTCATTTCGTTAAATCACTTCAAGTCAACATCTTCTGCTGTAGTAATGTTTAAATGGTTGGAAGGCCACTGGACGTTGCCAAAGCACGAAATGAGTTGGTGCAGAAACAGCTGTCGCAATCTTCTCCTGCTGATTCTGGCAGTGTAAGTAGTGTCCTCATCTTGCTGGTAGCATGTAGTGTCAGTATCATGCTGTCCTATTCTTCTTAATTCGGGGACTAGGTAGATGTTGATCATGTAGAGATACTATTCTGCATTAACTATAATTAGAGACAGTCAAAATTCTTGAATAAAAGGGGCTAAAATTCTTGGTTAAAAAGAATAAAAATTCTTGAGTGAAAACGAAAATTTCTTGAGTAGGCCTAAACCTGAAATTTTCACCCCGTTCTATTAAATTATTATGTTGCTTAAGATAATTGACAATTATAATTCTATATTCAAAGTTTTACGTTAACAACAATTCTTAACATCATTTAACATTCAAAGTTGTACGCAGACAACAGTTCTAAGTTTGTCATTGTAAGATTTGTTCTTCTATTTGTTAGCACACACGAGAACTGTGAAAAAAACGTTCACAGTCAACATTAGAAACTGGAGCCCATATAGCTTGGAGTGCTCCATTCACAAAATCACTGTGATCTTCACGTAACGATAGCAAACCTTCTCGCACTGAAAGTCCAGGACTATTTTTAACTATGTCCTTCAGTTCACTGTATGCATGTACTGCTATATCAGGTGATAGATTCTTTAAGGTTGGCACCTGATCAAAGAGAAGTTTCAAACTGCTTTCAGTTGCATCAATGCTTAACAAATTCTGTTTGTAAAACTGTTCTGATACCAGTTGAAGTTTATGAGCAGGATTTCCCAGCATTAATTTGTTTAGTTTAACCCCATTTGCCTTGCAGCACTCTTCATTTCAATGACCGCTCTCTCTTTGTGTTGGCTTTTCAGCTCACTTAAGTTCTGGTTTAGCACATCACTGAAAGTAACCTCCGAAACAACTACTAGTCGTTTCTTAAACTTTTTCAGCTTAGGGTAAACTTCCCCAGCGACTGGCTTAGAGTTTGTCTCAAAATCAGTGAGCATTGGCTTGAGGAGAGAAGACAATGACTTAACAAAAATAGCCTCTGCATGAATGATTTTCCGTTATCTTCATTCAAGCTATGGATGTGTGTAGAAGAAGCACTGAAAGCTTCCCCTTGGTCTGATTGAAGGAATTCGAAGAGAACTTTCCAGTTGTCTGCTAACCATTCTACTGATTCCAGTCAAGAGTTCCACCTAGTTGGAACAGGAAGAGGGAATAAACCTGCCTTGGAGCCTTTCAGCTGCAGATAGTGCTGAAAAGAATGCTTCTTCTTTCTTATTAATTGCTGAAAAATTGCGTACTTTTACGATTGTTTCGCGAGTTGAAACGTGTAATTGTATGATATGTTTTATGTGAATCATGTTTTAAACTGTGTTTATTTGGTTTTTAGGTTTTCGCGATTTCGCGAGTCACGAATTTTGACTGTCTCTAAATATAATGGTATGGCTCTGGGAAGCCTTGAAAAATTATGGGCCAATAATTCCAAATATGGCTACACTACAGCACACTGTAACTTTAGTGTTATACAGTACGATTTCATCAAGCAACTGAGGGTTAGTGTCTGAGCAATACTGGAAGTTTTGCTACTCGACAAATCTGGTTAAATGGAAACTAGTTGCTTGTGCAGCAAATGCTGCAAAGCAAGTCCATAAGAAGTTCAAATAAAAATTTTTCAGATTTATTTTCAATGAAGAATACCAAACATTTTGAAAGTTATTTGCTTCCATAATAAAGAAACATACTCCCTCTGAATGGTTTTTTATGCCAAATACTTTTTCTTGAACCTATCCACTTTCAGTTTTTGAGTTTCAATGCGAAAACACAAGTACCGGTAACAATGTAAGGACGATCAGTGTGTTTTTCATGTGGGAGTAAAGCAATATCTATTTCAGGTCATTGTGGATTGTAAGTGAAAGTTAAAAAAGTCAGGTTTACTATGCTTTCGAACAATAGACATAGCATCTTGGTATAGCTGCTGCATGTAGAGCTTGAAATATAGAGGGTAAAATAATTTTATCCTACTAAGAGATCTTGCTGAAATGATCGGGAGACTATAAAATATTGTAGGCCCATTATTTTATCACTAAGTAATACCTTTTGGTCTTTCCTTAGGAACTGTAATTGTTGCGCTCTCTCGAACCAATACTGAAGATAATGACGCATATAAGTATCTACACCACACCGCCATTAAGTATATGAAAAAGACCCAACTCCACTTGATTAATAACTACTAAAATATTTGATTTTAAATAACAATATTATCTTACGTAATTTTTGTAGTTATATATATAATAGCCACCACTCAGTAAATTATAAAAATGAAGATCTATCTTAAGATATTCTCTACATCTACTTATAAAACCTTAAAACGTTTCACTTTCATATCATGAATATAGATAGCATTAATATGTATAATTAATGAAAAATAGTCACATCATGGTATTAACCATAATAATATTTCATTCTAATGGTAATAATGTCTTCAAACCACCTTTTAATATCAATACACAGCTGTACTCAGAAAATTACACAGCGCAGAATCAGACCTTTAAATTATTTTTAGTAAGTCTTAAAGTTTTTAATAACCAATTGAATTTGAGCTCTAAATGTGTCAGCAATCCTGCAGGTCATGGCCTTCGTGTATTAGCCTATTGTTTATTGTAGTGTGCGTTTTGTTTTATTCTGAAATGCAATTAGTTTTCAAAACTGATGAAAGATGGATTTTGGAAAATAGGAAAATTATGTAGGAAAACTAACGCTTCACTGAAAGTTACAATTTCTCTGAAAATCCTTGGATGCCAAGCTTAAAAATAACGGATCATTCATTAAAATCCGTTCAGCCGTTTTTCCGTAATTTCCATTACCAGTTCAAATTACATATATAGATATGTGTTTCATCAATAGAAGCAGATTAGGCAGCATATCATTGCTGTCAGCAGTCATTTCTCTAAGTTGCATACAGAATGCCATTCTCATCTGGCGGTCATTTGGGTGTGACATATGCACAATCTGCAACTTATGTTGTTGTTGTTTAGTCAGCTGTCCGAAGACAATTCTGAACCTCATAAGTGACATCAAAAAGGCATCACTCATGAGGCTACTAAGCCAGGATGTCATGAGGTAGGGTGCCAGATCCTTTCCCTCTCTGCAACTTATAAAGATGGAATTTCAAATCTGTTTTCAATATACAGTGAAGTGATCTCCAGGAGATTCCACTATCTGTGAATGTCAATCAGCTAAGTGCTGTGGGCTTCACTGCATGTCTGCTCGAACACGATCGGCATTCTCAGGTATTTGGACAGTTCTTGGCCTACCTGACGATTTCTTATTTTGCACTTTTCCACATTCTCTCCAACACTACCTATCGCACAATTGTTCTTTTGTCAGGAATGCTATGATTTCGAGAATGTCCTTAACATAAGAAACGTTGAACAGTGATAACACTCATTAATCTAATGCGTATTTGTATCTGATTCATTGCAAACGAAATGGCGGGCGTCCTAGAATATACAAACAACTCCAAAGTTGCCATTGCTATGTAGGTCTACTGTTAGGTAGGGTTTCATTATGTAAAATGTACTGTATATTTTGCTCCACGTAGTATTTTATACAATATGAAGAACTTTTTTGTGCCAGTTTTACATTTACCCCTGTGTAAAAGACACAAACAGCTTATTTTTTGTATAGTGTAATTATTATTGTTATTAGAGGAGAAAAATCCACTCCAACCCCGGGGGTCAAACCCAGGTCCTTGGTTCTATGTATCAAGCGCTTTAACCACTGAGCTATGCGGAAGTTCAATCCACAGCACCGGATCGAATCCCCCTCCTCTAGTATTTTTCCCTTTGAGGCCTAACTTAGGTAATTATTATTATACTTTATGTATATAGAAGTAAGCTATATTCATTTAACCCTTTGCAGCACAAATTAATTTTTTATGTTTTTCATTTCATGGATCAAAACGAAGCTTCGATCAATTTTTTTCAACATTTTAACTCTGCACACAATTTCAAAACATAAATGGCACCTCTATGTATACTCAAGAGGTGGTTCCTTGGTGGAATATCTATGCCATAAAATTTAGAAAGAAAGAAACCGGTGGTTCCTCTGAACAATCACTATGCTGGAAAGGGTTAAGGAATCAACTTGATCCATCTCATATTCTTTTCATATTTTCATTCCTTAACAACAAGAGTATAAAATGCAAGAGAGATGAGATTAAACAGAGCAATTATTTAACGAAAGCAGACAGTACAGTACGTATATAACTAAAAGCATAGGTCTACTTACTTAATTCTTGTTCCCCGGATTTCCATCCAGGGTCATAAGCTGTTGCAAAGGCGGCAATAACAAGCAACATAACAAACAGTGCACTGAAATAGAAAGTTTGGAATGTATCACTAAATGTGTCTATTAATTTATTATAATGTGTAAGTGTATCATTACTTTTTAAGAGTGCTTCCTTATATTGTAAAAGCAATGTAACAGCTAAGATATAAACAACATAGTTTCATAAAACTGAATATTTTCTCGACCTTCATATATCTATTGACATCTAGTTAAATAATGATTTATTATTGCAATAACCAACTAGATATTTTAGTTTCAAATTATTTGTTATTAAATATACTAGTACCTCGTATTCATATCAGTATGTAGCCTGTATCTCACATCAAGAAGAACACATTTAATGCATCTTATCTAATAACAGTAAGTTGTACAATATAATTGAAAAGAGACTTCGGGATCCATGGTATTGTAATGATGCGATCTCTTTTAAAGCCATGCATTTTCAGAGTCTTAACTCGTTTGTATAGTTCGTACAACTTCATCGTGTGCAGTTCCTGGCTTTTCTGAATGTCCAACTGCATTAGAGGAAATTGAACTATACATGGTAGGGGGACGTATTTGGTTTCATAGAATCAAATAAATTACTACACATTCTTCTTTTGGCAACTTATATAGTTATTTCGTCATTAGCATATTATAGTTGATTCTATTCACTAGAGTTTTTTTTTTTTTTTTTCATTCAGATCTTCCCTTTTTCTCACTTTTGTGATATCTTTAGTCCAACAAAATCAAAATTCGTCAAGTGGTGGTTTCTTTATAATGGAAATAGTTGTTTATACAGGAAATATTATTTTGCCATTAGCATTCTCACTTTTGTATCGAGTAAAACGTCAAATTCGGTAAATTTTGGACTTGGGATGTTTGTCAATTCAAGTTTTCAATATTGCAATTTAGTCCAACATCATCATCCAACTCACGGAGGTCTAAAATATTTGGTCTAATACTAAACAGTCCACAAAGAATTTCTGTCCAATACTGGTACATCATTCAGTGTAAGTAACATCACCTATATCCCACACTGGAATCAAAACACAAAAATGAACAAATTAAATGTTTTGTTCAAACTCTATCATTTGTTTGATCAAATTTCAGTCTGGCATTTTGACAAGAACTTCATTTCCTATACCTTACAGTCATATCCTGTCTGAGAACTTCACTAGGAGCCCTATTAGGGTAGCCTCTAGCTATGTTCTTTATCCTTTATATAGGGCATATCCAAAGTCCGGTAACACTTTCAATATTTTATTACACACAAACTACAAATGATAGCACTTTCAAACACACGTCAGTTTAAAGTCAAACTGTACGGACCTTTCTTCTTCATTGAGGCTACAGTGACTGGACATTCATATCTGAACATGTTGGAGCAATGGCTGGTGCCTCAACTTAGACAAGATCTCGATGACGATTTCATCTTTCAGCAAGATGGGGCTCCGCCACATTTTCACAATGCAGTTCGTACTTACCTGAATACAGAGATGTCTGATTGTTGGATAGGACATGCTGGAGTAAGGGACAGATGTTTCATGACATGGCCACCAAGGTCACCCGATATGACTGCATGTGACTTTTTTCTATGGGGGTAACTAAAGGACCGTGTATTTGTACCGCCTTTGCCATGTGATTTAGAGGAACTAGAAACCAGAATTCGAGAAGCTGCTGCCACGATCACAGAGGATATGTTGAAAAGAGTATGGGAAGAGTTTGATTATTGTTTGGACATCTGCCGAGAACTTTGAGAGTTTGACTTTAAACTGACGTGTGTTTGAAAGTGCTATCATTTGTAGTTTTTATGTAATAAAATATTGAAAGTGTTACCGGACTTTTGATATGTTCTGTACAACTTCTACCTTTATCGCAGCATTATACAGTGGATGTAAATGTGACCCAACATTACATTTGTACTGGAATGCCATAATTTTCTACGTCGGTATTGATTATGCACAGTGCACTGCAAGTTTCACAATTCTCTCACCTCCACTATCTTCTTGTATGTTCCCTGATTTATGAGTCACGTTGGTAACTAAATCCCTCATTTATCAGTAGGGGTCGATTTCTTTTTGACATACCGTTACCATAATTATTCTTAGCGTAATGCAGGTTCTGACATGATTATCAAACATTTTCCTTACTTATCATTGATTACACTCTTTTAATATTTATATAATCACTGATGAACTATTAAGTTATTTGAATTAAATAAATAAATAACAATTAAACAGGAACGTTTGGAGCAAATTCTAAAAATTATGGTAAGTTTAATGATAATGGTAATGTTAAAATTTATTGTAGGGCTGTATCTTACTATTTCAAATCACTATGACCATAACGAAGTGTAGCCTAATTAAATTATGCGTCACAGCATAAATACGCAATACAACGTAATAATATGTTCTAGAATATGAAATATAATAATTTTTAATCTTAGAAACTGTGATATTTTTAATACACAGCTATTAAATCCGTAACTTGAAGAAATAATGTAGTTGAACTACTACTGATATAGTAGTAATAAAACTGAGAACGAGACGAGAAATTCTACTAATTGGTCAAAGTCAAATGAGACTAATTAAACGAGGATGAAGGATATGAAAATACTTAGCCAAAATCAGACAGCACCAAAGCTGTGGACCAAGTACTGAATGAACGAAAATAACAATTGGAGCAAACATCATAAGGACTAAAATAAAAATGGGTGAAAATGTTCGACTAAAGTTCTTGTAACCATATAAAGATAAGAATGAAACTTCCGTCCTATATTTGTAGGCATATGTTAACTCACATAACCAGAAGGGTCGAAGTAGGCAGATGTAGCTTGTCCTCCCTTATCTGGCACATCTCTGGTACGACCCTGACCCTTAAAGATATACCCGTACCGTTGGTATACCTTTGCACTGTGTCAGAGAGTGCGATATGGACATCTTGTGCACTACAAGAAGCAGGAACACACAGTGCCCAATGAATAGCAGAAAACCGAGGCACTCGATGACCCGTCTGGAAGGTAAGAAAAGGGAAATTCTGTTATAGTGTTCTTGCATTAAAGTTTTATCCATTATAGATTTGTATTTAAATGTTATCAGTTATTTAAAAAAAATGAAGGTACCGTAATTATTATACTGTACTTATTGTGTTTTGTTACTTGGTAAATAAGCCAGCAAATGATTGAATAAATAAATAAATAAATAAATAAATAAATAAATAGGTAAATAAATAAATAAATAAATAAATAAATAAATAAATAAATAAATGTGAATAATTTTTATTTGTAAGATATACAGTTTTCTACATTAAGTATGAATATTAATCGTGTACAAAGAATATACTAAGGGGACTGTACTGGTACATAAAAGATCGACTAAACATATATGTAGGCCTATACGGTACGGTGAGGGCTGGTTTTAGTAGGTGTGCATGCATGTGTGCAGGCGGCTGAAAGAATAAATTTAATATGTAATTTTAAAATAATTATTAATAATTTAGTGTTATACGAATTTTACAAAGAAAAAGCGTGAACTAATGTGCGCTAATTTGATATCAGTTATTTCTGGAACAATAAATAAATGTTTATATTTTGTGGATTTTATTCACATTTGAATTTAATTTAAAAACAGAATGATGTTAAATGTGCATAGTTTCAAGCAGTGTTGCCAACTCGATTCTTAAAAATCCGCTATGAAACCGTCCAGAAACCGCTAAATTGCTATATTGTCAATGTAAAATTAGATTATTTTGCAGCTGTGAGTGCTAAAAATACCCGCTAAATCCCTATATCAGCAATACAAATTTCATAAATTTTATCCGCTAAACTAACATTGAAAAACGCTAGATCTAGCGAGAAAACAGCTGAATTGGCAACATTGGTTTCAATATTCACCCAACAATCGAATGGCTTGTCAATTTTCAACGTTTCCAGGCACTGACAAAAATTCGTTAGTACTTCACAGTGAGCAGTGTGAAGAGGAACTTGTTGATTAATCCACAGTCTACTATATACAGTCGCGAAGCTTGAGGTGATTTTTTGCAAATCTCGTGATAAAGTGCTCCAAGCGGTTAGCAACTAGAAACAATAGACTGTCCACGCTCGACTTTGGACTGTGTCGTATTTCCATCGAGTGCTAGCTCGTTGCATATTTCACATTGATGCTTGTGAAATGTTCGTTATTGGTTGTAATGAAAATGTTAATGGCTAAAATACAATAATTGGAATAATAATATTTTACTAGAGACGTAGAAAAATTAAGTTTGTGTTAATGAAATTTATTGATCACGTTTTATTTTCAATTCTGGTGGGATTATTATTGTACTTTTTTTTTAAAGGATATGTTTTTAATTATAGCTGTTAATTTTGTTGTTATTCTTATTTGTTACTTTACTAGAGACGTAGGAAAAGTCTGTTACAATAAAATTTATTGATCACGTTTTATTTCCAATTCTGGTGTGATTATTATTGCTTAACCTCATCCCACTTTGTTAACTACGTAAGCCTACACTACAAGTACCGGTACACGTAAGTTACTCCACTAATTCATATTTCCATTATTATTGTTGTAAAGGGAAATGAAAATTAATATTTATTGGTTTCATAGTTAATTATCGCTATAATCTTGAATGAGTGAAGCGATTATAGTAAATTTCAGTTGGTTTTGCACAAACAAAAATAATATTAACCTATTTCTTGCAGGTGTCTTCGAGTTTATGGTGGAATTTAATATACTTCATTAAAATAATAAATTAACTTTATGCATTTAATATTTCAATAATGGAAGGAAGGTGTTAATATTTCCAAAAGAACACAACGAAAGTGTAACATATTTTGTCGTCTACTAGGAGAGAGATCTGCGATGATGAGGCGATAGTAGCGGTCCTATGGTGGGCAACTACCCATGTTTGCATTTTTACTACATATTGAGCTTCGCGACTGTATATAGTAGACTGTGATTAACCCTTTAATAGTCGCGCGGGGTGTTGTTGTGAACACCCCAGTGATATATACGAGCTTAACTATACATTGAGTAAGCCTGTAGACTACTTCTGAAACGTTCAGTACCTTTTTAGATTTGTAAGGCAACAATAACCCTAAACATGTTTGAAATCGGTATTCGCATAAGTACTCGACATAATAACGGTTAAGTCGGCCTCGGTAGCGTAGTCGGTATAGCGCTAACCTTCTGTGCTCGAGGTTGCGAGTTCGATCCCGGCCTAGGTCGATGATATTTAAGTGTCTTTAAATGCGACAGGCTCATGTCAGTAGATACTGGGATGTAAAAGAACTCCTGCGGTACAAAATTCCGATACACCAGCGACGCTGATATAACCTCTGCATTTGCGAGCGTCGTTAAATAAACCATATTTGGAAAAAATAATGATTTAAGTGGTGTGGGGTAACGAAGTGTTACAACAATGGTCCTATTGTAAATCGTTGCTTACGAGGTCATACAAGCTGGCGCATAGCGCTTGAAATACTGGTCTAAAGTGGTTCCCGCGTAACGCCAATTCCGCCGCCTGGAGTGCTGTTCGGTTCTAGGTATTCGTAACAGAACACTTAAGGTAAGCGTTCACTACATCGTATCGCACTCATCGGACGAATCGCACGGATCGGAAAAAGACAATCTTCGCTGTAATTGTTACCGGTATGTAACCGCGTTCACTACATCGTATCGTACGCACCAGCTCTCGGCAAATCCGTCCACGTTTCACGGATGAGCAACTTTTCCGATGAGTGCGATCATGACCTTCTTTAATAAATCAATTTTAATTGGTCAACTGTTACTATTATGGTGTATCACGTTCAGTGTCGCGCCAAAATAGCAGACGGAAAACTTATTTCGCTTGTAGAAAATTGCAAAGAATTATATAATTTGACGCGTTTCCATTATAGTAATTTAGTCGTTTCTTACATATATATTTTGTAGCCAATATTTCTTTCGTTTCTTCCTCTTCAATTAAGACGCATGAAGGAATTACAAATTCTTATTCGCTAACACTCATATAATAGTCCTAACCTCAAACTCCACTCTTTTCAGCAATGTGAATATCGTACGACGTCACGTTTTAAACAGCTGATAGGGGAGGCGATGAGGTAGATCCGTTACAGTGAACGCACTGCACCTAAAATATCCGTTGCGTGCGATTCGTATGAGGAGTGCAATACGATGTAGTGAACGCTTACCTTTACATGACATTGACATTTGGGACATTTAAAGGACTCACCGTTGCTTATTAAATGCTTCGTACAATATTTTATGGTTAATAGACGTAATTTCAAAACTTCTACGTCTCAATTATATTAAAATAAATGGCTATCATTCCTGATATTATAAGATATTACATATTATAAACTAAGGCACTGCCTTCCTGTTGTTCAATTCACACACCATACCTTTTCGGAAATAATGAAAGAAACTTAATACATTTTACATGAATACTGTAGTCTACCCTTGCCACGTATTTATATTATTATTATTATTATTATTATTATTATTATTATTATTATTATTATTATCTCACTGCCATTTCTATCATTCATTCTCATCATCATTTGTTGTTTTGTTTGTATCTTGTGCTAAACTGTAATTGGCCTTGTGCTGTTTCGCACATTAATATTATAAATAAATAAATAAATAAATAAATAAATAAATAAATAAATAAATAAATAAATAAATAAATAAATAAATAAATAAATTGTTATTATCATTATTAAATTCCAGCGAATTCAGGTACTGTATTATCTATTATTTCTCTGAATTCATAATTTAATAATTTGTAAGTGAGCCCAACTTTTTCCGCTCTTTTTTTTAAATATAATATTGACGTTGAAGTATGATGATTTTTACTAATGCAAACTGCAGTCACAATGCATGATAAATACAACTGTACGATTTTCCTTGCACACCTTGCAGTGGTGAAATAAATATCTAATAGGCCTGCTGATTAATCTGTATTGGATAGTATTAGCAAATGCTGTAATATTTTAGTGTGTGTAAACAGTTTTTAAATTAGAAGTTAGAATTAAATTAAATTAGGAAGTTAGTCTGCAATATATGTGATTAGAAATTGTTTCCACATTTGACGATTTCCCAAAAACTAAACAAATATCTGACGATTCTCAAAGAAGTATTTTTAGAATTTTACCGCCCATAGGCACATGAGCATCTGCTCTCCCCGATCTCCATTTCTCTTTTAGTAATGTATGCCTCTCGCTCCCCTGAGGTGTTTTCTGTCGTCACTCACATGTCAATTTAATGAAAGCATAAAGAAAAATCTTCGGTACAACATACGGTGATGGCTGTACATTATTACAACGAATAATTGTAGTAATTATGATTAATTTATTACTCGTAATGTCGTAATAATATTTGATTTGGCTTAGAGGCTGAGGAGAGCACGTTGCACTAAACTCGGCAGGCACAACATTAAAATCACATTGCTGCGTATGTTATATTCTAATTAATGCAATTCGTATGTGTGTCAATATTCAGCAGTAATAATTAACCATTGTCGTACAATATTTCGCCATTACAAATGATTTTTAGTCATACTCTTTTCCTCGAAAGTATTGAATAACGCTACTGATTGTCTTAAGGCAAGACAAACTAAGAACTTACACTAGTTTAATAATAATAATAATAATAATAATAATAATAATAATAATAATAATAATAATAATAATAATAAGTAGAAGACACCGGTAGTTCACTTTCAGCAATTAAAACGGATTAGAGGGAACGAAATCTGAAGGAAAACACGGAACTGAAAACAATCAACTTCCCAAAGTGAATGAACCAGATGAAGACTGTAGTTTGAAAGCAAAATTTTTAATTGAAAAAATCCAGACTTTCGGGAAACAAAATTGTAAATTCCATTACATTACATTGAAAATCTGCATACTGTTATTTAACAAGTCATCAATAAATCTCAATAAGACTGTAATATGTTTGGCATGTTTATAATCTTCGTACTCGATCAGTAATGCAAGAATTTTCACAATACACAATGCTTAGCAATGGAACTATTCATCATTTAATAGAACTGAGAGGCGAACCTAGCGGCAGAAATTGTAATCTTTCCTTTTCCTTGTCACTTTCATTCTTCCTTATGCGATAATAAGCACCAGAGAGATGTTTAGTTTTTCTGCCCGACATCTTCAAATCAATAATAATAATAATAATAATAATAATAATAATAATAATAATAATAATAATAATAATAACAATAGTAATAGTAATACTAATAATAATAGTAATAATAATAATAGTAATAGCAGTAATAGTAATACTAATAGTAATAATAATAATAGTAATAGTAATAATAATAATAATAATAATAATAATAATAATAATAATTTTCCTATACTGCACAAAATATTTTTTTTTCTTTGGAATGAATTAAAACTTTGCAATGACACAAATTTATCTTAAGGGTTTCTCTGCATGTTCCTTCGTACTTTAACTAATAAAATCTTTTATTTATAAGTAAAATTTTAAGTCTATTTGCTATTAATTTCCGGATCCTCGTGGTCATCCTTAATTAAGGCCGGACGATTTAGTTCTCTCTCTCTCTCTCTCTCTCTCTCTGCGCTGAACATAAATTAAATAAAATTAAATAAATTTATAAATCAATGAAAACACTAAATAACTTACTAGAGATGAACAACGATCGAGAAAGCAAGATTAATAGCTCCCGCAAAGCCGAAAACCCGCACGACAATGATGTATACGTCGCGTCGCCTCATTGACGTAAAGGCTGTGAATGTTTCGAGACGCCGAGATTGATCACTCGCGAAGTCCCGAACGTCAAGCAGCCTTTTTTTTTTATCTTAAATACCTTGTAAAGAATTCTCAACAAAGCATTCCAAAGTGTATCCTGAGACATCAGTAAATCAATGTTCTCTCTTCAAACTCAATTTTACATATCTAATCGTCTTAGAAAGATCAGAAATTTGACACTAAACATAATATCAATAATATCTTATCTTTCTTACAACATTATCTCAAACATTATGTAAACTGAAACAGTTTCAAAAAGTGATCTTAAAATTTCGCCACGCAACACATTATCTGAAACTTAATTCCTACAAGTTCAGAATTATTTTTACATTCTTAAACTGTGTTGCAAGAGCATACTACATTGCTATCCTAGATGACCAACGCAATCTGAGAGTATAATTATTTCGAAACTTATCGTCAATAACCTCAGTTAACTTCATGGCTTGGACTTTTCACTCTAATTCATCTTCAGAGTCAAAATATACCATATAGTTTCAATAGTTACCAGAATTAAAGTTCTATGCTATTAACTGTAAAATTAAAATTACATAAAAAAAATCATACAGTAATTCCTGGCTTATCATTATAGCTACATTAGGAGAAACTGTGATGTTGAATGAATAAGTTATAAACTTACATTATTTTTCAAACTGAGAATAACTGAAATTAAGTTAATCTGTTACCTCAAAATTCCCCTTATTTCACTAATAACAACATATTTACATACGTTTAAATACTAAAGATAAGTTGAGGTAAAATGTACACTGAATAATGTTCAGTGTGGATTAATATTACCAATGAGCGAGCATGCAATGGTTAGAGAACAATGCAACAAGGGGAACACGTTTGTAATTCCTGAATTAAACTAAACTGCGTGAGCTATTCAGTTGTAATAGTTTGAGTTCTTTTAAAATTTGGGATGATTTGTCGTTCTTCATTTCCAACTTGGCTGCCTCTTCTTTCAACATATGTAAAAATTCTTCCATTTTGTGCAATGACTTTGTCAGCTGGTAGTGCAGGAATCCTGAAGCAAGCCATACAGTTACAAATTTGTTTGTTTTGTTGGTGGGTCTAATACTAATAATGTTTGGAACCAATCATGTAGTTGCGAATCTGGCCATACTTTTACTAGTAAAGCTTTTGCTCCTTCCCATATGGTTTTCGCAGCACCACAATTTGTGACACGATGTTTCAGTGTGTCTAACCACCCACACTTTTTGCACGCCGGGGAGTCTGTTAAATTATGGCGATGTCTCTTTTCTTCAGTCGGTATAATCTGGTTGAGATAGCAATATACTGTTGTCTTCCATGCAGTAGGGATGTTCGCCATATGCAAATTGCGCCATATATTTCCCCATCTTTGGTTTGGCAACTTTTCCACGATACGTGGCGTTTGCACGGCTTTCTTCATGAGGTAAGTGTAGATAGTCTTCGTGTTTTGATTCTTTTCATTCTTGACTGTTGTTGGTGGATATGACTATTATTTCCCAAATCATTTTCAGCGAGTGCGGTAAGGTGGTAGTTTTACTGCATAGTAGTGGAATGTGATCTTGCCAGAATTTATTGTCCATGGGATCGCTTTCATCGTGTTTCGCGCGAAGAATATTCTGTGTCAAAAGGGCCTGACTTTTCTCTTTTATTGCCGTCAGTTGTAAACCTCCTTTCGTTATTGGTAGATGCAACTGCGTTTTCGGAAGCTTGTAAAAATATCCTTTCCAGACATAGAAGCTGATTGCTCTGTCTAGCACTGTGGAGTATTTTGACGGAAGAGGCAAAATCTGTGCTAGATACCACAATTTGGACAGGCAAAATACGTTTATGTGCCATATCCTCTCAAGGAGATTGAGGTTTCTATGTATATGCTGAAACATTGTTGCTCGAGTTCTTGCTGACGTAATGGACCAATTGATGTCAACCATTTCTTTGAAGGATGCACATACTGTCAATCCTAAAATCTTTGCTTTTCTTTTTATAGGGATATGATTTACAGTGTGTGTAACAGGCCAATTGCCTAATGGTACTAATGATGACTTTTGTACATTTATTTGTGGGATGCCACACTATATGTTTGTAGAATCTGTGGTAATTTTGTACACTCGTCTTCATCTCGGAGGAGGATTACAACATCGTCTGCATAAGCCCGGATCGTGAACATGTTGCATGTGGCTCGTCCAGATTGTAAGATGTTATGTGGCATTCGAATAAGTGGTTCTATACCAATAGCGAACAGGCACATTGACAGAGGGCATCCTTGTCGTACCGATGATGCAATTGGGATACGTTTCGTAAAGAAACCGTTCACTTGAATTTTGGAGTATGCACTATCATACAAGCTACTTATAACATTAACAAATTTTTCTGGTATACAGAAGTGTTTCATAACTCGTTGTAGATAGAGATGGTTCATTCTATCAAAGGCCTTATTAAAATCTATTGATAACAGTGTTGCTTTTTCATCCGGGAATTCTTCATAATATAAAATTGAATCACGAATGGTGGCAAGGTTGTGTATTATTGATTTGTCCGGTACACTGCAAGTTTGGCATATTTCAATAATATCCCGAAAAGTTGTTTTTACCCTACACGCTAGTATATTCATAAATAACTTATAATCTGTGTTCAAGAGTGTAATTGGACGATATTCCGACACTGTACGTGGATTTGTAACCTTTGGGAGAAGTATTACAATCCCATCACTGAATCCCTCGACTACAATCCCTCTATCAAAAATGTAATTGAACAAGTCCACTAATGTGTCTTTAATTAAATTCCAGTGCATTTTGTACAATTGATATGCAAGTCCATCAGGTCCAGGGGCAGAATTCTTGGGTGTAGTTTCTAAAGCCCTAAGAATTTCTTGTTCTGTAATTGGTAACTGAAGATCGTGTTGCTGCTGCAGATTCAAGTGTCTATTCACGTGCTTAAGTAAAGTGTCTGTTTCCGTTGCACATGTGGGAGATGCAGAATAAAGGACTCTGAAGAAAGTTTCAATTTCTTTAATACAATCTGAGTTAGATGTTAATTGTGTTCCTTCCGTTGTTTGGAGGTGGGCTATATATTTAGTCCTAGCGTTGCGTTTTTCCTTTAAAAGATGGTATAGGGCACATCTTTCATCTTCGCTTACTGTTGGCGTTTTCCCACGTATCTTTACACCGTCCATGAATTTTTGTTGAAGAGCACAAATAGTCGATTTGATGTTCAGAATTTCTTGCCACTTATTACCACCCGCCTGTTGTGCCGCATACAATTCATTTAACAGCTGATAATAAAAATTCAGTGTTTCTTTATTTGCTTCGGCTCGAATGATACCTGCTTGTTGAAAATAAGTTTTTATTCCAGGTTTTATAATGTTTACCCACTTTTGCATGATGTTGAATTTGGACTTGTTGGCTTTGCTTATTAATTTTTCAAAATGTGAGAAAATTGTTCACTAATTTCAGGAATGTGTAGTAAAGTGTTGTTCAGTTTCCAAGAGCCCTTACCATATACGGGAAGAGTAATATCAGTCTGAAGTGAGAGGAGGACACAGTCGTGGTCAGAAAATGGCGTTGGAAAAACTTGTATACGGTAAATATATTTACTGTGTGTTCGACTGATATAGAAACGATCTAATCGCAATGCTCCATTTTGTCGGCGAAACGTATATTCGACTCTATTACCATGGAGAAGCTCCCACGTATCTACTAAATGTAAGTCTTGTGTTAGGTTTGCTAAAACCGGAGATGGATTATACTGCCCCGTTTGATCTTTCGCGTGAAGCACGCAGTTCCAGTCCCCACCTATCAATAGACAGTCATATCTGTGACGAAGGAAGAAAGGGAGTTCCTTACTTAGAAAACTTTCTCTCTGTTGGCGATGATTAGTTCCAGAAGGGAGATATACATTTAGTATCTGAATGTTATTAACCTTCATGGCTATCACTCGTCCACTTGGATGTTTTTCGATGACATCAACCGTAAGTCCACAACGATAAATAACTGCCGTACCACGATTTTCATCACCAGTATTAACAACATAATCGTACTGCGGTCCTATGAAATCAAAGTTTTCGGTATTCACTTCCTGCAACAATAGAATATCTATGCTATTTTGTCTTATGAATGCATTGAGTAACGACTCTTTATTTTTATTTTGTAAACAATTTATGTTTAATGTTGCATAATTTCGTAGTAGCACCATATATTGAATTAAATAGAACAAGTACTGACCTGCAGTACGATATGGATATCCCCGTCTGCATATTCTACGTCCCAAAGTTATTTATGGCTAACCGTCGTTAAGGGATTCTCCAGCCCTAATGTTTTTATCCTCCTTCGGAAGAGATTTTCCATCAGGACCGTCCTTCTTACTGCCATCTTTGGTGCGACTGTGGACTGTTCTTGACCTTATTGCTAGGGTACGTGGTTGATGTGTTCTTTTCGCTGGCGCTGCTGCCAGACGCCGCCCCATCTTCGCGACTTCTCAGACGTGGGTCCCGTGTAAACTCATTTTGCGCCATAGGTTTAAGTTTCTTAGATGGTGTTTCGGTAGTTTCGGTAGTTGCCCTATTTTGTTTTCTTCGAGATCGAGTGTGGATTCCCCAAGATGCAGAGGTGTTTTTATTCCAGATGAAATATTCGTTATTTCCACGTCATCGGCGATAACTGCAAGCTGTTCCACATCCTGTGCACGATCAGCTGCCTCATTTGCTGTATACTCTGTGGTGTCCATGATATTTTGTTCATCTTCGGTAGTCACTGTTTTTGTTACCTCAGTCTCTGATGCGGTGTCGGTTTTCTCTTCTACAGGTGCGTCACGTTGCGTGGGCCGTTCCGTTGTTTGCTCCTCGCGTTGCTGAACGGCTGTTCCCGAAACAATGTCACTTAATAGCAGTTGTCGTGGTTTAACATTAACATTAAAGGCAGTTTTTCTCTGAGGACAATCTTCTTTTTTATGATTGGGCTCATGGCACACATAGCACAAAATTGGTTGTCCTACATACGTGATATGTGCGTTATATCCAGCAATGGCTATCGATCCTGGAATATGCTTCTTGATTTCCATTCTTACCGCACGAACGCCATTGTTAACTGGGAAAGGGTACGCTGTGCTCCACTGTTCTTGTCGCACTGAATGAACTACACCATACGTGTTTAACACTGTTTGAATTAATGAACTCGGCACCTCCGGGGGTAAATTGAACACTCTGACAGTTACGGATGGAACATCTGCCTTGCTTACTTTCACTTGTGTTTGTTCACCATTATTATATTTGAAATCCGTTGTACCTTCATGTTTGTGTATCAGTTTTTCGTATATCGTGGGCGACATCACTTTTATATATAATGATTTTTCTTGTGTATTTAATTGCAACATTTCTACCTGTTCCGTGTTTAAGTTAAGAGTTTGTTGTGTCCAAAGATGTACATCCATTGCCATAGGACGAGTAGCACTACCGTCAAATTGTACTTTAATTGTATTTAGACGTCGAATTGTAGACATGTTTGGTTTTCCTGTTGTCACTTTTCTTTACTACGAAGAAGAGAAAAAAAACTAAAAAACACGCGAAAGCATTCGTCGAATGTAAACACTGCACGAAAATACTCCGGTGTAATGCAACACTAGTCTATAGTATATATACACTCACTAGATAACCGCTCCCGTAACCTCGACCGTACTCTGCCGTGGTTGAAGCGAGACTGCCTTGAATCGCAACAGTTGTTTATACCTGACTGAAGTTTTATCTACTTTGGCAACTGTTATGTGTATAAACAATCAAGTAGCCTATTTGAAATATCATCTCTACCTTTCAGTGTATAATAATCCGTTCCCCAGTCTTTATTTAATTACTAGGCCCTTATTAAAAGGCTAGGAATTTTCTTGTCATATATTTGAGTTCAAGTGTGCAATCTTAAGTTAAAATACATTAACGTTATGTTTTAAGTTTCTTAGAAATGCAAATTTATTTGAGAAATGTTTTTTTTTCTATTTATATAACCACAGGTAACATATAATAGAACCAGAACATTTTGATAACTAAGATACTGTTCTGTTTTGTCTTTTTGTCTCATTTAAATATTTATAATGTTATTTATTTCAATGATTTATGTTATTCAAAGTTACGAAATCTTTTCACGCTGACTAAATGCTATTTCAAGAATGATGAGCGGGACTCGAAGCGCACGAGACGAGACGAGACTCGAAAGACAAATGCAACGATCACAGCGAGCGAGAGCGGCAGTTTTGTTCATCTCTACTACACATGCTCAGAACTTCACGGAGAGGCTTTCCTCCAGAATTAATGAATTTACTCACATCTAATCTTATTTCGAAGTGAAACTAAACAGTACCATCTAGAACTAATTATATGAATGAAACTCACATCGTTCAGCTCGCTGCGGATCATCCCATGTGATGTCAGAAGCTGCTGGATGTGTTTGAGCAGGGGACGTTCAGGATCGGTGAGGTGGAGTTGCATAGTTGTGAGGCAGTAACGGCCTTTGACTATTCCTCCGTGATATGTTGTCTTCACGTTGAGACATTGATCGATGTCTCCATATTGGTTCACATTTCCGTTCAGAAGGCCTGGTGGAATCTTAGCGGATGAGTCGTGCACTGCAGAAAAAAATGGAAAAGTTAGCAAGAAGGAAATTATTCGACAATGTGGCTACTCTTTAGATCATTTCCCACTACTGCAGTTATGCCGTTTTTGCACACGATTGTCTATAATCCATGTCGCCAACATAAGAAACAACTCGTCAAAAGTAATGCTAATACGTAATAATCATCTAAATACTAAATTCGGCAGGAAACGTTTGTTAATATGACGAAGGTCAGGTTTGGTTTGTTAAGGTTTTTAGAGCTTGTTCTCATTCGAATAATCTGATAACAAATAATGATAGATGAAGTATAGGATTTTTTTCCACGGCGTACATTAATTTCAAACTGGCATGATATGGTTTCTTCTGTTGGTAACGCAAGAAAAGGCTACATGGCGGATGTCAGTGGGAAATGGTGTACTTGTTTTTTTGAAAGATGGGACATGACAGGAGCGTTGCGATCGGAAAAACAACTGAATGTCACATAGCGTGGTAGCCCTGTTGCTATGGTAACAACGGTTGAGTTGCCAAACTTAGATTTGGCACGTGGCGAGTGGTTAATAGCTCTCTGGCGACATTTATTGTGCACACAATGTTAGCATTGGTGACGTTTCGCCTTTGATCTCTGTCGATTTTTGTATTGTTTTCTTACCTTCACGTCAATTGTCAATTAAAGTTTTAACGTCAGCCATCATAACGACAATTGCTACCTGGCAGCGTGGTAGTCCATATTGGCAACATGACACTGTAGTTCCAAGCTCGGCCGCTTAACTGTCATGTCCTATCTTTCAAAAAAACAAGTATACAGTAATGTCCTACATTTTTTCTTAGCCATTAACAAAGATAGGAAATTGTACTTTTGAATGCATGAACTCTGATGTTTCTCCCGCGCATGTTGCAAGTCATTCCGACAGATGGCAGACCTCTACTGAATTATTGTTAAAATGACGTCTGTTGTGGCTTTCTCGTTAGCCATGCAGACTCCCGTTACAAGCAGGGAGCAGTAATTGAAATTTTGGTTCTCGAAAACGAAAGTGTGGTGAACATCCATAAACATTTGCATGCAGTGTGTGGCTGTCGTGCGGTTGAAAGGAGCACTGTTGGGCAGTCAGAGAGTTCGAACGTCAGGAAGTGCAGAAATCGAGCTCAGATCTGCCGCGTGCTGGACGTCCTGCCATGACATGATGAATCGAGCGGATCAGAGTATCACGACACGCTAAATGAACCTACAGTTGTTGTTGGCAAGCATCAAAAGTGTTTGTTCAATTATTGAGACTCTCAAATATTCAGAAGTCTGCTCAAAATGTGTTCCACGAAGTCTCACCATGGACTACAAACTGGAAAGGAAAGCTATTTCTTATAAATTGTTAGAGCGCTTTGAAGCCGAAGGGAAGGTCTTTTTTCTCCCCCGGACCGTTACAGGCGACGAAACTTGGATGCATAATTTTGAGCCGGAGACAAAAAGGCAGTCAATGGAGTGGCATCATCCTCAACAGCCCAGAAAGAAGAGATTCAAGATAGTCCTCCCTACAGGAAAAGTCATGCTTACGTCTTTTGGGATTGTGAAGGAACCATTCTTGTGGATGTGATGCCAAGAGCAGCAAGTATTAACTCAGAGGCGTACATCAACACCCTGAACTAGCCAAGAAACGTTTCCGGCGAATTCGACATGGCAAGAATTCAGCAGAATTGTTGCTCCAGCATGACAGTGCACGCCCTCACACAAGTCTGCGAACTCGGGAACACATCACCAAAATGGGTTGGACTGTGCTACATAATCCACTCTACAGCCCAGATCTGTCATCTTGAAGACTGTTTTGCGTGGAACTCATTTTGAAAGGGATAGAACAGCGTAATTGATGCAGTGAGTAGGTGACTACACAGTACACACCCAGGACAAGAGCTGGTACCGACAATGAATATATGCACTCGTTCCATGCTGGCGTTTAAAGCCGTACAACTTTGTAGAAAAATAATATGTGGAGAAGAAACATTAATTACATTGTTAACACACTGCAACAATTTTCATTAAATATATCCTGAGAAAAAGAAATTTGGAGTATTACTTTTCTAACGACCCTCGTAATACAGGTTTTCCTCTAGTGCAGGGATGGAGAACTGGCGAGAGAGGGGTGGAAAGCATGGGGAAAGCATTGGTTCCCCGTCCACAGTCCACCGGCGTTGAATGGCATATATGCGGCCCGTACGCAGTCACGTAGGACAGACACTGAATACATATTCCCTCCCCTACAAAATCAATGACGCGGAGATGGAAGGATGGGGTGAGTGACGTATCCGATGAGTGACGCAACGCCACAATTGTCGCCCAGTTCTCCAAGCCTGCTCTAGTGCTTTTCCAGGGCACAACTGCAGCTCAGTCAACTGACGACTTTCGACAATGAGAAATTAGGCATCTCTCTCAGACATATCCTCTGATATTATAATGGGCAAAGCAGGTGTAGCCAATGGGTAAGTTCTTCATAATGTCTTGCTTTTCCATACCATTCTCAATAAACCACTGCTCTATAAACTCCATACTATTATCTCATGTCCACACCTGTGGAGTAACGGTTAGCACGTCTAGCCGCGAAACCAGGTGGCCCGGGTTCGATTCCCGGTCGGGGCAAGTTACCTGGTTGAGGTTTTTTCCGGGGTTTTCCCTCAACCCAATATGAGTAAATGCTGGGTAACTTTCGGTGTTGGACCCCGGACTCATTTCACCGGCATTATCACCTCCATCTCATTCAGACGCTAAATAACTTAAGCTGTTGATAAAGCGTCGTAAAATAACCTACTAAAAAAAATTATCTCATCGTCAGTAGTGAGTTATTAAAATGTTTTCGCTGACAAAACAGCCACTTTATTTACAAAATAGGTTCAGTGTGTAGACTATTACAAATGATGGCCAAGTCCCGGATTCTAAGGTTCACTTTTTCTGTTTGTATGGAAGAGCTAACACAAGGCTAACACTGTAGCTTCTAGTGGACTTATTGTGCCTTGCCGCTTCTATACTGGGAATCTCTTTAAGTACGAACGACGGCGCTTTGCAGATATGTTAACTCAGTTTTGTGGTGAAATCCGTAGATTCAGCTTGCACGACTGAAGGTCATTTCACTCTATAGAGATGCTCACGCTCCAGTCACGGAGAGGTGAGGGCTCAGTCAAAATTAATACATTAGAAGGCACGCTCCGGTCGCGTGCCAGTCACGTTCCCGTCAAATTAAATCCAAGCTTCATATCATCCAGTAGAGTTGTGTATGCGGAAAGAGTAGAACTACTCTTCTCGGTATTTAATTTTTTGTTATTATGAGTTCCTCATAGAGAAAAAGTCGATAAAATTGATTCGTCAATATCCCGGATTGTACGATTTGACACATAGTTTGTACAGCGCCAATGTTCACAGAGGAAGAAAGTTATTGAGTGATTAGAGCCCGAATTTTATGTAATTAGGCTACATATTCTATATGTAGCTGTAAGTAAAACTAAAAAGTCGGCGAATCACACTAAAGGGATCATTATTTCGAAGTTTTAAGTTACACATTTCACATATTTTGATGCATGATAAATATTTTCGCATATTTTACATATTTTGAAGGATATTTCATATTTTGAAAGAGTATACTTTTTCACCAATTTTTCCTCGACTTAATTTATAAGTTATACGTTTAAAAATTGTTTATAAAGCTGTGCAACTGTGATTTATTTGAATATTATGTCAAGAATGCAATTTATAGCTACTTTCTGTCTGTAATTGGTATAGTACAAACTGTCATATATTCTTAAAACAAAATGTGATATGCTAGTCTATATGTACGTATATTTCTGTCGATGTTTAACGATAATTTTGTACTAAAATTACCTGTCCTTACATCTTTATAAACTACACAAGATTTGTTCTAAAATCCTTACGCAGCTAAAAGCATGAAGTAATTGGAGGGGAGGCTAGGAGAGGCCAGCGAGCTTGAAGGGGTAGATTCGAGCGAGCTGGATAGATATGCTGCTTCAAAGTAGACTTCGGTTCTTGTCACGCTCGACAAACTAGAAGCGAACATAGCGCTTGAAATGCACGACACTAACTGCCACCGCGGTGAAGGACAGAGTGAAAATTACCCTTTGGGTATGACCGTTTGGCATAAACACTCCCAATCAGTTGCCCTGAGAGAAAACAGTAGTTCTTTCAGTTTTCTTGAAAAGCTTATTCTCACATCAGGTGATACAGTTAGCTAGTCTACTGCTATGGCGCCAGACGCATCCAAGTTAAAACATTGGATTTCAATTGATGATGCCTTTATAAGTCATTGTAAAATCGTGGTGTGCAAAGTGGCAAACGCATTGGGTGCTCCATTAAGTCAAAATAATTAGAACAGCATTTAGAAACTGAAATTCTTGTCAAAAAATAAAAAAGTGTTCCGCCGAAAAAACAAGTTCTTCTTACACAAGTGGTGCTGGAACCTTCTCCGTCTTCCATCAGTGAATTTAATAAAAATTTGTGCGTGGAAATGGTTGGTGCAAACATACTATGGTATAAACGTGGAGTGCTAAAGGTTGAAGCATTTCTACGCAAATATTGCAACTTTTTTATGCGGATAGACTTGTTTACATTGTACTGCGCCGCGAGCCACTGCTTTTCTTCAAGTCGTTTGGCTCATTGCGCAAACTCGTACTCAATTTCAAACAGTAGAGAGTAAAATTCCGGTCCCTACTTATGATTAAGAATTCCAAAACTGTTCTCAAAAGGTCTCCGTCAAGAGCGTTGGCGTGTAAACACTCAAGACTGTGCCTTGACTGTGACCGTGACGTAAGCGTGACTGTACCTTGATCGATAGTGCGAAACATCCTTTAATGTCCCCGTGGAGTCCCATTATAATGCTCTTCCACCCTCCAAAACCCTACTCCTTACATTAGTGCCATCTGTACGGTAGTCACAATACATAATCATTATTGAACTGATAGTAGTGAATAATGGAGAGTGACGGAAAGGAACGGGAGAAAACAAGAAAAACTCTCGGGAACCTTGATTTTGGCGATCACAAATACGGCACCGCCATCGCCGGGAATTGAACCCGGGTCCGCAGTCATCGTAAGGACAGTAAGCTACCAAGACGTACTATTTTTTTCTATTTCTAAATTTTTAGACTCAAAACGTAATTTTCCTTTTACATTCCGCGTTATAAGTAGTGAATAAAATATGAGTGTTACAAAACATAAAAATATCTAATTTGAATTCGTAGGATTTCAGTTTTCGAAGCATGTTTTGCCTCATCCCTCTCGCCGACCTTGAGGTGCGAACGGTTTCGTTCGGATGTTTAAAATTGCAGGATTCCATTGTCTACATGATAGTATAATTTTGTTCAGTTATATTTCTCTCTGACAGGATGTTTGTTTTCTTTCTTATACATGTTTAGTTCTATGTGCGTATGTACAATATTCCTTATAAGTGTTGTATAAGCCTAAATATAATTTACTTCTGAATTTGTAATATTGTAGCTATAATTTAATTCATTTGTCCCTTGTGATATTCATTCAAAGTACTTCTAAACATTAAGCCTATTATTTAGTATGGTTGCATTATTTTACTCAGCTTGTGCTTGGGTAACTACACCAGTCTTTCGATGTTCTTTAAATATTAGCCTGCAATTAATTTGTATTATTAACTTGCAACGTTGTATAAGCTTCTTTTGTTTCTGGCTGGGTGGAAGAGAAGGCCTGATTGCCTTAACACAGCCAGAATAAATAATAATAATAATAATAATAATAATAATAATAATAATAATAATAATAATAGTACTTGCTTGCTTACTGGCTTTTAAAGAACCCGGAGATTCATTGCCGTCCTCATATAAGCCCGCCATTGATCCCTATCCTGAGCAAGATTAATCCACTCTCTACCATCAGATCCCACTTCCCTCAAATCCATTTTAATATTATCTTCCCATCTACGTCTCGGCCTCCCCAAAGGTCTTTTTCCCTCCGGCATCCCAACTAACACTCTGTATGCATTTCTGGATTCGCCCATACGTGCCATATGCCCTGCCCATCTCAAACATCTGGATTTTTTTGTGGGTTATTTTATGACGCTTTATCAACATCTAGGTTATTTAGCGTCTGAATGAGATGAAGGTGATAACGCCGGTGAAATGAGTCCGGGGTCCAACACCGAAAGTTACTCAGGATATGCTCATATTGGGTTGAGGGAAAACCCCGAAAAAAACCTCAACCAGGTAACTTGCCCCGACCGGGAATCGAACCCGGGCCACCTGGTTTCACGGCCAGACGCGTTAACCGTTACTCCACAGGTGTGGACTGTCTAGATTTAATGTTCCTAATTATGTCAGGTGAAGAATAAAATGCATGCAGTTCTGTGTTGTGTAACTTTCTCCATTCTCCTGTAACTTCATCCCTCTTAGTCCTAAGCACCTTATTCTCAAACACCCTTAACCTATGTTCCTCTCTTAAAGTGAGAGCCCAAGTTTCACAAACATACAACAGAACAACCGTTAATATAACTGTTTTATAAATTCTAACTTTCAGATTTTTTGACAGCAGACTGGATGATAAAAGCTTCTCAATCGAATAATAACAGGTATTTCCCATATTTATTCTGTGTTTAATTTCCTCCCGAATATCATTTATATTTGTTACTGTTGCTCCCAGGTATCTGAATTTTTCCATTTCTTCAAAGGATAAATTTCCAATTTTTATATTTCCATTTCGTACAATATTCTGGTCACGAGACATAATCATATACTTCGTCTTTTCGGGATTTACTTCCAAACCTATCTCTTCATTGGCTTCAGTAAAATTCCCGTATTTTCCCTAATCGTTTGTGGATTTTCTCCTAATATTTTCACGTCATCCGCATAGACAAGTAGCTGATGTAACCCGTTCAATTCCAAACCCTCTCTGTTAATAATAATAATAATAATCAGGGAAAGGATTTATATGTAAATACATATTTACTTATAAAGCTAATATAATTTATATTTTGCATTATCTTTATGTTTCACAATGTGTAGGGTTGAAAAATCCTACTTTTATTTTCCATATTTTTTTTCATATTTTAGAGTTTAGTACATATTTTCGTTAATTTCCATATATTTTCCATATTTCATATAAAACAGTCCATATTATATTAGGTTTAACAATAAAACAAAACAAAATTCCATTAACTTTTAAAAATACATTTCAACAATAGAGATTTAAACACATGTTCAGTAATCCCTTTAACATCAGAGTTATTTGAAAATTAGCAGTCCTATCAACAATGGGAAAGTAAGTTACAAAACTGTATTAATTTAATTTAAAATTTTTAACAGACTTCAGTTGTGCAGCTCAACAGTTAAATGCCAGTCAGAGTACACATAGGTTCAGTTTTGTAAATCATACTATAAAGACGGTAAATATGCCAAAAGTACGTCATTCAGTCAATTTAAAATCAAAACTAACAAGTTACATTTCAGAATTTAAAGAAGATGGTTTATCAACTGACAATAAAATATTATTTTGTAATTTGTGTCAGTGTGCAGTATCATCTACACAAAAGTTCCTGGTGCAACAACACATTACAACTAGTAAACATCAGGCCAACAAACAACTAAATTCCAAGCAGAGACAATTGTTTTTAACACAACCAACAACATCGAATGTAAGATCTGAGTTTAACATCGACCTGTGCCGTTCTCTCATCTCTGCTGATATTCCTCTCTACAAACTAAAGAATAAGGTCTTCAGGGAATTCCTTGAAAAATATACTCAACATACAATCCCGGATGAGTCAACACTTAGGAAGACGTATGCTCCATCCATCTACGATGAGACAATACAGAAGATAAGAGATGAAATTAAAGATAGTTCAATTTGGGTTTCCATTGATGAGACTCCCGACAAAGAAGGTAGACTTGTTGGTAATGTAGTTATCGGTTTGTTAAGTGAACAATATTCTGAACGAATTCTTTTACATTGTGATGTTCTAGAAAAGTGCAATAAAAAACTATAGTTAAACTGTTCAACGAAGCTATGGGTATCCTGTGGCCAAAGGGTATTATGTACGATAATGTGTTATTCTTTATTAGCGATGCTGCCCCTTATATGGTCAAAGCTGGACAAGCATTATCTGTTGTATATCCTAAATTGACTCATTTTACTTGTGTGGCGCATGCATTTCATCGTGTGGCAGAAGTGGTCAGAGACAATTTCCCTAAAGTAGATTTGTTGATTTCATCAGTGAAAAAAGTATTTCTCAAAGCTCCCAGTAGAGTTAACGTGTTGAAAGAAATGTACCCTGAAATTCCATTGCCACCAAAGCCAATTTTAACTAGATGGGGTACATGGCTAGAAGCAGTTGAATATTATGCCGAACATATAGACTCTATTAACAATGTTCTCCTTGCATTGGACTCTGAAGATGCAGTCTCAATTGATACTGCGAAAACAGTTACCTGTGACATAAGTGTGAAGAATGACTTAGCTCACATTCAGCATACATTTTCATGCATCATAAAAACGCTCAAAAGTCTCCAAAATAGGCACCTTTCACTATCTGAAAGTTTTGAAATTATAAATAGTACTGTGGAACAACTGAATCGTGGTAGAGGTAAAGTTGCAGATGCAGTAAGAGCTAAGGTGGACACTGTACTTTCAAAAAACCCTGGATATGAAGAACTACAAAAGGTTGTTGCTGTGATGAGTGGTGAATCAACAGTGAAGATTAACTTGGACTTATCCCCAGCAGACATTGTGAAATTGAATTATGTACCAGTTACTTCTTGTGACGTCGAACGTTCTTTTAGTCAGTATAAATCTATCCTCAGAGGCAATAGAAGAAGATTCACTTTTCAGCACTTGAAAGAAATGTTTGTAACCTATTGTTATGGTAACAGACAATAAAAATTGTGTTTTGTTGAAACTACATTGGAAGATAAGGTACGTCCATTATATTTTTTGTTTAGTTTGATTAAAATGTACCAATATTTAACGTACATAGTCATTTTTTTATAATTTTAAGTCCATATTTAATTCCATATTTTGGTAAAAATCCATATTTAATTCCATATTTTGGTAAAAATAACTACATATATATTTACATATTTCATATATTTTTAGTCCATATAAATCCGTTCCCTGATAATAATAATAATAATAATAATAATAATAATAATAATAATAATTGTTTGAGAATAATTGTTGTTGTTTAGTCAACTGTCCGAAGAGAGGTCTGAACCTCGCAAGTGATATCAACAAGGCACCACTTATGATGTGGCAACTAGGGCAGGAGATAATGGGGTAGGGTGGCCCCATCCATTGCATACATCGCCAACTAGCTACATATTACATTGATCAGACTTCAGATGCATAGAAACAATTGTTCTTCCTCTGACGCATATCGTCAAGTGAGATGTACTGCCTGATAATAGATGTACTAATACATCTGAGCCAGAACCTCAATCAGAGATAATAACAATAATAATAATAATAATAATAATAATAATAATAATAATAATAATAATAATAATAATAATAACCTAAAAACTCATAAATGGCAATGAGGAAGACTATTTAGCGCGCAACTCTTTTGAGCTACGTATGTGTGTTTTCCTGACTATTTACACTTCGGACATTAAATTATAACACTAATATTATTTACACTAATATTTAACTTTTGGTTGTAAGTTTCTTCGCAAAATCATTTCGTTGATATTTCACTAATATTTACGTTCTTCCAAGTTTCTTTGTAAAGTTGCTCAATTAGTATTACAAATACCTAGTGAGTCCTACACCTATAATTATATTATAGTCTTCATAAACTTTCTCCAGTCTATGTCTATAGACATTATAACGGTCATAAGTCATTCTATGTAAATTAAGCATATAAACGGGAAATTTTGTGAGAGGAACACGTGTAATGGATCTGGTTGCACAGTACGGAGCAATATAGCAACCGGGCATTGTGAGGATAAGATAATAAGTTAAGTAAGCACAGACGCAGTTAATATGATTAACACCGCCATAAAATACCCAAGAAATTGTATTTTGTCTTCCACTGTCTTGAATTATTGTATATTTAAATTAGCTAAACATTATTGCTATGTACATACATTTATAAAACAGTTTCATGTTCTCCTGTGATTGTCATGTAACCAGTATTAACAAGTTAGAACTTTAGATTCATCAGAGTTGCCGTGTCAATAATGTGAAGTTACGGATAGTAAACCATAACATGTTTAATCGTAATTAATGCAAAATGAAGAACCTGTAATTCATATTATTTAAATCACAATTATTAGACTACAGTGACCAGAGAATAGTCAAGAAATTATCTTTATATTTAATCGTAATTGGTACATAGCGAAGAAAGTGTGGTCTCTGATAATATAGTCATCTAAAACCTCAATTAGACCACAGAGAACAGATAGTGATCATAAACTTCCGCTTTACTTTTGACCGCAACTAGAGGGTGAAGAAAAAGACGTTGATAGATATACACTTTGGGTGCTATTCATAGACATTCGCTAGCCCGCGCTACAAGCGTGCTAAACTAGCCCCGGCTATCGACTGGTTAGTTGTACAGGATTCATATCATATCGCTAACACTGGTTTATGAATACGAAAAACGTTAGTTCGCTGATCATCCACCGGAAGCCCGCGCTAAGAATGTCTATGAATACGGCCCAAGTGTAAATACAATTAGTCCACTGTGAATAAAATAGTTCTATACCATGCATTTATGAGGAGGCTTAGCTATGTGCAAAGGAAATTTAATTTCTGTAAATATACTTGGTAACACGAAAACTTGTTTGCGTTACAGTCAAGCTTTGTTACAGTAAGGTCAAAAAGTTATTTCCAACGCAGACCTGTAACGAATATACATACTTGTAAATCTTAAATGCGTTTTTTTTATCTTGGTTGATATGTCGTAAAACATTCACTTTCTGATTTTACGAGATGAAAGGAAAGTAATGTCGTGCTACAAACTGTCTATTCATTAATTTTATTAAAAGAGGAGTTTGGCACAACTGTTACTTTCTCATTCGCATGCGACATATTCTGGTTTAAGTTTGTGTGTATGTATCTAATACCTACCCACTTCACTCGCGTGATTCGGGTTCCGCATACTGCTGATAGATGGGAGAACTGTGACCCATTTTCAAGTTGCACACCACTTCGGCGAGCCACGTCATGCATGATGTGTATCTGTGAAGAGTTATATCGGGTACTAGGATGAGCGTATGTGTAAGTGTAGTGTAGAGAGTATGTGAGGATGATGATGAAGGTAAGGAAGGGAGAAGGGGAAACCCGGTGCCGGCACGTAGCCTACTCCTGCCGAATAGCACCACGGGGGCCGTCAGATTTAACGTCTCCATCCGACGGACGAATCACTATCGACAGTGACATAGGTATCCTTTCTCTCCATATGCACTGGGGAGAGATTTGGGATTTAACCAGGCATATTTGTGCACAATTTAGTGATTAGAAGTTGTGCACCGCCATCTCTTCTAGTCCCGAGGTAAAAATGTTAGATGAAAATTTCTGACCCCGCGGGAATCGAACCCGGGCCGGCTAGTCTGGAGGCTCCACAGAGCTAACTCGGCGGACCAGTTTAATGTAAATCCCTCAGTTAAATAGTACTTCAAACTTAGTGCAAATAATATATTATTCTAGTGTCTTCTTGTCGTGCAGATTAATGAATCTGAAGCCTTTGTGAAGAATTTCTTCTTCCTCGAAATAACCATAAAAACTGAGATTGAAAGAATTACTGTATATATTTAAAAAATGAGGAACAATTGAAGCCTTGCCCCGAATAGGAATCTAAACTCCAATTCTATTCTTTTGAGAAATTTAAGAAAAACTAACTGGAGCTAGATCCGTCTTCCACAACGAACGAACTTCGGCTTTGGAATTTCAACTTGATAACTGCCGACAGATGTCCCCATATGATAGAGAAACTAACATAGATTCCTATTCGTTTTCGACGATTTTGGCGCTTAGATCCCTACTCGGGAGAAGGCTTCAATTGCCAATTCGAAATGTTTAGCTTCCCTTTCATTGTAGACGGAAATCACAACTCTCTGCTCTTCCTTGTACAGACAATTACAGGATAGGAGTTTTTCAGTAATTCGCATGGGTCAAAGGTGAAACCAGTAACGCTTGAAGAATAATTTTGAAGTTTCTGTGCCTAAGAATTGAAGGTTCAGAGCTATAGTGGGCCAAGCGCCATACATCAGAAACTGAGAAAACAAGGGTTAAAATTAAGCGAATACGATAATTTTGTGAAACACATAGCAAATAACATAAAACTAAATAATATGTCAATCTTCATTAAACTATGGTATTCGTTTAGCTTTAATCCTTGCTTTCTCCGTTTTTCATAAATGGCGCTTGGCCCACTATGGCTCTGAACCCTTCAATTAATGAGATGCTTTCACTACATGAAAACGTGAAACAGTAAAATTGATATGCAACAATAATTTAGGGTTCAGTATAAATGGAATAAGGAGAATAACTTACTAATATACAGGTGAATATGTGGCGTGATTTCGGTACCAAGCAGAGAGAAGCTTGTTTATGTGTTACTTTTCTGTATTTGGCAAGGGACAGAAATTTTAGAATGACAATGACGACAACGACGGTGGTGGTGGTGGTGGTGGTGGTGGTGGTGGTGGTGGTGGTGGTGGTGGTGGTGGTGGTGGTGGCGGCGGCATCAGTAATTATTTTGATTCTTCGATCCTCTTGGTGGTGGTTAGGGTTGCCAACGTTTTTTTGAAGATAATGCGGGAGACTAAGGAATCGGCAGAATTTCACACAGAAAAGTGTCAAATTATTCAGTTAAATTATTAAAAAAAAGTTACCTTACATTTTAACAGTTAAGCTTAAAGAGTATTTCCAAACAAGGTTTTCCTTCTCGTAATAGTTTTTAATCATTCGTTTTTACAAATTGAAAAAAAAAAAAATTCTCTGTAATTGAATTGATTGCGATTTGCAGTTCTCAGTTGATTAGATGTGTCGCACTCCTGTTTCAAACATCTGTTCATTTATTTTGTATGAGAGAAAACACCATCTCTCGCTCTCTCTCTGTCAGAATTACTACCTGGTAAGCTTAGAACAAAACTCACCAGTTCTCCGAATTTTCAATGTTAACATTTTTTTTTTTTTTAACCTGGTCAACTTTGAAACCCATTTCTACAACGACTGCACATTTTAATGCATCTCTGGAACAACAACATTCATCATGCAAATGAATCCTCTAAAGACCATTTTGTTCAGAACTGAGTTATGCCCACAATTGACGATTAGACTGAACTGAAAGGAAAAGGTATTGAACATTAAACGTAAACAAACAACAACCCTTCTCGTCTCTTACAAACATCTCAACAAAAAAAAGGGGTGCACACATTCGCATACATTGACATACACCCGCGCAAAAACATTTTCAACGGTAACTTCGAAACGACGCGTCAAAAGACATAGGTTGTTTAACAAAAAGGGTTCCTTATTGTTAGATCTATCACCCTTCAGAGTTTGTCGCAGAGGTTTTGAATCATCCTGTATTTTACTGTACGTAAAGGAATTCTGTCCGGGATTCAAAGGGAAGTGTCGGGATAGGCCCTAAAATAATTGGACCAGGACCTAAATATTCCCCGTTACAAATTTCGATATTTTCGAAATTAAAGCCTTCACATATCAGTGCCTTGGCTTTCGCAGGTCGCCTTGGAAACTTCTGAGCGAGTTTAGTCGATCATCACTCGCCTAGGCAAAGGGCTTGGATCCCTTGTTTGAGGATAGCGACGGCCGCATCACACCACTTGCTCTACCCAGGGTTTTAACATCCTCGACGGCACTGCCCTGCGCTGTCCAGCCGTGCTGAGAGTTCTGATCTATGACGTTTCTCCCCCTAATATGGTACATATTCGGTTAAGTCAATTTTCATTCATTCATAATTTCAGGCAAAATTTGACAGCCATTTCTCACCTACATTGAATTTTGACGTCGAATAACGTCTGCAGTTGAAAGCATCACTAAAAACGGAAACAACTACCACCAAGCACCACCACCGTTTTCTATTAGAGACAAGAGTATACTATACTATCAGATCCCGGCATAGTTCAGTTGGTTAACAGCACTCAGCGCAACAAGCCGAGTGGTTCTGAGTTCGATTCCCGGTGCCGAAACTAATTTTTCTCCAATTACTTAATTCTGGTCCATTTATTCCTTATCGTGGTATTTATCATACTCCTAGTCTTGTTTCTTGTAATATGTGGTCCTGATTTTTGTCCTTGTCGTGGTCTTGTTGTCTTTGTTGTGATCCTTACAATGTTCCTTATTGTCTTTGCCATGGGTCTACATTTGTCATTTCAAAATTAATATTGTTCTTCCTCTTTGGCGAATAACTTTCGTGTTACACGGTATATTTCAAACTTTCACAAAAGGTACACGATCAAAGATGTAAAAAGAGACCTACACCAGAAGTAGACAGACAACTGATAACATCTTGCATTGGTGTGCACTTTGGAGTAGGATGAAAATAGACCTACGCATGCACGACCAGATGTCTTCCTGGCTACGTCGATATCGCGTGAACCGCGCTGTAGAACTTTAAATTTCGACGACCAAGAGTCGTCTCATTATTTTTTTGGGGGGAACTGTACATTGCATAAAAATCCGGGCTCTAATTATAACAGGGATGTCAAAGCGCCTGCACTGCGTGCTCACAAGAACCCGCACAACATTTCCTTAAGAGCGATGACTGTACTTTATCTTGCTAAAAAGTGAACCTTGTTGGATTTGTATTGCTTGTACAGGGACATCACTTTATTTTTACCAACATTTTTAACATTAACCTGGCTATACTCGGAAACACTGTTACCCCCCTTCCATTACAGGAGTTTGGAGTTGCTAGTGCAATATGTAAACAAATCATTTTATTAGCGATAGGAGAGAAAAGTAGTTTGTCCATTTATGTTACAGGGAAATACAGTATTACGATTTTCAGTTTGATAATTACTTTTACAGTATTTTACCAAAAAACAGTAGAATAGTTCCTGTAACAATTTTTTTTCACAAACTCAATTCTTCAGGCGGTTATATTCATTATGTAATGTCTACTTTATTCAGCATATTACTAACCTAATTTATTCCTGAGAATTTTGTGAGCACTTCCGTAAGAAACTCCAATTTCTACAGCTAACTTCTTGACCTACTTATTAGGACCTCGCTGCATCCTTTCTCTATTATCTTCTACAGCATCTACTGTTTCCTTTGTTGGCCATATTACACTTTTCTTCCTTTCTGTACACTCTGTTGCTCTAAATTTATCTACCAGATTAATGACATTTCTACGAAAATATTCCGTAATTATATAATCAGGAAATTGTGAAAAAAAAAAGAAAAACTGTTGTTTACATTCGGTTATATTGTAATTCCAGTTTCCATCATCTTCCTTCATATCTACAAACAGTAAAACAAAACTCTTGTTTAAATAATGCTGTTAAGTACCGCACCATATTATAGGGTACCGTACTTTCGATAACTCTATTCTTCACTTGTGCTCAGTCCATACAGATAAATTCAGTTATGCTACACACGATACCTGTGTGAAAATAAACTTCAATAATATAAACTTTTTCTTCTATAGAAAATGCAACATATTTCTGAAACACACTGTACTCTGTACTGTTTATTTCACTGCTAGCAGCAGCGGCCGTAAGTTTGTGTGACTGACGTTAGCAAGGACATTAGTGAAAGGGGTGGGGGTCAAGTACATTTAGAAACGCAGATACAATAAAAATTGAAGTAAAAATAAAATGATGTCCCTGTAGTATGACCACGTAATAGAGGCGTTTTAATTTCCCTATATTATAGCATCAACTTTTACTTTTTTTTTTAAGAAAACAAACATTCCCTTGAATGTATAAGCTTAATAATTACTTTGACTAAAATGGCGGAGCTGGATTCTTGGTTACCTATTGGCCCACAATGAAACAATACAGAAAGCCCTTGAAAAATAAATACACTCTATATTTTCAATACAAAAAATATCGTAAAAATGATACAATATTTGAATTGGTACATTTTTAACTTTCTAACTTTTTTAAGTTGATTTCTTCTCTTATTTGTCAAAATTTGTTTAAATGCCCAGAAAGATCTCTCGACATCACATGACGTAACTGGTGCATGATTGTAAGCTTGGCTGTGCAGTAGAATTTGTTGAAACTAAAATTTACACTCCACGTGACTTCATTGTCGCATATGTTTAAATAGGCTATGTTTTGTTTTTATTAAATCAGAACGCACTAGCAGCATTGTCGTCACAGAAATTTCATGACCTCAGCAATTATTTACTTTATTGTCGCAGATGTCTAGTCTCATGTTAAAGTGGAAAGCGACCTAACTTATTCACTACTGAAGAGAGCCGACTTATTTATGTGCTTACAGTTATATGTTTGAGAATCTACTTCAAATTAATTTTGTTCCGCTTTCGGGAATTCCACCTTTTCTTTACGACAGTAACCCACGCATGCAATTCAAACGTCTCTTCAAAAATTCCCGCGTGCAATTCATTGTTTACTTTTTGGACCCGCAATAATCCCGCATGGAATTCGAGTGCGCCCTTTTGTTCATAGCGATAGAAAATCTAATAAAGAATCATTTATTCCTCTGGCGTACTTTTCAATAGCATAAATGATTTTCGTGTAGATTTAATTTAAAAACCACTAATTTAAAGCCACTGAACGATACGAACAGATTGCAAAGTTGTAGTCAGAGAGAGAAAGAAGGTAGTTCACCTAGGGCAGGGATGTCAAAACGCCTGCACTGCGTGCTCTCAAGAAACCTTGTTGGATTTATGTTGTTTATAAGAGCACGTAATTCAGGCGTTTTAGAATATTTGACCTAAGGCAGGCTGCAGAACCCGTAAATATGACGTCAGCCTCAATCGACTTCTATTGGGGATGATCAACTTCCGCGTAGAGTTGTTTACATTCTCTGCTCTGCAAAGGTCCATCAGTGGCGGCATGTAATTAAAAAAAAAAAGGATTGTAAGAAATTCATTGTATTTATAATGCGTTATCTCGTTTTAAGGTTTACAATTATGCTAGATTTCCTGTCGGTAGTTTCTTTGAGATTCCTTTGCACCTAACCTGCTTTAGATTTTCGAAAACTTTCCTCCTATTATCACCTACGGAAACATAAATTTATAGCATTTAAGTAATGAATCTTGAAAGTCACTATTAATTTCAATTCAAAATGAACACAAAGAGTGACGTCCTTAATTTAACAGTATATAAATAAATAATCAGTATACAGTTCGTAATAATGAACTTACCCGAAAGTTTGTGCATTCCATAATTCTTAATATGGACTTTGTTGAAATGTGGTTTAATATTGAAATGACGAGTAGAAATAAATTGGATGGGACACAATAAATAAGCAATTCTTTCGTCTTCAACAACAAAATAATCATATTCCATTTCCTTTGGTAGTAGTATTTCTTCACGGATTTAGATTTTGTCATGTTCCAGTTCTCTTTAAATTGCAGTACGCGTATTGTGTGTGTGTGTGTGTGTGTGTGTGTATTTGGCTGGAGTGCGTTACAATGTTGAATGACAGCATTGACATCCGGTCATATAGCTATCACTCACTTATCAACGTACAATTTATTTATCGTCCTATTAGTAGTAAAACCAGTTAAGACCAGTAATGCAAGTTTTGTAAAAACAGGAATTTAAACTTTATTAATGCACGAAAAATCATAATAAATTCTTAAAATAAAGTAATTGGTTTATTGCCTGCATGCAACATTTCGGACTTATTTCATTTTAGTAGACTAGAATACAGAGCACGGAAAGATAAGTCGGGGGCTGTACTTCACTTATTTTACACGAAATGTGAACTTGATCGGCTTTACTAGTAATATGAAGATATACATAGGTAAACCTTCTTACATTATATGCAGGCATACATTTTAAAATTTATTTTACATGTCTTTTAACTTATTTATTTCCCTCATTCATTTTCTCTTACTTTCTAAAGGTATATTCCTAAGGATTTTATTATCTTTACATTTGTAATTCTTGATAGCGTATTGTATACCTGCCGCCGCGAGAATGAATGTTGATGCAGCCAAGCGTAACTAGAACGCCATGACCGCACTGGTAGAAAAGTTGGGTGGGGTAAGAAGGGGTAGTAAGCAGTCGCTCTGAGGAGTTATAGTTCTGCAGGTCTGACCTAGTGTGACAGACCTGAGTTCGTTGACCTCTTACATCTGCATTACTAGAAAAAAGAGCAGTGTGTTAGCGGTGATGTTGCCGGACTGCTGAAACTTCCAACTAAATGTTCTAATTAACCGTGCATTTAATCACAAAACGAAATATAGGTTTTCTATTCATTTAAGTGTACCCTATCGTCCCTTTTAATCTGCAGGATTATTTCACTTCCACCCCGTATATTTGAGAAAAAAAATCAATTTCGGCAAATCTAATGCAATAATAATTTAAAACGTATGTTTCATGCAATTATAGCCTAGATTATAAAACCGTTATGTTCCATCAATTACAGATTATAAAATCAATATATTCCATGTAATTAAAGATTATAAAATTAATATGGTCCATGTATTTACAAAAATCGCATGAGCTGAACTTGGATAAAGAGATTAGATTACTTCCATGGCAAGCTTCGGAACGAATTGGAATCACGTGATTATTACGGTCCAGTCATGGCCATATTGACAATCGCCTAATATAAATACGTGTCCAAAGTTCTAAAAAGCAAAGGAATTGCTATATTAAACTCATGTTAAATGTAAATTTACATAATATAAACTTGTTCAATGTTGGCCATGTTATGACTAAGAATGTGACGTCGCGCCGTAGCCTGTCTTTCTTGTTAACCACGCACATTTCGTACTTACGTTCACCTTGAAAATACGATGTTTGTTGAGTCATTCCCTAGCGACGTTATAAATGCACAAACTCCTATTAAGTAAGTTCTTGCTAAGAGTATGAGTCATCTTCTGAGAAAAATACATATTCTAAAATCTCTAATATTAAGCTTATCATTCACTCGTCACACATAACGACAGCCGAATTTAACCTGCGACCTATAATATATAATAATTTTCTTTGTAGTGATGGAGAAATACCTTTTGTTTCTGATGTGAAGCTGTGTGATTTACATGACGTGTTTGTAATCTAGAATAATTTTAAAAGCCTAACAAACTACTTATTGAACATAGTATATTTAGAATAACAGGATGCAGGATAACGGACAGGGTTTGGAATTGAACGGGTTACATCAGCTACTTGTCTATGTGGATGACGTGAATATGTTAGGAGAAAATCTACAAACGAATAGGGAAAACACGGAAATTTTACTTCAAGCAAATAAAGCGATAGTTTTGGAAGTAAATCCCGAAAATACAAAGTATATGATTATGTCTCGTGACCAGAATATTGTACGAATTGGAGATTTATCCTTCGAAGAGGTGGAAAAATTCAAATATCTTCGAGCAACAGTAAAAAATATAAATGACACTCGGGAGAAAATTAAATATAGGAAATGCGTGCTATTATTTGGTTGAGAAGCTTTTGTCATCTAGTCTGCTGTCAAAAATCTGAAAGTTAGAATTTATAAAACAGTTACATTACCGGTTACTCTGTACGGTTGTGAAACTTGGAGTCTCACTTTGAGAGAGGAACAGAGATTAAGGGTATTTGAGAATAAGGTTCTTAGGAAATATTTGGGACTAGGAGGGATGAAATTACAGGAGAATGGAGAAAGTTACACAACGCAGAACTGCATGCATTGTATTCTTCACCTAACATAACTAGGAACATTAAATCCAGAAGTTTGAGATGGGCAGGGCATATAGCACGTATGGGCGAATCCAGAAATGCATATAGAGTGTTAGTTGGGAGACCGCAGGGAAAAAGACCTTTGGGGAGACGTAGATAGGAGGATAATATTAAAATAGATTTGAGGGAGGAGGGATATGATGATAGACTGGATTAATCTTGGACAGGATAGGGACCAATGGCGGGCTCATGTGAGGGCGGCAATGAACCTGCAGGTTCCTTAAAAGCCATTTGTAAGTACAGTAAGTATATTTAGAATATTGTTAGCCTACAAGAATAACACCCTGCACGAAAATATTAGGCAGCAGTTGAATAAAAGTCATTTTACACTTTTTATGCTATACATGAATCTTTGCAGTTGAAAAATGTTACTGTTTATTTAAGGAGTCAAGAATAAGAGAAGCCGTTATTGATATTTTGTGCGAGATCGTGCGTATTTGCTTGGTTTCCGCACAAAACCAACCAGCGGTAAGTCTAAAATTCCACATTCAGTATTCCCAACCGAACACACATAACAATTTCCCTCCTTTTACCGCTTAAATGACATATTGATTTTACTGCTTTAGGCTTTTAACATACTATTTTTTTAGACGTTCAATATAGTAATAATTATAAATTGGAAACTTACCACTGCAATTTCACCTAAATTGCACTGTTAATTATTGTTTTTAAATATTTGCAAAAATTAAGTAAACTCTACAACTCCACTAAAGTTACTGCATTTCGTGATGCATGTAACATTAAGGAAGCCGTTTGTTTTATAAGTTCGCATTTATAGACTGGGGGGAAAAAGACAGACGTATATCACGGCCTGCTGGAGTATAGTAAACACAGAAAACATTTTAAAGCAACAATGTTGAAGATAGAATGATATTTTTGTTTTCCAAAATTGCCGTCATTGAACAGAAACCAAGATGGAGATTTCATTGCAACTAATTAGAAATTCCTCTTTCAGGTATGTAATAAACGATCTTCGCATAAAATAATGTACGATACACGAGCAGTATGTTTTCTTTCAATTCTCGGAAATTAAAAAAGCTCAACTACGTTTCGCTTTTTCAAACTTTTCCTCGAACATGAAAACTTCAACATATCGCTCTTGTAGATGAAAGTTAAGTATACAGCAGTGGTGATCATTACGTGGCTCGCAGACAGCATGCGGCTGTGAAAGACATTTATTGTGGATCTTGAACGAATATTTATTGTTTTTCTCGGAATTTGTTTTTAATTTCTGTAATAATGTGCAACTGCAGAAAATTCAGGTTACACTGCATCATTACTGCCAGTGAAGGTGTTCAACAACAACGAGTATTTGTTTTCTTTAAAGAAGGTAGGTATTGTCATGTTTATGTGCTTATTATGTCTTGATGTAATAATGGGTTGTAAACGTTTTTAAATTAACACATATTACAATAGCATTCATTCAAATTTTGATAACAGATATTCAAAATATTCTCAATAAAGAATAGAAAAACGGAAAATGTTAAAAATATCCTTAATATCTGAACAGAAATAATGTATTCTGCTGTACATAAAAACGAATTGACGAAAAAAGCATCGTAGCATATTGCAGAAATTAAGCTATTTACAGATAAAAAGATTATTAAGAAGTACCTTGTAGCTGTATTTGACAGTTTATTTTCTGAATTTCCAAATTAAAAGCACATTACATGTGAAATAAAGAACACATCAATCTGGTCGTATAGATATAATTTTGCAGGAGAGTATCCTATTCCGCCCTTCAACTTCAAAATACCAGTAATATGTGTTAGTTCTGTTACTTTATATTGAAATAATAATAATAATAATAATAATAATAATAATAATAATAATAATAATAATAATAATATTCGTTTCCAAATATTCATATGGCCATACCTGTCTGCGTTGATGATGGAACCTGTCAGAAACGTTGAACATTTTGAGTTCAGGACACTGTGAAATACCAAAAAGTTTGTTACTGATTGATGTCCTATTTCAGTATTTGATTTTCTAGTACTATCTTCAGCCTATGAAAATTCCTAATTTGATCATAATAATATGTTCGAATTCCTATCATCGTTTTCAACTTTAAAAAGTCCCGAACTCTTTTCAATGTTCAATTTTCCATTACCATCTTCATATAATGAACAGCTCTTATACTGTGGGATTGTCAACTGAAGGATTCAAAATTAACTCAGCTGGAAGAGACTGTTTCATTCTTCCTCACCGCTACATTCCCACCACTGACCAACACGCTAGCGCTGCTTTTTATACAGATTTTTTTATACGCGACAAAATTTCAGGATTGGATTCCAAACGATAAAAAATGTTATATAAACATGAGTCTGGAAATTAATAATTATTGAGGTATCAAAATAGGCCTACGTTAATGCTACAAATTAATAGTACAAAATTACCTTAGTACAGTACATGCAGCTAGTAGTGGCTGATAAAGATCAGTGCTGGACGGAATCTGTTAGCACTCGTAGATGGATTGTAGTAGTTTAAATGTTAAATAGGCAGTCATGGGTTCAGCATTCTTATAGTGTTGAGAAGGTTCGCTATTAATCTGTACAAAGCATGCTTCATGTAGTGATGGAGGAAATAATTTAAATACATTGATATTGCAACCTAATTTGAATAATCGATAACATCATAACAGTCGAAAGCATAAATGTAAAATTGTAACAATACATTTTCAGTACCATTTGATGTTGGTCCTAACCTAAATCAAAATTATGGTGGAGGTAAGGTGAGCTTAACTGATATAGTGGGAAAGAGTTAAGCGAACTCTACATGGTCGAGTATTTGATACTGGAACACGATTCATCATTCTAATGTTATATACAATTCAATCCAGGACAGAGATATACTCTTTTCTACCTAACAACGTAATCATTTAAAAATGTAAGTAAACAGAAATTGTACTTAGGATGTTACAAGTTTCAACAAACTTCACACTTGATTTGATACAATCCTTCTATAGTAATTTCTCATTGCAAGTTATTGTTACATTCCAAACAACAACAACAACGATGATGATGATGATGATGATGATGATGATGATGATATTAGGGATAGAATTTTTATGCATTAAAATATATAATAAACAGGATGTCAGTACTAAGCTGAGCATAGAAATCATAGTCGTAAACACATGTCATACCGATTTTAAATTCTTGTTTTTCTTTCCATTTCAGAATATGGAAATAAAAGTTTTGATACCCGTTTTGAGGGCAGATGGTTCCCTTTCAGGGTGGGAATTGCTCCTGCCTTGGAGAACATTAATAACAATATTAAAACAGTAGTAGATAAACCTACAGTCTGTCTCACGTTCGCACACGCTGCATTTTGAATTTGGTACTGCATATTAAACAGTTTGAATTCGAATTCCAGTCCAACCAATTAGAGGAAGGTATTGATTGTATTGGATATTAAATTTCAAGGTTGCACAATTATGCAACTGTTCGCCTTCATTAGCGCCATCTCTCGGGAATTATCGGAGTTGTCTCGTGTGGATTTTGTTGTAATTCATAATGATAATAATTCCACAAAAAACGGTAAATTTATGAGAAAACAGATATATTATACAATATATTGAATCAAAATTTCGATACCGATATATCGAAACTGGTTCCCTGCATATCTTAGTCTTAATGTCCGTGAGCATCTGGATGAATATTATCCTAACCATTGAGTAGGTAGAGGTGGACCAATTAATTGCTTGGCCTCCACGCTCACCTGATCAGTGTTGCCAATTCAGCGGCTTTCCCGCAGCTCTAGGGTTTTTCAGTGTTAGTTTAGTGGGTAAAATTTATGAAATTTGTATTGCTCATAGAGGGATTTAGCTATCTTTTTTAACACCCACAGAGGTAAAATAATCTTATTTTACAATGACATTATAGAAATTTAGCGGTTTCTTCTCTACATCTTACAGAGTCTTTAAGAATCGAGTCGACCACCTCTGTGGTGTAGGAGTCAGCATGCTGGTCTCTTACGCAGAGGGCCCGGGGTCGATTCCTGATCGGGTTGAATTTCATGACTGGGGTTTTTCAGGATTTTCCCTCAACCGTAAGTCAAACGCCAAGAAATTCGGGCCACAACATCCCTGAATGTCACCGGCCGTATTCATCATCGAAATCATATTCATAACCAGGGAACGGATTTATATGGACTAAAAATATATGAAATATGTAAATATATATGTAGTTATTTTTACCAAAATATGGAATTAAATATGGATTTTTACCAAAATATGGAATTAAATATGGACTTAAAATTATAAAAAAATGACTATGTACGTTAAATATTGGTACATTTTAATCAAACTAAACAAAAAATATAATGGACGTACCTTATCTTCCAATGTAGTTTCAACAAAACACAATTTTTATTGTCTGTTACCATAACAATAGGTTACAAACATTTCTTTCAAGTGCTGAAAAGTGAATCTTCTTCTATTGTCTCTGAGGATAGATTTATACTGACTAAAAGAGCGTTCGACGTCACAAGAAGTAACTGGTACATAATTCAATTTCACAATGTCTGCTGGGGATAAGTCCAAGTTAATCTTCACTGTTGATTCACCACTCATCACAGCAACAACCTTTTGTAGTTCTTCATATCCAGGGTTTTTTGAAAGTACAGTGTCCACCTTAGCTCTTACTGCATCTGCAACTTTACCTCTACCACGATTCAGTTGTTCCACAGTACTATTTATAATTTCAAAACTTTCAGATAGTGAAAGGTGCCTATTTTGGAGACTTTTGAGCGTTTTTATGATGCATGAAAATGTATGCTGAATGTGAGCTAAGTCATTCTTCACACTTATGTCACAGGTAACTGTTTTCGCAGTATCAATTGAGACTGCATCTTCAGAGTCCAATGCAAGGAGAACATTGTTAATAGAGTCTATATGTTCGGCATAATATTCAACTGCTTCTAGCCATGTACCCCATCTAGTTAAAATTGGCTTTGGTGGCAATGGAATTTCAGGGTACATTTCTTTCAACACGTTAACTCTACTGGGAGCTTTGAGAAATACTTTTTTCACTGATGAAATCAACAAATCTACTTTAGGGAAATTGTCTCTGACCACTTCTGCCACACGATGAAATGCATGCGCCACACAAGTAAAATGAGTCAATTTAGGATGTACAACAGATAATGCTTGTCCAGCTTTGACCATATAAGGGGCAGCATCGCTAATAAAGAATAACACATTATCGTACATAATACCCTTTGGCCACAGGATACCCATAGCTTCGTTGAACAGTTTAACTATAGTTTTGTTATTGCACTTTTCTAGAACATCACAATGTAAAAGAATTCGTTCAGAATATTGTTCACTTAACAAACCGATAACTACATTACCAACAAGTCTACCTTCTTTGTCGGGAGTCTCATCAATGGAAACCCAAATTGAACTATCTTTAATTTCATCTCTTATCTTCTGTATTGTCTCATCGTAGATGGATGGAGCATACGTCTTCCTAAGTGTTGACTCATCCGGGATTGTATGTTGAGTATATTTTTCAAGGAATTCCCTGAAGACCTTATTCTTTAGTTTGTAGAGAGGAATATCAGCAGAGATGAGAGAACGGCACAGGTCGATGTTAAACTCAGATCTTACATTCGATGTTGTTGGTTGTGTTAAAAACAATTGTCTCTGCTTGGAATTTAGTTGTTTGTTGGCCTGATGTTTACTAGTTGTAATGTGTTGTTGCACCAGGAACTTTTGTGTAGATGATACTGCACACTGACACAAATTACAAAATAATATTTTATTGTCAGTTGATAAACCATCTTCTTTAAATTCTGAAATGTAACTTGTTAGTTTTGATTTTAAATTGACTGAATGACGTACTTTTGGCATATTTACCGTCTTTATAGTATGATTTACAAAACTGAACCTATGTGTACTCTGACTGGCATTTAACTGTTGAGCTGCACAACTGAAGTCTGTTAAAAATTTTAAATTAAATTAATACAGTTTTGTAACTTACTTTCCCATTGTTGATAGGACTGCTAATTTTCAAATAACTCTGATGTTAAAGGGATTACTGAACATGTGTTTAAATCTCTATTGTTGAAATGTATTTTTAAAAGTTAATGGAATTTTGTTTTGTTTTATTGTTAAACCTAATATAATATGGACTGTTTTATATGAAATATGGAAAATATATGGAAATTAACGAAAATATGTACTAAACTCTAAAATATGGAAAAATATGGAAAATAAAAGTAGGATTTTTCAACCCTACACATTGTGAAACATAAAGATAATGCAAAATATAAATTATATTAGCTTTATAAGTAAATATGTATTTACATATAAATCCTTTCCCTGTTCATAACATATACAGTCGCCATCTAGTTCACAACAATAGAACCAGTCTCAACAAATTAGTACACAGGCCTTCGGATTTCACCAAAAAGATTAACTCGCGATATGACCAAAGATGTTAAAGCGAGTATAAATAACAGAGAGGAAAAAAAAAAAAGAATCGAGTTGGCAACACTGCACCTGATCTACACCCCTTGGAATTTTTTGTGAGGGGCTATTTAAAGTTGTTGGTATACTCAGAGCAGGTAGAAAAGGCGGAGGTGTAGCGGTGTTCGTTCGTTCTTCGATCGCGCACTGTGAGTATCTCCTTCCCCAGCTAGCGGCATTAGAGCCAGTGGCTATTAGAGCCTACATAGGCAGACTCCCCTTTCTGCTTATGGCTGCCTACAGTCCTCCGGGCACACTAAATGAACGCGATTTAGATATAGTGACAAGTCTATCCGATAGATTCGTAGTCGTCGGCGACTTCAACGCGAAGCACGCTAGCTGGAACTGTCAACGCCCCAATCGGCAGGGCGATAGGCTTTTTCTAAATTCTACAGGAAACGGATACGTCGTGATGGCCCCTAGGGAACCCACACACGTACCGGATGCTGCGAATCAATTCCCCGACATTTTGGACATCGCTATGGTGAAAGGTCTCACAACTAGAGCGAGACTAACAACCCTGGATGATCTTCCGTCCGACCACCTACCGGTGATAATGGAGATCATGCACCCAGTCGAACTCTCCCCAACCGCTGAGAAATACAACTACAAGGCGACAGACTGGGTGTTCTTCCAAGACCAGGTAGCCGCTACGCTTCCACCACTCCCCCCCGAAGTCACTCCGGCAGGGATAGATAGGTCAGTTAGCGACCTGACGGAGTGCATCAAGAAGGCAATAGATGCTGCAATACCGAAACGGTCTTCACAACCGGGACGGATGCAGCTTCCAGCCTATATTAGAGACCTAAAGATCGCCCGCAATAGAGCAAGAACATTGTGGAAGCGTACTAGGTTAGATGAACATAGAATAGAATTGAACCGCTTGCGCAGGCGGATCAGTGAGGCGGTCCACGAAACGGTCGTGGATGCTTGGAAATCCAAGGTTGAGACGATGGACAGCAGAAACATGTCAGATGTCTGGCGTGTATCTCGAACTCTGTCCAATCCGTCTCAATCTATACACCCATTTAGTAGTCGGTCCAGATGTCACGGCTTTTACTCCTGAGGAGAAGGCTACCGCACTGGCAGACGTTCTAGAGACCACTTTTCAACCAGTGGAACAAAATTTAAACTTGCCCCATATCAGAGCTGTTGAGGAATCGGTTCGAGACCTCCTTAGCAGGGAGCCGGAAAATGGGATACGACCTACGAACACCTACGAGGTCGCCCATTTCATTCGTCGCCTCGGCCCTCATAAGGCCGCAGGAGCCGATGGTATCCAAGGAATTATATTTCAGCATCTCCCAAGGTCAGCTATGAAGCGCATAGCAGAGATAATTAACATCTTGGCTTCCGGTCACTATCCCATTCCCTGGAAAGAGGCTCACGTAGTTCTCTTTCCAAAGCCCGGAAAGGATAAGACGAATCCAAGCAACTATAGGCCTATTAGTCTCCTCGGTTGTCTCAGCAAACTGACGGAGCGGGTCGTACATAGACGCCTCACTGAAGTAGTGTTGCCCCAAATCAGGAACGAGCAGTTCGGTTTCCACCCTGGTCGTTCCACTACACTCCAGCATTACGGAGGACATTACCTGGGCTATGAGCACGAAGCGTGTCGTAGCTGCAGCTTACCTGGACATCGAGCGAGCATTCGACAAGATTTGGCATGAGAGACTCCTCGTTAAGTTACTGGGCATGGGAGTCCCAGATGGAATGGTACGCCTCATTTCTAACTACCTCCGAGGCCGTACATTCAAAACCCGTGTAGGCACTAGTTTCTCCACCCCCCCGTGAAATTCACGCAGGAGTCCCACAGGGTTCCATTATCGGTCCCATACTTTTCAATATATTCATTAATGACCTCCCGTTTCGCTATATCCACGGCAGAAGTAGTCATCTGTATATCTATGCAGACGACACTGCCCTCTTGGCGATGGGCAAAACCTATAGATTAGCGTCCCGTAGATTGCAGACGATCTTAGATCACCTCCAGCCGTGGTTCCACGACTGGAGAATCAAGGTCAATGTAGAGAAATGCCAGGCGACACTCTTTTCACTAAGAGCGAGGCTCGAAGACATACCACCACCACCCACACTTTTCGGACAAGAAATGCCGTGGATGAACCAAATTAAATATTTAGGGATCATTATGGACTCTCATCTCACCTTCCGAGATCACATCCAATCCCTTCTTCGCAAGGCCAACGGGCTGATAGACACTATCCCATTCTGGCGGCCTTAACTCCTGACAACCTGGGGGTAGCACTTACCATGTATAAGGCCCTCATTCGCTCTGTCATTACCTATGCCGCATCCGCATGGGGGTTTGCGGCAGTGTCCCATCTCCGTAAACTCCTAATTATCCAAAACCAGGTGATTCGACTCATTGCTCATCTCCCCCGAGTCGCCTCGAGAAGAAAGTTCCATGATGAACTAGACTTGTCAACCATAGACGAGTTCATTGCTCGACTGGCTAGGAACCTATATGCGGAAGCTCGTGCTAACCCCAACCCGCTCATATCTGGCCTCGGCCAGTATGATCCTAGGTTACGGCGTAGACACCAGACAGGTCCATTAGCTATATTCTTGAGACAGGAAGACAGGGAGGCTGGCGTTACTCCCAGGTTTTGGTAGTCACGACTCAACTCCAAGAGACTCCTTGGATAGTGCAACCGCTTTAAAATGACCTTGTCTTAACTGGGCTAAACAAAATCCCTCCCTAACAATATCTACTTTTGTTGATCGATGGAACTATCATAGAGCCAATGGGCTCCATCGATTCATAGAGTCATTCTACCTAAGAGCCAACTGGCTAGTCTCTGAAATTGAGACAACTCATCCTGCCTAAGGTTTTGCCGTGGTTTTCCTAAGGCGCTAAGACAAATGTCGGGATGAGCCCTAAAAGAAATGGGGCACAGACCTGCACTCATATCCCCATGAATCTCCCTAATTACTCTAAATTAATTAATAATTACATCTCTCCCCTCTCTTCGTAATTGAGTCACCATAAAGCCAAATGGCTGGTCTCTAAATTGAGACGATTCAACAAGGCTCATGACAACAATCACCTCCTACCTAATAGCCAAATTGGCCAGTGTCTTATATGAGACAACTCATCCTGCCTAAGGTATTCCGTGGTTTTCCTAAGGCGTAAGACAAATGTCGGGATGAGCCCTAAAAGAAATGGGCCACGGACCTATATGCCCTTCCCCATATATATCCCCCCCCCTTTCTTTTTTTTTTTTTTTGTAAACGACGTATGCCCTAGTTCAGAACCTATAAATTGTCTATTAAATGTACGAGGTCACTCAATTAGTCGCAATTTGAAAGGACAGGGAACCTCTCAAATTGCAGATTTAGATTTCACGGCGCTTCTTCTGACGGCCTTCACTTGCCTTGTCATCGAACAACAGATGACAGAGTCTTCACGACTCCACTTGCACTGCGAAATGGCTAAGCCCCTTTTCAATGTGCAAGATAACACCTGCCATCCTAACGGCAAACACCAGCCATCTCCTCCTCGCCCCGTGCCGTGATCATTTGATCACATTTCCGTCCCCCTCGCGTATGTGGTACCTAAGAGGTTACGTTCATTTTCGGTTTTCCCCTTCAAATTTTTCTAGAGCTCCTTCAGTGGAGCAGCGTAACCCGGAGTGAGACTAGTGGCCAACAGGCTTGGAGCTAACATATTTAGTTTCGTACAGCCCCCAAACCCTTGCAAGGACGCGTTTTGCGTACCTTTTAAATTTGTCCTCCCAATTCTCCTCTCTTTTTCGATTTTTCGATTCAACTGCTGTGAAAGATGAAGCAACATTTCATGCAAGAATTGTGCAGGATTGTCAATACGTACAACACCAGGTATTTTTGAGGGTATTCGTACCTCAATGAGACGAACATAAGCCTGCTGTACGGCAGAGGATGGACATTTCGAACACTTCTTGTGAAGTACTGAACATGGTGCATCATTTTAAAACTAAACGGGAGCTAGTAACGTTCTAACATAAAATACTTGATTGTCTGATATCTCAATAATTATCAATTTCCGTACCCTTGTTTATATTACATTTTTGATCCTCTACATATGTGGAATCCAACTTTCAAATTGTTCAGTGTATTTTTGAAACAGGGATATAGTATAGTGCAGGCACCCTGAGACAAGTGAGTTGTAACTTTTCTCAATAACTGACTTTCTATTTCCAGCTTTAGTCTGTGTTGTCCTCCTCCATAGCTCAAATGGTAGCATATGCGGCTACAAAAGCAAACGATCCGGATTTAATTCCAGGTTAGGTATAAGAGATGTCTTCCTTTCGTGGGCCTGGAAGTGTAGGGGAGACTGTTCTACCTTGAAACACTTTTCACATTGTATTTAATTTTGGGAAATGAAATTTTTTAATGAAAAAATGCTTGAAATAATTATTGAAGATTCCTTTACAACTTCTTGTATGTATTTTCCTGTTTGACAGATCTAATAACGATGGAAAAAATAAAATGAAGGGATATGTAATGTGTTCAAAGGAACAACAGGTTCATGTACTTTGGAACATACCCTCTTGAAAATTGTAACACATGGAATATAGGTTGGAATATAGCTGTAAAAACTGACAATCATATTTAAAATGTATTTGCCATCAGGCTTTTCTGGTTTAGATTTTATTTCCTGGGGGAGCAATAACTGCTTCAACAACTTTCTTCAAGGCATCCGGATCAATTGGGGGCCTCTTAACTCCGGACTTACTTCGTTACATGATCTTACAATAAAAGAAAAACAAAAACCTATAGTATCATGTACCTTGGAACATGTTCCATTGTACGAAATGTTTTGTGTTCAATGGTACAAGACGGTGCACGTTTAAAGAAATATGGTTCCCAAAACTAGAGATTCGAATAAATCATGGATTATGTTATTACTCACCAGATGATAGGGAACACACTGTATTTGATAGATATAACAAATACAATCTAGTTTTGTGTTAGAAAACATATAACAATGAACGAAATGTTTACTTTTGGTACTAAAAAAATTCTTTTGTTTACAGAACTCACACTTTGCAATAAATCAAACCGAAACTATGACCAGAGCTACTTAGTGGCTTTCTCTACAATCTACTTCAGTTTGAGTGCTCTAGGTAGCAGCAAAAATTAAAAAAGAAAAAATGTTCAAAGGTTACGCTATGATGAAGGTACAACAGTCTTCCCCGCTCTTGTTATTTGTCTTCAGCTGATAACATAACCGGGAAGGTTCACTACTTTTGAATATCAAATGAGTGTTCAAAATTCTCGTTAATAGTGGGAACGAAATGTGTCATAAGGTAAAACTCTTTATGTAGAAGATGATAAATCCCTAATTCTTTAGCAATAAAACTAGATATAATGAAGTAAACATTAATAGAATGGCAGTCTCTGAGTTTTACATGCATTTACGAATTTCCGTCTTGTTTTTAACTGGCAATGATTTAGAAATTAGTCTGCTCTCGTCTTAGTCAAATACAATTAATCTAGACATGAAGAAATGAACCCCATACCTTGGAATACCGGGATGGGGCAAAGGGAGATGTTTCACAACTTGTTCCGCACATTCCAGCAGCAGTGCCTACAAGCAGCATAGACACTAATTATTTAGAAAGTTTTGATTGGGCATTTGCATTGTTTCAACACACAATGGATTGTCATCCACCTTTCTACATGAATTATATGCAGTGCGGAGCTAATTGTGTTTGCATGAGCCGCACTACGACAAAAACAACCTCCTCAACGACAATAGTGCCAGGAAGTAAGTCAGGACACGACTAAGTAGTTGTAAGAAATCGTAAATACGTAAACTATTGAAATTAAACATAAATAAATGAATAAATAAATAAATAAATAAATAAATAAATAAATAAATAAATAAATAAATAAATAAATAAATAAATAAAGTTTTTCTTATGAATTTCGCATCTCTAGTGAATATTAGTTTTAAATATTTATATCGTCGTTGTTCCTGCAATAACTCCTATGTGACATATTTATCTTTTTTTTTAGTAGGTTATTTTACGACGCTTTATCAACATCTTAGGTTATTTAGCGTCTGAATGATATGAAGGTGATAATGCCGGTGAAATGAATCCGGGGTCCAGCACCAAAAGTTACCCAGCATTTGCTCATATTGGGTTGAGGGAAAACCCCGGAAAAAACTTCAACCAGGTAACTTGTCCCGACCGGGAATCGAACCCGGTCCACCTGGTTTCTCAGCCAGACGCGCTGACCGTTACTTCACAGGTGTGGACGACATATTTATCGATTTTCAGGTTTTTACTCTATTAAATAACTTAAATACGAGTAGTAATACAGCAAATAATAAAATCTCCTATATGTAATTATATTTATTTCTTTCAAAAAGTAAGAATTCACAGTCTCCTATGTACGGCTGCCATAGGAGGAATATTTTTTTTCTTCCTACTGAAAATTTTTATATTTTACACATAGCCGTTATTGCATGAACAACGACGATATATATTTTGTCCAATGGCAGGGTTCTTATGCCGTTATTCGTTTTGAATCTAAGAGCGTGCCTCGTAGATGTCGCTAGTGCCGGGAAGATTAAACCACTTAGCCCCGGTATTATAAATACGGTTATTCTGAAGATTGAGTTAAACCAAAGTTAAACCTAACTGAGAGTTTAACGCAATGCGCCGTATTACAGAGTCTCGGTTAAGTTAAACTGTAGTGGGATTATAATTGACATTACTCCTAGGAAAGAAAAGAAGACGATCGCTGTTGTTTTATTATGTTATTGCTATTAAAATGGCCGATACTCGTGAACAATCTCAATTAAGAAATAGCTTTGTTCTTCGATAACAGAAAAAATATCATAAAAAACCTATAGAGAATCAATACCGCCTATTTAAGTATGCTTGTGAAACTTAACCTCAAATAGCTTCTTAATACTGGCTATCAACATTATGGGTGCTATTCATAGACATTTCGCAGCACGCGCTACGAGCGTACTAAGCTAGCCTGGCTATCCACTGGTTACTTGTACAGAATTCAAATCATATCCTATCGCTAACACTGGTTTATGAATACGAAAAACGCTGATCATCCACCGGAAGCCCGCGCTAAAAATGTCTATGAATACGGCCCTATATGTTTAATATTTTCATGCCCACCTAATAGCCTAATTATTGTATCACCACTACTTCCATTTCATTCTGCTGTTGTTTTAAATGTTCTACAAATCCTCATAGTCTATATTTAGATGGTGAGATATAACTAATCTTTGAAACTGAGAGTGGAATCCCTCCATAGCGTTGTTCGTTCGTTGGCGACCATTTAACACTAATTCATAAACATTCCACACTTCAAGTGGGAACTTAGGGAGAACAGCCCTCCTCCATCCTCTTCCTGACCTACTATTGATGTATTTGGTATCCACATATGGGACGAACTCCATAATTTCTTCTTCAAAATTATCATTGAGATTTACTACAAAGTACTAAGAATTTTCGAAGTCTTTCATTTGCATAACAACAAAAGCATTGCTTTCGTGTGTGTGTGTCACCTTTGAAACATTCTCGTCTTGAGTTTTTTCTCGTGGTATTGCTTTCATACGTTTGCTCCCTTTTTAAATAAACATTTTTGTATAATGGCCCATTTTGCATTTTGGGCTCTCTCGTCTATTGGACATTTCAAATTTGGACATTTATACTTTTGAACGTTTTGTTTCGGACGAAAACATATCTGGACTTTCCTGTATAGACCTTTTATATATTTGGACTTTTTCGTTTGGATCTTGTCTCTGGGAATGCTAAAACCACATTATATTTAGTACATCAACATTAAGTTTCAGAATACTACCTTTAAACAAGCCATTTATAATATTACATTGGTAGAATACTACCTTTAAACAAAGTCATTTCTAATATTACATAGGTTGCTTCTAACAACACAAGAAAATACACTTTCAACGAATGCCAAGTCATGTAAATATAGAAGGCAACGAAAGAGTAGATGAAATAACCACATGTGAACTCTTCAACATACAGCACAATGACCTACAACATAGTTAGAAGCCTGCGTGTCAATCAGCCTCCGAAGTTGGATGCGATGAATATAAACGACGAATCGGTATGACAGTCACAGATGGATACTGAGTCCGTTTTTAGACGTTGCGTTCTATTCGCTTCAATTAAAAAAACTTATTGAAATATGTACATATTGATGGAAAGTTGAGGCTAGATTTTTTTTTTTTTTTGCAGAGCGTAGATCAGATTTGGATGAAAAGAATTCAAGACTACTTCGAGTTTGCAAAAGAGGCTCATAAGTTATTTAATGTTTGCTAACCTCGTATTTATACAAAATAAGTTTCTTTTCTATGCTTGCCATGAAAACAAAAGTGAGAAATCACTTTGAACTTTGAACATGAAAATGATATCACTATTATGTATCGAATGCAGAGTAAAAATTTGAGAAGCTACAGTATGTTCTGTCCAAAACTACTTCCGACCTGACAAATGGCGCCTTTAGCATGTTACCATGGCAACTATTCAAATCAACCAATCACGAGAGACGCGTAACCATGGTAACGGGACGGTATTGCCGTGTCTATGTTTACAAACTGCACGTGAATATCACGGCCTAGTGGTGAATACAGTGCCCGGAATGACTTTGAGTTGGCTGGTTAGCACGTGCTTTGTGTGAATTAAAAATATTATTTAGTTGTATTATTGTTTCAGGAAGGGGGACAAGACCAACTGTAGTAACTTTCGAGGAATATCACTTTTGTTCACGTCGTAGAGTTGTTGAGGGTACTAGGAACAATAGATTGTGCCGATACTATTTCGCATTGTCTGTAATGAGGCGATAGTAACCATCCTAGTGGTTAGCAACTATCTATGGATGCATATTTCCTACATATTGAGCTTCATGACTGTATATATTAGACTGTGATAATACATTGAAGACTACTACTACTACTACTCATAATAATAATAATAATAATAATAATAATAATAATAATAATAATAATAATAATAATAGAGTAATAAAATAATAATATAAACAAATTGTAATGCCTAGGGTTCAACAAACTGGTTAGAAATATATGTGTTCATGTCAGCCGATCATTACTGCACTCTATCAGCAGTGCGCTCGCTTCCACGTAAGATGGGCAACATGAGAACACTGCTCCCCCTTCTCTGTAAAGGTACGGTCATACGTCGCTACTTTTGCTGCGCAACTTTTGTACTGCTGCTGCGCAACTTTTGTACTGCAGCTGCAAAAGTTGCGCGTCGTGTTCACACGTAAGCCAAAAGTAGCGCGCTGCACGCTACTTTTCGTGCTGCGCAACCCGAGTGCAGCAAAAGTTGCAACTGGAGGTTGCGTGTCTGTTCACACATAAGGCGCTACTTTTGCAGCCGCAGTCATGCTGCAGGTTTCCATCTCCGTGTTGACTTCTTAATATACATTTTGTGGTTATGTTCGCATTATTAAGAAACTCATGTGAAAGCTTATTTATCTATTATTTGCTTTTCTGTCCTAACTAGTATTCAGAAATTGGCATTATTTTTACTATAAAGCTTTTAAAAACGCCTATATACTTAAATGATAACCAACAGCATATTCACGTAATCAATGTTGGCAACCCTCCTGTTTGAAACTACACTACAGTAAATTAAAAAAATGAATTATATCGTCAGCAAATATGCTCAGACTGTGCTGTGCATTTAATAACTGTTACAAATAATTTATTTTCATCACATCTAACATTAAAATACATCCAAACAATAAAAGTATCATTGGCACATTTGAGTGGCAACACTGGTCGCAACCGCAGCAAAAGTTTCAACAAAAGCGATATCAAAAATTCTGCGGCTGCAACCCTCAGAATCCTGTTCACACGTCGCTCCTTAAAAGCTGCTCGCAGCATGAAAAAGCGGACAGCAGGTTCGGCAGCCGCTACTTTTAGGGTTGCACCGTTGTTCACACGTCACAGTACGAGAGTTGCGCAGTTTTTTGTACTGCATCGCTGCAAAAGTAGCAAATTGTGACCGTACCTTAAGCTGTCAAGTCGGAAGTAGTTTTGATCAAGGTTTTTTTATGGTTTCTGCCAAAAAAAACTTATGTTCACCATTGTAATGTTTCTAAATACAAAATAAATATATGTTAATAAAGTTGTTTTTTGTTTTATTTTATAAACCATCTCGCAACCCTCTCAGCTCTTGACACGACCCCCCCTCCCAGTGGGTCACGACTCACACTTTGGGAACCGCTGGGCTAAATGGGTCAAGTTCTTCCAAAGATAACTGAATCTTAACCGATTAAGTGCAACGTGCAAGGCTCTAAGGCCCATGCTATAAGATTGAATGTATTTTTCCTGTATAATGATTGTCATTTGTCGTCATAAGCAAGGAGTCCCTTCCTTTTGGATGTCAAAAATCAGCACAAGAGTGCAGGTAGACATTAACACACAAGAAGACTAATCTTTGAAGTTATGTGATGATTAGGATTATGAAGAAGTTGCTAATAACGAAGTATGTAGGGCTAGTATTTACGGATCGACCTTGAAACAGGTTTATTCCTCGAATCCGAACTTGTTGGTTACAATGACTTTTGTTATTAATCATTTTCTATTGCATAATGTGATGTAGAAGTGGTCAGAGAAAGGAAGCAATAGGTTATAAAAACCTGTTTTGTAACGTACACATTGATTTATAGCTCACAAACAATTTGAATGAATATTTATATCCTCTTTTGCCTTTATCGTTATGTTCATTGAAGAGGTTCTGAGAAGTCGTCTCATCCAAGATCGAAATTTATTGTCATTGAAGCGATTGCAATCCCTCATTTAACGATTATATTTGGCATATCGTTAACAAACGGCTAAAGTGACAGCTTCCCATGCCAGAAACGGTCTTAAATATCTGCTAATCTACAGTAAGAGGAATTATTTTTAGTGTACAAAATAATAAGGGAAGAGATTTTTCTTCTAGGAATTCCCATTTCTGGTATTTACTCATTCATAACACAGCCGTATTATAAAACTAGAAAATATACAGGGACATAATTTTATTTTTACTAACATTTCTAATATTAACCTGGCTATACCTTTGGATTAACGGTTGAGAACCGGAAATACCGTTTGCTACCCCCTTCCACGACTGGAGTTCAATGATACTGGCGTAAAATACAAACAAATCACACAAATAAACTACAAACAAATAAACAAAGCCGTTTATTTCAATACAGGCTTCAGTTCTTTTGTGCATATTATCTCACTATAGACTACTGTACCTAATTTCAATTACCAGTTTCGTCCTTCGTATTAGTAACTCATATTGAAATAATTCTCTACCTACTCTATAAAAGAGTACCTTACGTACTGTAAATTCAATCTTCACTTCTGCCCGATCCGAAAAGATAAAATTACTCCGACATGCTATCTACTGTCCGTCCAAGTGGTTTTGTCGCAAGGTCGTAGAAAGGGAGGAAATCACGTGACAGTTAATTACTTAACGAGGTCCTTTTATTTAAGTTCTTTAAGCAGTTGTATAATATTATGTAGACGTCCAATTCCTAACAGAAATTAATGTTTTCAGAAAAGAGCTAAGAACAGAAATGATGTTGAGACACGTTTACTTGAGGGTACTCCATGTTTCCTGCCTTAACTTCACCATTTTTTCATTCTCCATGAGCCATAGAAGGACAAAATTCTTATTGCAAGTGACATGTTGCCACAGATCTAACACTGATGGTTAACGTAACAATTATTATTAAGTTACCCATGCATAATAACAAAGGAAGCTTGTAATAGATTTTTTTTATTTTAGTTGGTTATTTAACGACGCTGTATGAACTACTAGGTTATTTAGCGTCGATGAGATTGGTGATGGCGAGATGATATTTGGCGAGATGAGGCCGAGGATTCGCCATAGATTACCTTGCATTCACATTACGGTTGGGGAAAAACCTCGGAAAAAACCCAACCAGGTAATCAGCCCAAGCGGGAATCGAACCCGCGCCCGAACGCAACTTCAGACCGGCAGGCAAGCGCCTTAACCGACTGAGCCACGCCGGTGGCTAGCTTGTAATAGAAAAAGGAGCATATTCTGCAGACCTCTGGAAAAAGAAACAAAGGAAGGGACTAGTGAAGTGCTTTGTGTGGAGTGTTGCATTGTATGGAGGAGAGAGATGGACATTACGACGTAAGTGAAGAGAAACGATTGGAAGCATCTGAAATCTGGAACGTGTGAAATGGGCAGACAGAATAAGAAATGAAGCTGTGCTAGAAACAATGGGTGAAAAAAATAAAAATGCTGAAATTAAGCAGGAAGAAAAAATAAATTTATTGGGTTAAGGAAAAACTGCCTACTGAAGGATCCACTGGAAGGAATGGTGAATGGGAGAAAAGTTCGGGACAGAAGAAGATATGAGGTGATAGATAACATTAAGATATATGAATCTTATGCACAGACTTAGAGAAAAGTGAAAGAGAAAAATTGGAGAATGTTGGGTTTGCAGTAAAGACCTGCCCTTATGCAGAATGGAATGAATGAATTATAGGTGTTGGCTGGCTGACTTACTGGCTATTCAAAGGCTGGAGCTGGACCCAGGCCATGCACTTTGGTATACGTTGGCTCATAATGCGCTCTATACGACATGACTGTCCAAGTCCGACAAGCGGCCCTGGTGGCACATGTGTATCCGATGTTGACAGGTTGGTCATCCTGCCTCAGCCCGGACGGAGCCAGGTCACATCCTGAGACGTGTATATATTATAAGTAGGGGGCGGATGTTGATTAAAAGTCATCTTCATATTTTTCACATTAGGACGATGCCTATTAATGTAGAAATCCTTTCTATGTTAATATCAACGTAAAAAAAGTAATTTCTTATATTGCATTTTTTTACGTTTTTGAACTAATAGGTTATTTTTATATTCTTTTTCGGCATTTTTGGTCATTTTTAATACTTTGAAGAATTTTTAGATCATTTCGAATGCATTTCAATTTCTTCTTTACCGATGGGTCTGTTAAATCATTTTCAAACCAAATAGGTCAGTAGTAATTACCTACTGAATAAGTGAATAACAATGAAGTTTGAATTTCATAGTTTGGAACAGACTCTAAAGTCCATCCTTCATTCCACTGAAGGCTTCACTTCACACAACGGAAGTAATATAAAATGCTTGACAGCAGCTTAATTTAAGTGAGGAATTTTGTCGGTAGGAGGATGTCTTTAGAATTTATGTTTGGAAGGGGGGAAACTTTCACCGTGTTCTGGACAGGACGTTATGTCCTCAACATGGTTCGGAAGGGATGTCTACTGTAGTAGACAGTGTTTTTAACACAAAGATTGCAACAATGCACGCTGCGCCCACAATTTGTTTTGTCATTCACACTCCCTCATCTGAAAGATCTGGTAACAAAATTGAAGCGAGGAAGGAAGAGGAGAAGGAGAATGAAGGCACTGACACTGATTGAAACACATTGTAAACCCTCATTAAAATCTATAGTTTTCCCTTAAAACCTTCATTTTGTTGCATGTTCTTTTCCTTTATCTTAGCCAAATTACAGGAAGTTGTCTCCTCTCTCCGAGATTTGCAGGCAGTCATTGAAACAAGGTGACTAATTTTTAAGAAGTTGTGGTGCGAGTACGGTGAATAATATTTAAATGTAATTTTCTTTTACAGTAATTCTATGCCATTTTTCCATTAGTTTAAGGGCATTTTAATGATCATTTTAAGTAGATTTTTAGGCCATCAACATCCGCCCTCTAATTTATAAGCCTCAGGGCTCAGAGCCTTAGCCCGTGAATCCTACAATAGCATCGGAGACCAGTAGGCCTACTACCCCTAAGACTTCAGGCCAAACTGTTTTAACCACTATAGCTAGTAAGATGTAATAAGGGTGAGATGGAAAGCGTTGCTGGAATGAAAAAGGGGAGCTGAACACCCCGAGAAAAATCCTATGCTTTGTTCTTTACCACAAATTCCATTCTGACCAGGCCGGGAATGGAACCCTAACCGCCTCCATCAAAGATCTGTCGCTAGTACTGAACCACAGACGCGGCCACGATAGTGACTAGCTGACTTTGTCGATTGAAACTAGAAAGGAACACACTAACATACACTTGCTGCAAACCGTCAGCAAACCGAGCAGCGAATATTCTGTTTTCTGAGTTCAGTCTGGTATCCATTTTCACCTGTATAGAATTGAATTCATCACTTCTGACGTCGCTATAGCGAGATAAAAGTTTCGCGACACTTGTAGGTGGTGAACTAGTGAAATATTTCCAGAAGTCAATGAGTGAAATTCTGTGAACGAAGCGAGAGACGTATCCGACATCCAAAGAGATATATGCATGTGGCATCATGAAATATATATTCCTTACGCCATCCGAAACCATTGAAGTGTGCTTTATTCATAAGTGAGACCAATTTATTCATTGAAGAGACCCACTCTTTTCAAGGAAACATCGTTAGATCTCCATACCACGGGAAGCAACAGAGGAGACAAAGCTACAAAGCTTCTCATCACAGTTCATTACAGAGATTGTCCGACTTTTACTGCTATGGTATTGTATCTCTGCCTCTGTGCAATATCATAGTTTACGGAGAGGGGAAATGAGATAGCAAAAGGTTGTACTAATCTGTGAGAAAAAGTATGTCTAAACGCTCAGTTTGCATTCAAGCAAGCAGTGGCCAGAGAATTGGATTGAAGGCAAACAGATATACAGTAGAACCTCTATTATCCGTGGTAATGAAGGGGATGGAGTGAACGGTTAATCGAAAAATCGGATAATCCGTACCATAAAAAGTTTTCATAAACTAAGTACATAATATTTTCGTAATTTCCTCCATGGTCTTTTCTTTTAATATGCTAGGTCTTTTCTTTTAATATGCTAGGTAGTGGATCAGAAGTCCACTAATTTAAGTCTGTTGTTTTTTTTTTTTTTTTTTTTTTTTTTTTTTTACAATTCATGTTTAATTTTTCGATGTCAGTTATTAAAACATTATTTATTATACTTATGTCTGGTTTTCAACGACGGGTTTTTAATGGCTAAGAAAACTTATGACGACTGTCTGTGGAAAGATAGGAATAGTAGAGGTATCATGTTGTAGATTTACCAATTTTATACAGTTTATATTTTAATTTTCATTAGCCTAAATCGCTTACAATTTTAATTCATATCTCGTATTGTGATGTGAAATGAACTACATTTTCTCTTTTCCCAAACCACTCAATTACTTGCACTTTTTTTCTGTAGTGCAACATATTTTCTTTTGACACTGTAGAAAACATTCTGCCTAGAAGATAAACAGTACGGCCACTCGAAGAGTAGGCCATAATGCGTGAGGGTAAAGGTTAAAAAAAACACTCTGTAGAAAAAATTCGTACTAATATAATGCACAGTACCTCATTTTTTTTCTGCGAACGAGAAAGACAGACGGATAATCCAGCAATCGGTTAATAGGGTGACGGATAATCGGGGTTTTACTGTATTTTATTTTGACTTTTAGTACTTTAAAGCCTATGACTAAGATTAGCCACGTAAAACTCAACGGCCAGTCACCGGCAGAGATATAATTTTACATTTAATGTGTAACACTTTAAAAGAAAATTCAAGTAAATAAATTATATAAAAAAACAGACCAGAACAATAATTAATCAAATCACGGACTGGAATCCCGATCACTGAGAACAGTGATAGCCTACTGCTAAGTCAATAAGAAGCGGCAAGGAATGTATGTTTATATGCAGAGGACCTGATAAATAAGATTAAGAAATACACCATACTTAAATTCTATAAAACAATGGCGGTACCTGTTCTAGTATATCAGTGATGTCAAAGCAAGCGCATTTTTCTGACCTTCACGTCGTGCGCGGGCGTTAAGCGCTAGATATGCTAGGAGGAATAAGCAGCCTCTTGGATTAAGAAAACTGTGGTGTACAAACTTCAAACGGAACGTGCAATTTTATGTCGTTATTTTTATATGGCTTCTTTCCGTTTGTTATTTTCTATATTGTCTGTAAAACAAAATTACTAACACCTATTTCTTAGCCTGATATTGCACTTGTGTTTTAAACGTTAATAACATAATAAAGAATAAAGAAGGAATATTCACACAAATTCCATAACTACAACTATACTGTACTAAGTGAATTAAACACATCATTCATAAAGAAAGTGTTATCCCAAAGAAAGACATTGAATATGACATGATAAGTTGAAATTGATATTGATGGTATCTTTAGCCTTATAAAAATAATAAAAAAATATTATAGTACAAAGCAATGTTGTCTAGGTATATGTTTTAACTGTAACTAATATTACATAATAAAACTCTTATCGCATTATGCTTTTAGGTGATATTGATGTGCAACTTTCTGTTATCACAATATTAAATTTTCTCGAAATCTGCTGAAGCTATAGGCACATATTTTTTGTTTGTGATGTAACAGTATTTGCTTTGTTAATTCATTTCCTTACAAACAATTTCCATGCGAATATTTTCAAACATTTTAATACACTATCTTCAGTAATAAGTATTTACGATATATTAGATTTACGAAAACATTGTTTTAGTACCTGTAAGGCTACTAAACAAACATATCTGAAAATTTCACTTTTAGGAAAAAAAAAAAATTGAGAAAATATTCCTTTTGAATAAAAAAGCAAACTTGTGAAAAATGAGCATTAAAATTAAAACTTACATTCTTATAATCCACTTATACTTCTAAGACAAATCTAAAAATTAACATGGATACAGTTTTAATAAGTTCTCTTCCCTTTATCCATTGAACCAGTGCTGGCCATCCCTGAATATAGCTCGACCAAGCGGCATAAACTATCTCTTTCGTCTGTCTCTTTCCTTTCCGCTGTAAAGCGCTCAGGCTCTCCTGGGCTCTAAAGCGCGCGCTTGCTCCTATGGGCATCAATTAAATCACTGTAGTATATGATTGTGAAAATTGGTTGCATCTATTAAGGACACATATGGAGTTCAGACAATAGAAATGAAATTCTTAAGAAGAGTTACAGGATGCAAAAAATAAGGCAAAATTAAAAATGAGGCCGTTAGGCAAGAGTCGGAAATATACATACTTAACGCAGATAATAATAAATTATAAGAAATGCGTGGAAAGAATGGACGACGAAAGGCTAATGAAAGAGTTAACATGACATAATCTAAAAGGAAAGAAGAAAGTGTGTCGACCACTTAAAAGGTGGTATGAAGTATAAAGCAGAAGTACAAAAGAAGGTAAATAACATATAACAAATTTAAATAAACAAGTAAGAGAGACTATATGAAGAGAAAAAGTGCAAAGAGAAAAAGAAGAAAGAAGGGGTGGAAGATGGGAAGAAGTATGAAATTACGAATTGAAAGAGGTTAATGGGACGGTATAGAAACTAAGAAGAGGAAAAGAAGAGGGGAAAGTGGAGATGGGAAGGAAGAAGAAAATAAAAAAGTTAGTAAGTACTAGTTTAATAATCAAAAGGCCGATAAAATACATACAAATAATTTACTCAGCAGTAGCTATCCTTCAAACTGGATTAATCTTTCAGTATGGTAATGAGAAACAGTGGAAGATCGCTGATGTAGAAAATTGAGCAAAAAGATCACTAACGTTATGCAATATATCGGGCGACTACTTGCTTTGCTTAGGCATCCATAATTCTCTGGGAATGTTTAATACGTCACCTGACATGAAGGGTCAAGACATTAAGTTTTTGCAGTAGTGAAAGTTCAGACGGTGCCACATCGGTTTGCTGTATTTCGCCAAAGGGAATTTACCCTTACTATGTAAAACACTTCAATATGACGAATGAATATTATCTCGTCAACCATAAGTCTATAGTACTATGTTAGGTCATGGTGTTTAAAAGTAAATAAATGAATGAATGAATAAATAAATAAATAAGTAAATAAATATATAAATTAATTAATAAACAAATAAAATAAATAAATAGGCCTATATAAATAAATAATTAAATAAGTAATTAAGTAAGTAGATAAGTAAACACACTACATACATACATACATACATACATACATACATACATACATACATACATACATACATACATACATACATACATACATACAAATGAAACAATAACCGTGAACGAAAGATAGATATAAAAGAAAGAAACAAACAAATTTTTATGGGAAGAAAAATTAAACGAACAACAGAAACAAAGTAAACAAGATCAAAAGAAGACAAAGATAAAAGTAAATTGAAATCCCAAAAAAGGAGAGAAACGGCAGTTAGCGAAAAAAAAAATTATAAGAAGATAAAAATAAAAACGAACGGTAAAGAAGAGAGAGAAATGCAGAAGAAATGAAAGGAAAGAAATGCTAGAAAGAAATAAATAAGGACAACGGGATTTAAAAGGAAAACAGATAATGTAGAAAAATGGAGGAAACGTGGAAAGAGAGGATGATTGAAAGAAGGTGAAGAAAATAGTATCGAGTAAAGGAAAAGCGAATATACAGTACAATATTAAAAGAAAGGAAGTATGAGATTCAGATAAGAAATACAGCAAAGAGATAAATAATAATATAAGGTATGAAGTAAAAAGAAGAGAAGAAAAGAAAAGGAGAAAGAGTTATATCTTCAACAATTGATTTATTTCGGAATATGCAGTTTATTGCTTTCGCGTGTTAAATATTAGGTACAGTATAGTACAGTACAGTAATGTTAAAAGTTGTGTAATCAAGATGTATAAATGATTTATCTTGAATCCCACAGAAATCATTTGACATTTCATTATTTGCCGTGGACCTTTTCCGCTATAGCATTTCCTACCGAACGTGCAACGTAAAAGACAGAAAAAGATCGCTAGAATGGACGTTAAATGCTATTGATCTCGGCAGAGTTCCTTCGATTGTAATCACTAATGGCTGCTTTCCAAGGAATGGGAAAGTCTTGTTCTCGTGATGGCTTTCTTAATTATATACAGCTGAAGCTCTATTAGTTGCAGTAAGAACGTGCGAAAATAGAAACATTATGCTTCTGCATTGCAGATATCTATATCGTGAATTATTTAATGTAATAATGACGACTGTCATTAAGCAATTAAGTTGTAATTTCATTATTAAGCGTTTACTTTTAATTTACATTCTGACAAGGGAGTGTATATTCTTAAAAACTCATAACTTCTACTCGAATACATTATCGTAATAACAAATATGAATTAATATAGCCCTAAAGCTAGTCGACACGTTAATTAATCAGAAGAAGAAGAGAAACGGGAATAAAACAGGAGAAAGAAGAAAATTTTATAGACGTTTAACACGTGTGGAGTAACAATTAGCATGTCTGATCGTTAAACAAGCAGGCCTGAGTTGAAATCCTGGTTGGGACAAGTTACCTGGTTGAGATTTTTACCGCGGGTTTTCCTCAACACATTAAGGGCAAATGCTGGGTAACTTTCGGTGTTGAACTCTGGATTAATTTCACCGGCATTATCACCATCTCGTTCAGACGTTATATAACCATAGTAGTTGATAAAGCGTCGTAAAATAATCCAATAAAATTCGTTATTAGTAATTCATTCCGTACACTCCCGTTTCAATTGCAGACGATGCGATTATGATATGGCTACCGTATAGTAGGCCCTAATGGTGGAACGAATCTGTAAGGAAAATGGAAATAATTGGCTTAAACTGATGCCAGAGTCCTATTGGCTATAAAAACCTCACAATTTGTAGACGGTATGAATTCCTGTTCCCTCTGGTAAGAGATTATTAGGTGATCGGGTTGTGATTTATGGATGCATAGTAAGATTAATAATACTTACTTACTTTTAACGAACCCGCAGATTCATTGCCGCTCTCACATAAGCCCGCCATTGGTCCCTATCCTGAGCAACATTAATCCGGTCTCTATCATCATATCCCACCTCCCTCAAATTCATTTTAATATTATCTTCCCATCTACGTCTCAGCCTCCCCAAAGGTCTTTTTCCCCTCTGGCTTCCCAACTAACACTCTATATGCATTTCTCGATTCGCCCATACGTGCTACATGCCCTGCCCATCTCAAACGTCTGGATTTAATGTTCCTAATTATGTCAGGTGAAGAATACAATGCGTGCTGTTCTGTGTTGTGTAACTTTCTCCATTCTCCTGTAACTTCATCCCTCTCAGCCCCAAATATTTTCCTAAGCACCTTATTCTCATACACCCTTAACCTATGTTCCTCTCTCAAAGTGAGAGTCTAAGTTTCACAACCATAAACAACAACCGGTAATATAACTATTTTATAAATTCTAACTTTCAGATTTTTTGACAGCAGACTGGATGATAAAAGTTTCTCAGCCGAATAATAACAGGCATTTCCCATATTTATTCTGTGTTTAATTTCCTCCCGAGTATCATTTATATTTGTTACTGTTGTTCCCAGGTATTTGAATTTTTCCACCTCTTCAAAGGATAAATTTCCAATTTTTATATTTCCATTTCGTACAATACTCTCGTCACGAGACATAATCATATAGTTTATCTTTTCGGGATTTACTTCCAAACCTACCTCTTTACTTGCTTCAAGTAAAATTCCCGTATTTTCCGTAATCGTTTGTAGATTTTCTCCTAACATATTCACGTCATCCGCATAGACAAGCAACTGATGTAACCCGTTCAATTCCAAACCCTTTTCTGTTATCCTGGACTTTCCTAATAATTTATTATTAGAGATAATTACATTGTGAATTTGAAGATGGTGGATAACGCTGAAAATGAAAATAATGGGTGGTATTTGATGGTGATAATGATGATTAATTGAGATAATGTAAGAATATTTATAGTTAAGATGACTGATGATTCACGGACATAATAGACGATGGTGATTAATGGCGGTTGACAAAGGGAATGGATGGCGATTATGAAAATAATTGGTAATCAGTAGAATAATAGTTTATTAATGTTACACACGTTTTATGGTAAGCAAGGTGATGGATGTTACGATGAAAGAGTAATGGAACGGAACTCTTTCATCGTATGATGACGTAGAATAACTGCATGGAAATATCATATGTACTTCGGTACATTAAAAATAATATATGATGGATGCTGGTTGACGTTGATGGTATGGTGATAGATGATAAACGAAAAACAGCGAGTTATAACTTAATGGGCCATAAAAGAAATGAAGATATTGTTGTTTGGTTAATTGTGCGAAGACAGGTTTGAACCTCATACCTGGCACTAATAAGGCATTACTCATGAGGCAACTAAGCCAGGAGATGAGGTGTGTGGCCAGTTTCTTTCCCCTCCATTACATACACCGGGAAACCAGATGGCCCGGGTTCGAATCCCGATCGGGGCAAGTTATCTGGTTGAGGTTTTATCATGGGTTTTCCCTCAACCCAATATGAGCAAATGCTGGGTAACTATCGGTGCTGGATCCCAGGCTCATTTCACCGGAATTATCACCTTCATTTCATTCAGACGCTAAATAACCTGAGATGTTGATACAGCGTCGTAAAATAACCCACTAACTCCATTTCATACATTGCTCAATAGTAACATATTACACTAATCAGACTTCAGACAATGAAGGTAATAAAGGAATATAAAATTACACCAATTCTAGAAACAATTTTGAAAAATATAAAACAAGTTAGATATAGCATATTTCGATAAAAGCCGAAGTCATTATTTTCCAAGACGATTAGGGACCAAAATTCACTTAGAGACTAAAACAAACAACTAGGTCTATACTTTTAATAAGGAGATGATGATGATGATGATGACGATGATTATGGTAATGGTATGGGTAATCAATGGCGTAACTTACACCCCCGCAGACCCCGCGTTGCGGGGGGGGGGCTCCGAGGCCAGGGGGGGGGGCCGAAAACGTTTAGTGGTTACTGACGCATATTTTAAAATGAGTTCGAATTACAGTTCAAGGCCCACATTATGTATTTTCCATAACGCATAGCCACTCTTTTTACTCTCTGGCATATGGAAATCTGTGGTAACGACCGCCATCACTGGACCCGAGGATGCGCATACAATGATCCAACTGGCATCATACACCCCCGTCGATTGCCTCAGTAGACTGGCCCACAACCATACTGCAGTGACGCCAAAGTTGAAAATGTGAGAGTGATTTTTATGGTTTCTCGTGGTGTATTTTCATGTCATCAGGTTGCCCGCAGTAGTCGCAACATATAAATAGTAAAATCACATTGAAATAAAGAAGTTTTGTATAGCAAGACATCTACTTGTTACTAGATTTAATTCATCATTTTTCTCGTGTTTTGTGACAATGAAACTTTTTAAAAGTAATTATGAACACTTAAGTGGTGCAGAAAAAGGCAAAAGGAAAAAATTTGATAAATATGTTTCGAAATTGACTAAAGTAGACTCAGTCAAACACAAACTACCTGTGGTGAACCGCAATTCCAGCGTTCCAGTACCATGACTCAAGAAAGACTTGGTGCTATCAGTGTATTAAGTATTGAATGTGAAAAGACCCAAATATTTTACCTACTTAATTTCATTGTGTCATTTGCTTCTCAAAAGGCCAGAAAAGAAAAGTGCTTGTTGAACTAAGCTTCACATTAAATTTATCTCAGGTAGGCTTTTTATTGTGTAATTATAGTCTTAGTAAAATAGAAGTTATATCATTTAAATATTTTTCAGTTCTGTTCCCTTAGTTTTGCTTAAAAATAGAGTATTTTGCTATGCTAAATTGTTTTATTCAAATTAGACGTAAGAAATAAAATTATGAAAAAAAAAATGGCAGTAAGGAAAGGGGCCCATATTATCATTTTTGTTGGGGGACCCAGCTATAAAAAGTTACGCCACTGATTGGCGGTAAAGGGGCACTGGAAATGGTAGATAATCCTGAATAACTTGGAGAAATCTTGTGCTGTAGTCTTTTGTCCACCACACATCACATTTTGTGTGCATTGAGCATTGTTAGCATGGGTAATCTACAGCATTTTACCTTCCAATGTTAACCGCAGAGATTATTTTGAGACGATCTGACACGGAGATAACGCAGCAATAGTGAAATGATGTCAGAGGATATTGAAGTACTGTAAATCTGCCCCATATACTTTTTTATCTATGGAAAATATCAGATAATCTGCCTGCGATCGAACCTGTTGCTTGTACTCACTCTTGAGGGCCCAGAGCGCCAGGCTGTCGAGTTCCTGCAGGTAGTACTGGCTGTCCTTGATGCATTGCTCGTTGGTCACGCGGCTGGAAGACGACGGCACGAAGGGCGGCACCAGCGTCACTATCTGCCGGGCCAGGTTCAACTCGGGGCTCTGCAGTACAGTGGCAGCACACTCTGAATGAAAATAAAAACAATACGTTTATTACGAGGTGTATGCGACAGCAATCATGGGAATTATCATTGACATTTCCTTATTGAAGTATAAAAGAGGAAAGAAGGAATGCAGAAAGAAAGAAAGAAAGAAAGAAAGAAAGAAAGAAAGAAAGAAAGGGAGAAGAAAAGAGAATACGAAAGAAAAATTATGAAGCAAAGAAATTGGAAAAACGAAAGGAGTAATTAAATAAATTATGACAAGCGGAAACAACAGCAGATAAAATAAAGAAAGATAGGCAGGAAGAAGGAAAGAAAAAAAGAGAAGAGAAAAAATGTAATTGCAGAGAAGAAGAAAAAAAATTAATTCGGTCCATCCGTTTCATAGATAGAACCAGAAACATATAATTTAATTTTGTGATAACCGCCCACTTACTGTAGGGACATGATTGGTATGATTATAACTGGTATGATTATAATTGGAATGATTGTAATTGGTATGATTATAATTGGTATTATTGAATTAATTAATGTTTAGAGTGACATTATTAATACTGTAAATCTAAAATGTATTCCATCCTCATAACTCGTGCAGACTTGACCTAAAATTTATAGTTTGAGTCATGTATGTACTGGGTTTAATGACTAAAGGATTATCTGTCAAAGTCCAAAGGCAGGACATCGCACTGGCCACGACGTGGGTACGCTATGGAGTAGACGCGAATCACACGGACTTCAAAGGTCACTGGCTTGAGCCGATAAAATGGTGCGGCGATCGTTGGAGAACAAGAGGAGGGGGAGAAGCATTATTATTATTATTATTATTATTATTATTATTATTATTATAGCTCTGCAGTGAGCAGAAGTGGTGGGGAGGACGACGAATGGCCCACGTGGCAACGAGTAATCATCATCATCATCATCATCATCATTTCATCACTTGTACTACGCCTTGTATTTCAAGATTGATTAATAAACTTAAGTATTGACAGCCTTTGGTTGTTTAAAGGACTTAGGTCTTTTACTAACCCACCTAAAACACACTCCAATAGACGTTATTCCAACAAACTTCATCACATTACGAATTAATTAATGAATAAAGTTTAGTTGATATTACATCTTATTATGAAGATACTGTACTATTTTTTTTTTTTTTGCGAAGGAGGGGCTCGAAGGTTTGCACCTCAGCCTGAGGCTTATTGTGCTTACCATTCCTGTTCTTTGTTTTTAGTTGTTTAACGACGTTGTGTCAACTACTGCGTCGATTAGATTGGTGATAGCGAGATGGTATTTGGCGAGATGAGGTGGAGGAATCCCCATAGATTACCTGACATTCGCCTTAGGGTTAGGGAAAAGCTCGGGAAATACCCAACCAGGTAATTAACCTAAGAGGGAATAGAACCCACGCCCAAACGTAACTCCGGGTTAGCTGGCAAGTGTCTCACCCAACTGAGCTACGCCGGTGGCTACCATTCCTGTTCTATGAGTGATATTTGTCTTGTACGAATAGGCTACATACAGCACGCTGCATCGTGCTATGGTGATAATGATAGGCCTAATGAAGTTTGAAGAAATGATGGCAAAATGAGTCCGAGATCCAACGCCGAAAGTTACCCATCAATTATTCTCCAATTGGTTGAGGGAAAACCTCGGAAAACACACACTCAGGTAACTTGTCCTAACCAGGATTTGAATCCGGACCCGCTGGTTTCACAGTGAGACTTTCTAAACGTTACCCCAAAGCAGTGAAATCTACTGTGTTATTACTGTGTGTACTAGAAAACAAGTCTGTTGTTTAACTGGTATGGCTGAAGTTTTGTTGTCGCGGAATTGTTAGGGTCATATTGCGTTTGTAGGATCTTTGGGTATTATTTATCAGAGTCCGTGAATTATTGTTGTGATTCTGTTTCTATTGCCACTTGTTATAAATGGCTTGTATTCATTTTTAATCCATCGTATTATTGTTATTCATTAAATGAAGCGTTTCTGGCTCTATCTCAGAAACGGATGGACAGATTTTTTATTTTTTTGGTAGACGGATAGGGTTTATCAGTCCTTTTAAAACGATATTTCGAAAGTGGGCTGAGGAATGAAGGAGTGGAACAGAAAATTCAACCAGAAATGATTTTGAACGAACCCCTCGAAAACTAAATCGAGGTGTTTTTCCTCAAAATCGTGTCCCACTGCAGATCTGGAAGTTTTGAAACGAACAAACGGTATTTTTTCAGTGGATTTATATCGTATGTCTGATTAAAAGATGTGTTCATTACTCATAAGTTATAACGTCGACATTCTATTGAACGAATACACTAGACTTTCGCTAATCCGGCCATCAGTAATCCGGCCTCTCAATTATCCGGCATTCTCCTACTATTATCACTTCTGCTGTAACAATTTTATGGGAAATTTGTAGTACCATGTATTATACTGGATTACTTATGCACATATATACATTTTATAATATATTTATACACGTGCCTGCCACGCGGCTCACGCAGCCACGTGTGGAATGTTCTAGTACAAGTGCAGGTGGAGTGATTGGCGCAGCTTATAACATTGCATTAAATGACATTTTTAAGCACTCTCGGTAACTCGGCACTCTCGCTAATCCGGCTCCCATCTGTGCAATGAATGGCCGGATTAGCAAAATTCTATGGCTACTGTATCTTATTGTTGAAATGGCAATAGCTCAACTTAAGCATTCGGAAATAAACGAAAACAGATCTAATAACGCCAACACATGTGCTGCTGCTATGTTTTAAGAAACATCAATGTTCCAGTTTTTCACTCTCTATATTAGCACCGTGGCTATTGTACGAATTTTTTAACAACATATTAAATCTAACTACTAACGGAAAAACGAAAATGTGTAAGCCTAACATGAATACCTAAGAAATTAAATTCTAGAAGTAACGATTAAGTAAAATTCAAAAGGGCGTAGAGAAGATCATGCATTGAACATGTATTTATCACAAATTGTTAATCGATTATGTAATATACTTCGGAAAAACATGCTGCATTTGGTGAATACGGACAGAGCTTTGACAAGAGTTGAAAGGATAGACCTCTAGAACATCCAAAAGGTTGGTTTCTCTGCAACGTCAGTCACAATCTTTCCACGAAAGATAATGCTTGATGTTCTCAAAGATGTTCCTAGTTGCATTGTGGCTATAGTATCTTTATATCAGTTTCACAAATGCTGACCCTTTCATCAACTTTCCCAGGCATTTCACTGGCTATATACAATAATAGCGAATGACACAGTCCTCCTGATGACCGACAATCACTTATCCCAGTCTTCAGGCTGCTGCCAGTTTTATTGTCGAGAGCATCACGTTACCTTGTCATCATACCTCCGCACGCCAGTAATAAATTTCAGCCACTAAGTCGTGAATTCTTTGCACTACTGAAAGCTGTATGTGTAACTGAAGTAGAAGAACTGACTTAGAGATTACCATTAGCCCAAATCACATATATATCAGACTGGTCATTCCCATTTTATAAAATGGCAACATATAAAAGGAACAATTGCTAAGATCTCCACTGTCGAAAATGAAATCTTGGTAACGACTGCTATATGGAAGTATAGTTGGGTCATTCCATGCAAAAAAGTATGCTTTTGAATCATGATGTCTCAAACGTTACAAATATTGTAGTAGGTTATTTTGTATGTTCTAAATATGAATTTCACGCGATATTATATTTATATCTTTCATAGTTTGGCAGCAATCAGCATTTAAAATATTGGTTTAGTAAAGAACATGGTTTCATTCATTGAAGTGTTCTTACTATGTAAAAGAAGATGGAAAAGTGATTTCAATGCAATTCGAAAGAGGAGAGCCTTGTTTATAAATTCCCTCAAAATGAAAAAATATATAATTTTTTAAGTAGTTACCCGCCGTAAAATAATTTAAAATAATATAGAACGCAAAATGCAATTCATTTTTAGAGACGAAAAAACATGTGTTTAATTCTTTAGGATATATTGATTCCACTGTGAAAATTTCAGAATGCTAACTTAAATATCATGCTACTTTTTTAATAAAAAAACAACTCGCCGGAATAAAGGAGCTCAGCAGGTAGGCCTAGGCTCTCCCGTCGTACAGTATGTTGCGCGATCAAGGTCAGGGAGACGGACGTTTGAGATTACTCATCGTTATGAAGTCTCGCGAGCGCTGCGACCGTCACACATAGCAAGCGATTTTCAACCGTCGGAACAAAAATTAATAATTTTATTAAATTAATTACTCATAGGTTTTTTGAGGTTATGTCATAAAACTTGAGAGATGGATTAAGAATAAGATGTTCTTCAATACCAATGAAATTCGCATTAATTTAAATTGGTGCATTCGAATATAAAACTTTTTTTTTTTTCAATGAGGTGTTTTTATGAACATTCCCTTAATATTATTCGAATTAGTCTTTAAGGTATTAAACTATGGTTGCTCAAGTTTACAATGGCGTCTCTTTAGTTTCGATGACACTTCATATAGGGTGTCTAGAATATTTCAAATTACGGATAGCGTGTAACTGCCACCCATTTTTCAGTCATTCGTATGACTAAAATATTAATGATATGGCGGTCATATTTGGCAGTTTAATTTATTTTCATAATAACATTATTATATTAAAAGTCCAAAAAAATTTATGACATCACTGGCATATTCTTAAAATATTGTATGGCATGGCCCTGTTGCAAGCTATTACTCCAATGCAATTCTATCAGGGCTGTAACGTCATTTCTTTTGTATTCGCTAAATGGCAGCATACAGAAATTGGTATAAGTTTTTGTCTTTAAAGTGTATTAGATCAGGGCCATTACACAGTACAACAGGTTTCCTGCCATTCGAAGAAGAAATTTATAAAACGAAATTACAGAACATATCAGTGTATCATTCTTGCAAAATAAGAGGATCTGTGCTGGGAAATTTCTGACCCGAAATGATCGGCCATCATCAGCACCATTCCGCTTCCGAGCATCCTCAAGTTCGTCCAGAGCATGGGTGTCCAAACGCCTATAGAACTAGGAGATATTGCACGTCAAGCATGCTCTGCTAAGGTCAATAACATTCCATATAAAATAGAAAAAAACGACCTTAAAGAATTTGCGCTGCGGGTTGCTTAAGCCAGGGGTTACCTCGTACGAGTAATTGGACATCTATGGTTCAGCGTCTTGGATGGCTCGAATGATGTCACTGAGGAGCTGCTGAGGAAGTAGCAGAATGGATCCATATAGTGACCTAGGTGCATATGGGCTGGTTTCACCATTATATTCTTTGAAATTCAACCCACTACTACACAGAGCGATTTACTTCGTATTTCATACATTTTATACGGGCTGTGGATCACAGGATACAAACATTTAATTCCGACATGTTTTCTGAAACCGATTCTGCCCCATAAAATATGACAGGCATGCCTAAATAGTGGATAAACAGACAATTCTCAGTCCAAAGGAAAAACAAAAAAGTCTACGCTCGGAAAAAAACGGGATTTGGGAGAAACAAAAACGTCTCCAGTAGACATAGTAATTTTCTTCATATGACAGCAGTATTGGTTTCGTTGATAAGTTTACTAAGCATAATCTTACTTGTTAGAGGATTCTCTACGTACTTTCAGAAGTTGTGAATCTAAAAGTTCCCGATTTTCATTCTCTGAACTCAAATAGAAGTTTCATTTCTATTCGACTTTAATTTTGTTAACATGTTTCAAAGAAATTGAATAGGCATATGCCCCCGAAATATATTTTCTTTTCCCATAAGATAGACAAATGTTATTTATCAATAAGTTTATTTATTATACTCGCAGATAATAATTTGTCCCATTATTTATATGCATTGTGAAGTAATTTTATAAATCCTGTATATATAGTAGATTGTAATCGTTCTTATACGGAGTTATTTCCATTTTAGTTTTGTAAGTTTGTCCTAAAACATTGTTTACATAACTATAATACTAAAAATATTAGTGAAATATGGTTACAAATAAAATGTATATCTAATTTATATCTAATTAATAGATTTCTGTCCAAGGGCAGGTCTTTAACTGCAAACCCACATTCCTCAATATCCCTATTTTCCGCCTTTCTCTTAGTCTTCGCATAAGATCCATAATATATCTTAATATTATCTATCATCTGATATACAGAGTGATTCAGACCACCCGTAACAGTCATTTATTTCGGAAACTAATGCATTAAAATATTCGAGAAAAACATATTTATTACTAAACTACATGTGAACTTTCACTTGAGCTCAATTTCATCAATCAGCTCTAACAGGAAGTACGGTCAGTGGCGTATCACTTTGAAATTTCAAATGGGAGTATGGGTCAAACAGGGTACCATTTGATAGAGCTCTTCAAAACAAATAACTTTCATAGGGAACGTTTTTATTAATTCCTATTCTTTCAATGAGAAAACGTACGAAAAGACAATGGGTGATTCGGACCACACGCAAGTAATTTATTTCGGAATCTAGTGCATTAAAATTTTCGAGACAAAAATATTTATCATTAAACCACATATGAACTTTCACTTGAGCTTGATTTCATTAATCAGCTCTAACAGGAAGTAGGGTCAGTGGCGTATCACTCTAAAATTTCAAATGGCAGTCCGGATCAAATAAGGTAACATTTGATAGAGCTCTTCAAAACAAACAACTTTAATAGGAAACGTTTTTACCAATTCCTACTCTTTCAATGAGAAAACGTACAAAAAGATAATGCCATCAATATTGAGAAATGTTAAAAGACGAAAATGTAAACAAGACAATTAATGTTGACTTTTACTGAAAGACTGGGCAATGCCATTAATTTTTATAAATGTTCAAACTGTCTGCCGTTCTGAGTAGCACACACCCGTACTCTGCTTCTAACACTGTCAGTGATTCGTAACACTTCGGCGTGGTCAAGTGACTGGCAGGTCTCCCGGATTCGCTGTTTTATGTCATCTCTTATTGTGGGACAGTCTTGATAAATGATGTTTTTTAATCGTCCCCAAAAATAAAGTTGTCAGGTAAAATCTGTCGGTTTCATCGCCGTATTCTTTGTACAGATGAAGCGACACTCAAGAGAAATGGCGATGTCAATATCCATAATGGTGACTACTGGTCTCAAGTCAGACCTCTCTAGTTGAGAGAAGTGGACAACCAGCATAGGTGGAGAGTCAATGTCTAGTGTGGCATCTCCGGTCACCGAATGATTGGACCTTATTTCTTTGAAGGTGCTCTGAATAGTGTCATGTATGCTGACTTCCTGAAGAACATCCTCAACCAACTTTTGTAGGACGTACCACTGGCAACAAGAGTAGTAATGTGGCTTCTGCAGGATGGTTGCCCAGCTCATTTCTCTTTGGTGGCACGTGATACAGGCAATTAGCTCTTCGCTGGGCGATGGATTGGGAAATGCGGTTCTGTGGCATGGCCAGCACTATCTCCTGACTTGAATCCTTTTGATTTCTATTCTTGGGGACGGTTAGAAAACATCGTTTATCAAGACTGTCCCACAATAAAAACATAACATTTAACATTCACATTTCAAATTATTTTAGTCGTTTCTTTTCACTTCGTCGTAATGTCCATTATTCTGTTCCATGCAATGCCATACTCCACACAAAGCAATTTATTAGTAATATAATAATAACGTAATAATTTTACAAAATAATTATGTTAGAATAAACTGAAGTGTACCTTATATTTAAGGCCCAACTTTATATAGGCTACACGTGAAAATCAGTCGTAAATTGGAATCCTTCCTAAGCCAGGAAGTTTATCCGTTGTTAATGTGATGTCCTGTGATGTTTGTCTGTCTGTCTGTGTGTCTGTTTGTTTACTTATTTATTTATTCATTCATTTATTTATTTGTGTATTTATTTATTTAACGACGCTCTATAATGAGATTGTAGGCCTAGTTGGGGAGATGAATATGAAAATTTGCCGTGGGATTGGCTGCAAGTAAGGGTATATTTCTATGTCTGGGTTTTTTACGTCACGTGAATTATGGCGTGTGTTGATCTAGTTTACGTTCGAAAAGGATTGTCAAATGTCTCGTTACGTTCCCAACAAACGAATCTAATATCCTTCTGAAATCATATTCGCTACATGAACTGAAGATAGCACTGTTCTCGTAATCGAATCTCTCGACAAATAAGATCAATAATATTGTCCTTTGCAATTACCTTCTGCTACAAGAAATAATCAGCTCGGTCGAGAAATTCTCCTTTATTGTGATCAAATTCAAATAATTTCTATAAGTTACTCACTATGCTACATTAATTTCAATAGAATTAAACTAACAAAATAAAATAAAATCCGTAACACGTGTAAGACACAGTTCTCATTCCTTTAACTAGCACAATGTGCTAGGAGCTAGAAAAGTGGTCCTTTATCTGGTTTGGGTGCTTTTACGTATCTAGGCCTACTACATAGTCATATAAGTTGTACCTATGTAGTACAAGGAGATACAAAGGTCCTTTCACTAAGTTCATATGCTAACAGAATGACTTAACAAAAGAAAGTAGTTAAAGAGTCGGTTTTCATCACGTTGTTAATTATTATGTTGTCATTAAGGCTACAGTTTATTTCTTTAATTAATCACTCAAAATACAGAAATTTAAATCATTTTGCGTGCACTCATATTTAAAATACAAGGATAAACTTTCGTTTTCTGCTTTGCTGAGGAATCGTTTAAAAAAATAAAATATCTCATTTAAATTTAAAATTACATTATTTAATTTCGTAGCAAATACAGGGCTTCTACAAAAGACCTTTCCAGTTTCGAACACATGTCATTTACGTTCTATGAATCTGAGGTGCATGAAAATAGCACCAATGGAAAGACAAATTCAAAAAAGTTTAGTTGTGGCAACATTGTTTCCCTAGTTGGTAACAGTGCGTCATAATAGCGCATATAAACAAATTTTTTCATTGCTGAGGCAAAATGGCTGCAATATAGGATAGAAAAGCTTTTTGTGTGCTTTAATTTTCATGTGAACCAGTCGGTTATTAATGTGCAACGGCATTACCGAACAAAGTTTGGTGCAGATCCACCCAGTGCGTCTATAATCCGTAAATGGTATAGGCCTACTTATTTTAAGACAAAATTCTTCGCAAGAGGTTGCGATTTCATCTGTACCGACTGCAGTTGCTGTAAGCCCTAAAACCAAAGGAGAGTGCTACGAAGAAATTTCTGCACAAGTATGAAGACTTTAATTTAAAACGATAATGAATTTATTCGTTCCGTGGTGTTTTCTGACGACGTCACTTTTCATCTTTCTGGTAAGGTGAATAGACATAACCTCAGAATCTGGGGGCCGGAAAATCAGCGTACCTACGTGGAACTTGACTATAGGCTTGATGTGTGCCAAGTTACCAAGGGGGGACATATTGAACATCTTTAAGGTATGGAACTAAACTTTTTGAGTTTCTCTTTCCATTGTTACTTTTTTCATGCACCTCAGATTGAGAGAATGTAAATTACATGTGTTCGAAACCGGAAATGTCTTTTGTAGGAGCCCTGTATTTAGTTTTATACAAATTCACAGAAAACAATTATTCGTACAATGCAATACTCATTTATTATATTTTTTTACTACTTACCAAAGACAATACTTGAAACTGACAGTAACTCTAAACATTTTACTAGCTGTTTATTAGATTCTCATGTCACTGAATTGGCAAAGAGCCATTAATGGTTTACTACTGAAATTAATTTCTATTTCTGTCTTTTCTCCTTTCCAAACAAGGTTATATTATGCACACAGTCCTTTACAGATGTTTTCAATAATCGTTTAACAAAAATACTCCGGATGACACTGCCTGGCTTTCAAATTATTTTTGACGATAAAGTGATACGAGAAGAAGACTACACTTGAGGTTCCCACAGAAAAAACAGAATTTTGCTATCGGGTGTACACCTATAAACAACCTGTTTAGTGGTGATTCAGCGTGTGAGCATTCGGAAATAAAATCTCTCGAGTTATACATTACATTACATTACAGATGAAATTTATTCGCTTACTTTATAATAAGTCCTTGAAGTGTTAAAAGCTGGAAATAAAACAATGACACATTTGCATGATATTTTTCGTAATATACGTAGCATAAAGAAGATTCGCTGTTATAATGTGTACTGCATTGGCACGAACTAAACTGAACTGCGCTGAATGGAAATCAGCTGTATACTAATCCTCTAACCTTGACGTCCTTTCACCTGTATTATCTGTCCACACTACGCAACACAAAACCTTTCCACGCTCGATCCAGGGAAAATGTACGCATTATTTCCTCCGTAATCGTGTTCAATTGGTAACCGACAATATTCACCTGAGCGAAATGGATTTTTTTTTTTGTCGAACGCTCTGTATATTTGTTAAATAATTCCTTTAAAAATACTATACCGGAAAGGTATTAGTTGTACCGGTCTTGAAATATGGTTGTCAGATACAGATTTTAAACGAATGCTTAAAAAAAGTTACCTTTACTAGAAATTAATTATTTGAGAAGCTCAATAGTTTCAAGACTGGGACATACCACAAAATAGAAGTCCGGACACAAATGAATGTCACAGATATTGTGATACAGTACGACTCCAATTTAAAGGAATAGGTACCTTGCAAACATTAAGTTCGCCTGAGACGATGTACTTCGCGCAGCAAGAACCCTGCATTCGTTTAGATGTTATTGTAAGTACAATAAAGAGGGACATAGGAAAACTATTAAAACGAACCTGTTCCGTATTACAATGAACCCGTTTTATTATTATTATTATTATTATTATTATTATTATTATTATTATTATTATTATTATTATTATTATTAGCATGTAGCTAAATATATAATACCAAAACAATTTATTCTTTTATAGGTGTCATAAGAAAAACCAAATTCCTTCTATAAATAAAATATAGATATCTTTAAACAGAATAAAACATAAACATAATATTTTCGTAATTTAAACACACAAATGAATAAATAACAAATATATTTCCATAAACACTTGTTCAATCACTTTGGCTATTTCGTGACAAAATAATTATAAGACACCTTACAGTCAACTTAGCTATTAATTGGGTATTAATTTAAACCAACTACTCTTTATAGTTTCCCTGAATACATCATTCCAAGCATTTGCAATGTTATCAATTGCATCTTTTATGGAGTATTTCTTTAAGAACTCACGGACATTTCCATTTGAATCCTCTCTTATCATGCACTGAATAAAATAGTTTGCGATATCGACGCTTCACACTCTCTATTACGCCTTGGTCTAAGGACTGTATTAAGGAAGTAGTGTTAGATGGTAGAAATCTACAAACTATGTTACTATTATTATTCTGCAGGCATACGTTTATATGACAAGATGCGTTATCCATCACCAATATTGTCTCTTCTGACAAATTATTCTGTCGTAAATGTGAGCACACCTCAGGAACAAACGAATCAATTTGTAAATATCTTTACACTCATCCAAGGGTTCTTTTGTGAACAATAACAAACCTACAGGTAAATTATTAATATTCACATTCTTAAATGCTCTTGGACTTTTTGATTTCCCGGGGAAGATTGTGGGTACCACTGGCATTAGAGCACATCAGTACAGTGATTCGTTCTTTCTGTTGGTTGAATCCTGACGCCGAACGTTCTGAAGCAGAGGCTAGAGTTTGGTCGGGAAACGCTTTCCAATTAAGCCCTGTTTCATTACAATAGTATGTCTGAGCATTACTTAATTGACGACATAATATTTCATGATGAAGGTCCACAACAAACTGAGAAACAGGTGATATATCAGTACTCGTTGTTCGCCTTGTAGTCAGATCTGGCGAATGCTATGACGCGCTTTTAAATTTCTTAACTATCCATTGCTAGCTTTAAATGTTGTATTACTACCAAGCTTATTGCTAATTTCGCACGTTTTCACACTCAGCATTTCACCTGACAAAGGAATTCCCTCACTTCCCTTTTGTTCGAACAATTCAAACATTTTATTCTCTAATTTGTTGTTATTTTCTTTTCTTTACTTTACATTACCCTCTGTGTTTTTCAGTTCTTCTGCAAAAGGTTTTATTTTTTCACTGTCACTTATTATCCTATATACAACATATAAGGTTAGATTACATCGCTTAGCAATTTTACTTATTTGTTCATCATGTTCTATTACAGCAATAACCTGCAGTTTTTATTCTAGGCTCTGTCTTGTTCTCTTCCCTGACATCTTTGTCGTGTATCGAGTACTCGTGTACACGACAGCAGCGTCGAATGAACGGAATCAATCCTGCTTGCACGTTAAATGCTCCTCCTACTGTACAAAGAACAGATTAAAAACGACTACGTTGGTTTTGTAATCTATTAAGAATAGAAGAATCTTGAATATTATTTCTTCGCTGTTCTCAATATAGAACTAGAATCTCCTGTACACCACATTTGGCCTAAACATGCAATGAAGTTGAAAGCTTGGTGAATTCAGGCCATGAGTACAAGTTTGCACATCCCTAGGTTGAAAACCAGTTTGAGGGAGGCCTGCAGCACAGCGATTTGTGCCGTCGCGTCGGTTAAGTGCACGCAGACGCAAACACACACCTGCTTAAACATACAAGCGCCGGGCTCTTTAAAAAGAGTCATTGATTAGCGTGTCTGGCAACAAGCTTCCTCCTGCGAGACTCTACTCTTATGAATAAATATTATTCTTCCAGAACAGCCAGCCACTTGTACAAATACATTCTTACCAGTGTCATAATAAAAGCTTTGGCTTCAGGAGTGAGGGGTGAAACAATTTGTGAACCTAACCGACAAGTGAAGCTTAGAAAATCACAATTCCCATCCAATAGACCGCTTCTAACACATGAACTTAGTATAATATCCACAGTTACTGTTGTGTCATTGAAAATTAGACTATGTAGTATTAGTACCTTTTGTCATCTAGTCTGCTGTCAAAAAATTTGAAAGTTATAATTTATAAAACAATTATACTACCGGTTGTTCTGTATGGCTGTGAAACTTGGACTCTCACTTTGAGAGAGGAACAGAGATTGAGGGTGCTTGAGAATGAGGTTCTTAGGAAAATATTTGGGGCTAAAAGGGATGAAGTTACAGGAGAATGGAGAAAGTTACACAACACAGAACTGCACGCTTTGTATTCTTCACCTGACATAATTAGGACCATAAAATCCAGACGTTTGAGATGGGCAGGACATGTAGCACGTATGGGCGAATCCAGAAATGCATATGGAGTGTTAGTTGGGAGGCCGGAGGGAATAAGAACTTTGGGGAGGCCGAGACGTAGATGGGAGAATAATATTAAAATGGATTTGAGGGAGGTGGGATATTATGATAGAGACTGGATTAATCTTGTTCAGGATAGGGACCGATGGCGGGCTTATGTGAGGAAGGCAATGAACATCAGGATTCCTTACAAGCCATAAGCAAGTAAATAAGTATTAGACGTTTTTGTTAATTGGACTAGGTTGTATTAGACTTGGTTCCAAAGACAAAATGTCATTAGACTTAAATCCTTCGACCTACTGGCCTCTAACCGTTCAAATTAATGTTACAAGTTTTTCTGGTACATGTCCATCTTTGTATACCACCATTGAGTGTCTTTTGAAAACTGTATTTAAAATAGTTAACTTATATTAAATCATTATTACTCTTCTGACTTAAAATTTTTATTACTTCAATCATGGCATAAACTGCTCTAATGCAATGAATGATTTGTTGCCAAATTTCGACTTCAAGCTATAGGTTACGCGAGATCAATGATAATGAAATTCTGTGCCAGTTTATTAGTATCGAGACGGAGTAGCTTAGTTCATCTTACATTTTACAAAGCTCGGAGGCCAACAAGAACAATGTATGATCTACATGTGAAACTGCTATCTTATTTTTAGTATGATGAAGAATCGGTGGAGCGAAAAAGAATTCTCTCCGGCACCGGAATGCGAACCCGGGTTTTCAGCTCTACGTGCTGACGCTCTATCCACTAAGCAACACCGGATTCCAATTCAGATGCCGGATTGAATCCTCTCAGTTTAAGCTCCACCTCTTAAGCTTCCCTCATGCACTGTGTCACAGATGTGTGACAGTGGCACAATGTCCAATATACTAATGTGCAGAGGTGCACTCATTACGAGTGACTAAGCGGCCGCGATCCGACGGAATAAGCGCCATCTTAAATCACTAAGGCTGCTATGCATAGACATTTCGCTAGCCCGCGCTACGAGCGTGCTAAATTAGTCCCGGCTATCGACTGATTACTTGTACAGGATTCATATCATATCATTTCGCTAACACTGGTTTATGAATACGAAAAACGTTAGTTCGCTGATCATCCACCGGAAGCCCGCGCTAAGAATGTCTATGAATATGGCCCTAAGTGATTATATACGCTCCACCCATCCTTCATCATATGATAACGCAAAATTCCTGCACAAAAATATCATATGTACTTCGGTACATCGCAATAATTTATTTTTAGTAGATGAGTGTTCAAATTAAATGTGAAATTTAATCCATTAAAAATTTTTTCGGACTTTAAAATTCCTATATCAAGTGCAATACAATCAATTCTTCGTAATTTAATGTGATCTTACATGTTTATTGGAATATGTTTGTTAGGAATGATCGAAAGAGAACTAGACTTTAGATCTGTACGAAAGAGGGCTGTTCATATTTCTAAATAAAATGTGATCGAGAGGGAAATGAGTTATTATCTTTGGACATTATTCGACAGGGAGGGAATATGCCTGTGAAAACTGAGTATAAAATGCATCTGACCCAAGCCCTATTTAATTTCCAACTTTCGTATACGGTATAGCATTTCATGCTAAATTAAAAATTGGGGAATGTAGAGCTATTAATAATATGCCGTACTTCTTTGCACTTTGAATAGGCCTATCACACTTTGAACATTCGAAATACCATTTTAAAAAGAAGGTAGGCTACAGGCTCTTAAACAAAGTAATAAGAAAAGTATTCTTAGAGAGACTATTACGTATGTGACACTTCGTATATTGCCAATTGTCACCATAGTCGTAATAACAAATACCACTATCCTTACCTCATTTTCTCTTGTTGCGAGACTAGTATGAGATTTGCCTCCTACCTCACAATTTAACTCTATCTTCTCTATATATTGCGCCTTTTCCCATCATCTTCCGAATTCCATAGCTCTTATGTCTTCTTCTAATTTTTGTAATCAACTATTCCTTTGTCTTTCACTCCCTGTATCTCCTTTCATTTCGACATTCAGAAGCGCCTTTCGAAATATCTCGTTTCACATACTCTTAGCAATGTCGCCATCAGCAACTTTACAAATATCACAATGTTTTCACCCCCTTAGGACTTCCGGTATCTATTTGTCATTTCTCGTTCTCTATCTTTCAACAAATTTATGAGATTCTAAACAAGATAAATTGCAATGTTATAGTCTAACTACGAATAAGTCGTAGTTGTATTTCAATTGTCTATAATATTGTTTTGGACATGTTTTATAGTCTTGAGATGTTTTTGGGGCAAGGACCGACAGTGTAAGAGATGGTTTTCATCAAGAATTTTACCTCATTATTTGCAGATATTTCATTGATCATCCATGCGTAAAACTATCGTAATCAGATGCTCTGTTCAACAGTCATGGCATGACCATTAAATAAACTGGGGCGCGCCGTCAAATAGCTGGAGTTTCTGCTTTCCACGCATAAAAAATTAATTAATTCTTAAATTATAAATTCTTGTATTTTGGCTTTAAAGTTGCATAGAACATTAATTTTGTCACCAACAAACTTAAAAAATTAGCTGTGCACGATACAATGAAAACAATAATCTAAAAAGGCACGGAGGGAAACCCAATTAAATTTCTATAAGATAATTGTTGCACAGATACTTTAGTATGCATGTAAGAATGAGCTCTAAAGCGGAAATGATGTTTCTAAGAACTGTGTAAGGCTACTCAAGAGCTGGAAGTTAGAAACGACTGCATAGAGACCGGTTTTTAGTTGGTTATTTAACAACACTGTATCAATTACTAAGTTATTTAGCGTAGATGGAATTGGTATAGGTCTCGCAAGCACGGAATACCGACGGAAGGAATGCGAATGAAACACTGCGATAAGGAAGAGCGGGCGACAGGAAACGTCACGAGATAACTTGAATGATATTCAAGAGTACAGTCGAAAGAGAAATGACATCGATAGAATTATTCTTGCGTTGTGATAGTTACCTTACGACTTAAGTTTGTTCCATTGAATGTGAATACGTGTCTTGTATCGCACGGTATTATTATTTCATTCGTAAACATATGTTGCGCGTTTAATTAGCTTCGAATTGTTCTCTTGCTACGTTCTTTATTTCCACAGCGATGTCCTCATTTGTTCATCTTCTTGGAAGAGACAGTAGTTCCATCGGATCGAACCTCTCCCCCCTCGGCGTGCCTACATACACACGTCAAAACAGACAACAACGCCACCATTGCTTTTCGGTAATCGTTCCTTGCGTGAGCTATAATGAGTTGAAATTTCGCTGGCAAAAGTGAAAATCTCTGTAATTCCTGAGACATAGTAAAGGACATCAACCTTGTAGCCTTTATGTAGGCCTACGAGTTGTAGTGGTGTCGTCATGTGTATAATTGAAAGATCATTTTTGCGCTTTTGTCAGCGATCTGGCGAGATACGTTCGAGGATTCGTCATAGGTTACCTGACATTCGCCTAAAGAAAAGGGGAAGACCTCGGAAAAAACTAATTAGGTAATCAGTCAAAGGGGGAATCGAACCCACTCCCGAGCGCTACCATGTGAGCTATGCCGGTGACTAAGAGACCAGTTACCTACATATATTTAGTATTAACATTAACATTTCAGAATCTTAATAAAAAAACAGTACGAACGTATCATGAGAACGGATGCAGACAGACTACTTTATTCAGCGATGCTATACAAGCCAAAGGAAGAAGAAATCCAATACTCAGCAGAAGAAGAAGAAGAAGAAGAAGAAGAAGAAGAAGAAGAAGAAGGGGCTATTACTTTGTCCGAAAATGTCAGGGCTTATTACTTTCCCAGAAAATGCCAGGGTCGAAGATTGATGATGATGATGATGATGATGATGATGATGATGATGATGATGATGATGACGACGACGATGATGACGACGACAACGATCTTTCAATCATACACGTGATAACACTGCCTGCCTAGCAATAGAATTTTTATTTTATTGGGTTATTTTACTACGCTGTATCAACATCTGAGGTTATTTAGCGTCTGAATGACATGAAGGTGATAATGCCGGTGAAATGAGTCCGGTGTCCAACACCGAAAGTTACTCGTATTGCTCGTATTGGGTTGAGGGAAAACCCCGGAGAAAATCTCAACCAGGTAACTTGCCCCGACCGGGATTCGAACCTGGGCCACCTGGTTTCGCGGCCAGACGCGCTGACCGTTACTCCACAGGTGTGGGCTAGCAATAGAAGCCCATTCTCTTCTGTCCTGAGTTCTTCTCCTCCATGCCCTTATACCCATCTGCTTTATATCTTCTCCAACGCCTTCAATCCATTTCTTCCTAGATCTCCCAACACATCTTCTACCATCCGGCTTCCCTCTATAAATCTTTTTCAGTGATGATCCCTCTTCCCTTCCTTCAACATGGCCGGCCCATCTCAACCTTGCGCTTCTAATTACTCCATTATATGCGGTTCACCATATATCTCGCAAAGTTCCTTGTTAGTTCTAATTTTCCATTCTCCATTCTCCATTTTGGACCCATATATTCTTCTCAGAATTTTCCTTTCCCATGCCGCAATTTTCCTTTCCTCATTTATTAATGACGCCCAGGTTGTGGAGGCGTATGTAATCACCGGCCTGAATATTTTTCCATTTCTTGAGAGATTCCTAGATCGTAACAAAGAAAGTAAGGCCCAATAGCATCTGATTCCCGCCTGTAATCTTTCTTTAACCTCTGTCAATACCATATTATTATCAGTTATCACACTCCCGAGATATTTAAAGCTCTGTACTCTTTCAAAATTGTTCCTTCCAATTGTTATGTTATTACAGTTTATCCATCTACCTTTCTCTCTTCTAGCAATCCTATATTTAGTTTGACTAGTGTTCACTCTCAAACACATTTTAGTACTTTCCTGTTCTAGTTGGGTAAAGCTCGACTGTAATTCTTGCACGGATCTATTAATCAGTACAACATCATCAGCATATGCCAAAATTTGAACCATTCCGTTATATATCGTGCCCCCAGGATTGATGTCAATTTTTTTAATTACTCTTTCCAACACAATATTAAATAATACTGTGGAAAACGCATCACCTTGCCTCACACCAAGGTTGATATCAAACTCATCAGCAACTTCTCCTTCAATCATCACTTTTCCTTTATTATTTGTTAATGTCATTTGGATTAATTTAATCAGCTTCCTGGGTACACAGAATTCCACAAGCGTTTCTAGAAGAACTTTTCTATTAATACTATCATATGCCTGTTTAAAGTCGATAAATAGTCAATGAAGTTCCACATTAAATTCATAACATTTTTCCAGAATTATAAATATCTGATTCCTGGTAGATTTACCTTTCCTAAAATCACCTTGATATTCACCAACCAAATTTTCCGCAATCTTAGATATTTTATTCGCAATTAACTTTGACATAATTTTATATGCAACGTTTAGCATAGCGTTTTATCTCTTTTCTAGTGTACTGGCAGAAGTGTAACTCTATTCCAGTCATCTGGGATATTACTATTATTATTAATATTACTGTTATTGTTATTATTACTACTATTAATACCATTACTATTATTGTTATTATTACTATTACCATTACTATTGCTATTACCATTATTATTATTACTTACTTACTAGCTTTTAAGGAACCCGCAGGTTCATTGCCGCCCTCACATAAGCCCGCCATTGGTCCCTATCCTGAGTAAGATTAATCCAGTCTCTATCATCATATCCCACCTCCCTCAAATCCATTTTAATATTATCTTCCCACCTACGTCTCGGCCTCCCCAAAGGTCTTTTTCCCTCCGGCCTCCCAACTAACACTCTATATGCATTTCTGGATTCGCCCATACGTGCTACTTGCCCTACCCATCTCAAACGTTTGGATTTAATGTTCCTAATTATGTCAGGTGAAGAATACAATGCGTGCAGTTCTGTGTTGAGTAACTTTCTCCATTCTCCTGTAACTTCATCCCTCTTGGCCCCAAAATATTTTCTTAAGCACCTTATTCTCAAACACCCTTAACCTATGTTCCTCTCTCAAAGTGAGAGTCCAAGTTTCACAACTATAAAGAACAACCGGTAATATAACTGTTTTACAAATTCTAACTTTCAGATTTTTTGACAGCAGACTATATGATAAAAGCTTCTCAACCGAATAATAACACGCATTTCCCATATTTATTCTGTGTTTAATTTCCTCCCGAGCATCATTTATATTTGTTACTGTTGCTCCCAGGTATTTGAATTTTTCCACCTCTTCAAAGGATAAATTTTCAATTTTTATTTTTCATTTCGTACAACATTCTCGTCACGAGACAATCATATACTTAGTCTTTTCGGGATTTACTTCCAAACCTATCTCTTCACTTGCTTCAAGTAAAATTCCCGTGTTTTCCCTAATCGTTTGTGGATTTTCTCCTAACATATTCACGTCATCCGCATAGCCATTATTATTATTATTATTATTATTATTATTATTATTATTATTATTATTATTATTATTACAGGTGATACAGTAGATGAAATGAAGAGTAAGTGGACATTGTTTGTGGAATGAAAGATTACGCAGAGAAAACCTCTCTGCAACGTCTGTTCTGCCCACCATAAATTTCATCACATTCAGGTGGGGAACAAAATCGGACCGCCTGATGAAATACCAGATCGCTAGCGCTGAGTCACAGACGCAGTCAGCGGTCTAAAGGTGTGGAGAATTCCTCCCAAGTATTCAGTCATGGTAAAATACATATATGGTTTATACTACTGTAATACATAAGTTACTCAACTCTGTATCTCCCCTAGAGTAAAGTGAGACGCACCTGTCTTGATCCGTTAACGACAAGACATATGTTTAATCAAAATTCAGTAAGACGAAATACCTCACACTGCATTACAAACTGATTTTTATGTTTCAGAATTTTTATTGTCAGCCATATTTTTGGTAGGTTACTTTTCGTTAGAGAATTCGCCCATGGACAAATTTCGAATGGGGTTTCGACCTAGCATTGTGGACGGTTCTCTTGTAAGTTGAGGTCCTCAGGTGTACTCTGTACATTGGAATATCAATATTACTGAAAGTAAAAGTTGTTTAGAAGCTTCTAACCAAGCTGAGAGCTTGCTTATTAGTCATGACACTGAAATTGGGACAGCAGACATGTACGGAACCCGGATATAGTGTTTTAATTATACAGAAACTACACATGGCTGTTGAGAAATATGATTTTAAAACGAACATTGACTCCCAAGAGCCAAATGTTACGTCACAAGGAGGAAGTCACATGATGATTTGTTCAACATGCTATATCACCCGCAATAACAGTAATTGCAAGGAGACGTAACGAAGGCGAGACTCGGATCCTAAGGTAACAGGTTCGAGTCTCGCCAAAGGCTAAAGATCGCGAGTAACTATGAGACAACAAATGCCGAAGCTGAGATAATTATCGTTTCTTGCTTCATCTAAGAACACTTATATCTACAGAGTTCTACCGTTAGCTGAATGAAAATAACACAGAAGACCACTGCACATAGCCCCACATGACTGAACGGAATTTATAGTACTCAGGAAAATTACTGTTAGAATATTCTCATGGCAGTTTTGTTTTATAAACCATATTTGATGATGATGATGATGATAGGCCTAATAATAATAATAATAATAATAATAATACTTACTTACTGGCTTTTAAGGAATCCGGAGGTTCATTGCCGCCCTCACATAAGCCCGCCATTGGTCCCTATCTTGAGTAAGATTAATCCAGTCTCTACCATCACATCCTATCTCCCTCAAATCTATTTTAATATTATCTTCCCATCTACGTCTAGGCCTCCCCAAAGGTCTTTTGCCCTCCGGCCTCCCAACCACCACTCTATATGCATTTCTGGATTCGCCCATACGTGCTACATGTCCTGCCCATCTCAAACGTCTGGATTTTATGGTCCTAATTATGTCAGGTGAAGTATACAATACGTGCAGCTCTGTGTTGTGTAACTTTCTCCATTCTCCTGTAACTTCATCCCTCTTAGCCCCAAATATTTTCCTAAGAATCTTATTCTCAAACACCCTTAATCTCTGTTCCTCTCTCAAAGTGAGAGTCCAAGTTTTACAACCATACAGAACAACCGGTAATATAATTGTTTTATAAATTCTAACTTTCAGATTTTTTGATAGAAGACTAGATGACAAAAGCTTCTCAACTGAATAATAACAGGCATTTCCCATATTTATTCTGGGTTTAATTTCCTCCCGAGTGTCATTTATGTTTGTTACTGTTGCTCCAAGATAATAACAATAATAATAATAATAATAATAATAATAATAATAATAATAATAATAATAATAATAATAATAATAATAATAATAATAATAACAGGAATAATAATCACTTCATGTGGATACTAGAAGACATTTCCGTCACATTTTCGGTATACTGCTTCAGTCCCCTTGATTGGCCTAGGTTTCCGGCGTTCCCGTAATCTTTGGAAGGTCGCGCAAAGTCCTGGTACTTCGATTTTAAAACATTGATGGTTTATTTAACGACGCTCGCAACTGCAGAGATTGTATCAGAGTCGCCGGTGTGCCGGAATTTTGTCCCGCAGGAGTTCTTTTACATGCCACTAAATCTAATGACATGAGCCTGTCGCATTTAAGCACACTTAAATGCCATCGACCTGGGCTGGAATCGAACCCGCAACCTCGGGCACAGAAGGCCAGCGCTATACCAACTCTGCCATCCAGGGCGACTCGTACTTCGATAAAACTTTATTTCATAACGTAAAAATCAATAATTTCTCTAACTGATGTTTACTTCAAAAGTTAATGTTGAAATTATTGCTTTGGATTCTATAAATATTTTCAAAATATTTCTTCTTCTTCTTCTTCTTCTTCTTCTTCTGTTAGATGTTGGACACCACCTCATCTCGTCAAAAAAATTGTACAATCTTAAGTTAAAGCTCCAATGCTAATGTAAGATCCATGGAATATAATAAATAAATTAAAATGAAAAAAAGATAAGTGCTAAGTACTGTCAAGTGACGTAAATAAATTGACATGAATAAACATTGTTTAAAGGCAATAGTGTTATTTCTTTTGTTAACTTCCTTGTTTCAGTCTTACTTAATACATTTTTCAGTAACTTCTAACTTCAATTTCCTTACAAAAAAAACGTTGATAGTAAAAGTGTCCCGTATTTTCATGAGATATTTATGGTAGGCTTACCTACAGATTTCTTTCCAGCAATTTAAGGTTTATTTATGGTTCGGCGGCAAATATGTCCTATGTCTCCTTGTGATTTAACTCCTATTACGAATTTTTTGATGTAGGAAATACATTTGAAAGTCTTTTCTTGAATTTACGTTTCTGACGGTGCGTCTCAGTGAAAATCGAAAGAATGTCTCTCATCTCAACCGATGTAACAAAAGGCGATGAGAAAAGTGAATCTTAACGTTTATTAGACTTCTTTTAACTGTAATGATGGAGTTGACGCAACTGTGCTATAATGAGAATTTGTGAAGAGAAAGAGATACGACAAGGGAATTTTATAGCAAAATTAATTTGGCATAACATTTTAAGGAGGAAATTTTAAGGAGCAATATTAATTTATTTCGGGAAATGCTTGTGAATGATATTAATTTTTGTCGCCGAATGATCGCGCTCTTGTACGAATACAGGACATTGCATCATGAACTTAACCCGGGTTATAATAAGTTAATGATAACAATGACATGTGAATAAATGATGGCAAAATTAGTCCAAGATCCAACGCTGAAAGTTAGCCAGCAATTCCGCTTCAATTGGTTGAAGAAAAACCTCGGAAAAAATCCCGTGCAGGTAACTTGTCCCAACCAAGATTTGAACCCCGACCCCTCGTTTCATACGATTCCTACACAGCGATGAAATTTCTACTACTTTCCTCAGTATTTCTATCTGTCTTTCTCTTTCTTCCTTTAGTCTTTTTCAGGACCACTAATACTACATACACTTCTTTATTTTCCTCAGATATTTTTCGCCGAATCGTATAACAACAAAATATGTCCAGTTCACATCTCACTCTTTTTCCTTAACGAATAAGATTTGTCAGAGGGGAAGTCCGTGTTACCATGGAAACTGGAAACGTGAGGTACGAGGCAATAGATTGACTTTCACTGATGGTGCACTTGCGTGGACCCGTTAGTTAGGTATTGTGCAATGGACGAGCGCGGGTGCGTTATGTAACACTCGAGTACAATGACTGGGACAGTGAAGGTCGTGGCATCAACTATGCTGCATGCATCCTCAATGCAGCTTGTAAACATTCAGGATGGACCGTTACCTATAAGAAGTCACGCGGATATGTATTGTAGCACTGGAGAGTGTCCAGTAAATAATATTCCCAGGCGAATTCGAAGCAACAACTGATCAAACTTCTTATTCATATACAAAATCATGATTTATATTTCAGTGACAAGGCAAGATATTATATTTCTTCTTTTTCCCTCCTCACCATTGTATCTTCTCTTCGTCAGTCATATCGTTCTATCACGCTTCTTCCAATTCCTTCCGGTCTCTCTCTTTTCTCTTCTCTTTAACGCCTTCTCCTTCCCAGTCCTGGTATTTCGCTCTACAGGTGGGGTGTGACAGCATTTTTCCGTCACAGCTCCTAACTGTAACAGCTCCGAAAAAATCGCTGTGATAATAGCGATTTTGTCACAGTGTGATTTTTGTGTTCGGATCATTCTTGGTGATTGTGGGGCTCCGTTTCCTGTCTGTAGATTTCTAGGTCGTCTAGAACTGAATATCACTGCCATCTACTTATATCTAACAAATCACGAGGAATACCCATCTTTCTCATCCCGAGCCGACAGATGTTTATGTTCATCGATCTGCTGCGAATTGAACTGATATGCCGGTGACATGTCTTATATCAACAATAATGATTAGCGCGACATGTATACTGAAAACAAAACACTCTGACCTGTTATTGCGATGTGTAGCAGTGTTTCCAACTATCATCAGTAAAATAAGCCAGAAATGGCCAAATTATACATTTTTAACACTCGCATAAAATTAACGAACTGCCTGAGTAAAAAGAAAAAAAGCTTCATCTAACAATAATAAGTATTATCCTTCTAGTCTTTATCATTTCTTCTGTTGGTACTGAAAACATTCTTCCTCGTCTTCCACATGTACAGTCCACACCTGTGGAGTAACGGTTAGCACGTCTGGCCGCGAAACCAGGTGGCCCGGGTTCGATTCCCGGTCGGGGCAAGTTACCTAGTTGAGGTTTTTTTCCGGGGTTTTCCCTCAACCCATTACGAGCAAATGCTGGGTAACTTTAGGTGCTGGACCCCGGACTCATTTCACCGGCATTATCACCTTCATCTCATTCCGACGCTAAATAACCTAAGCTGTTGATAAAGCGTCGTAAAATAACCTACTAAAATAAAAAATAAAAAAATCCACATGTATGCAGCATTTGTGCCAACAAACTTCAATGTTTTTTCTGGGACTTGGTGTTAAAAACAGCATTTATGTTGACATCTCAAGGCATTTGTTTTAAGTCTGTTTCTAAATCTATTTTTCACTATGTTTTCCTGGCTGAAAATCCGCTCGACTTCAGCGTTACAATGTAGTAGCGTTAAGACGGAAAATGCTAGCGAGACTAACTCCGAAAAATGATTTTGACCTCTGGCATCACTGTGCTGATTAACTTCTTGCCAGGATTCAGGAATCTTTAGTCGTCCATCTGATGTAACTGATATTTCGCCACTGGTTTTCAATTTTGTCGATATCTTCTCCAAAACCCAAAGCTAACACTAAAACAGTGATAGGTTTTTTTTATTGATTTCACAGTTTCTTTCACACTTAGCAACGATATTTTCCGGAGTGATGAGTGATCACTGCCTGCAAGTTGCAGCTCGAATTCAAATAATGATGCAACACTTGAATAGAAACGCAATAATTCCCCGATATCCTCATTCCAAGCCACGTGCAGAAGCTAGCAGATATTTGACCTTTGGATGTGACAGTACATGACTCATGTCATATTTGGTAACTTATTGGATCATTGAGGAAGAGGAAGGTTAAGTAGTATACTTCATAATTAAATGAAAATTCAACTAGCTTAATTATTTCCGAGCTTTTAATTAAAAAATTAGACCGTGAAAATGGCTAGAAATGGCTGAATCATATTAGGAAAATGGCTTTGGAATACATATCAGTGTGCATGATGTGTGAATATTTTTTCTGTTCAATTGCGTATGTACTACATAATCACATTTGCTAACTTTTACGTTGCCAACTTGGGGGTTGAGTGGGAGGGAAAGTATCACCGAGTTTTTCCAAGCACGAATTAAAATATTTAGTGGATTTTTTCTTAATTTTAGGGGGATTTTTAATATAATATAGGGGGATTTCTTGTTCCTTGGTTGGCAACACTGACTGGTGCATTGTTCAGTCAGATTATTCTTAAAATGGATGATGAAAAGTTAATTTTTACAATGCTGTATGTTCTTGCACTGGAAGACGGACTGCTGTAGATTTCCGTTCCGGTGGGTTCGTGCCAGTGAGCGTTGACCTTTAAAGCTCTTCTAGTCATTAATTTTTGTTCTCGCTCTTTTCATTCTTGTTTTTCTACTCTATTTTCATAATCTTACTCTTTCGTTACATACTTTCTTCTCTCCTTTATTTTTCTTCCTCTTCGTCCTTCTTTCATCTATTCTGCTTCCTTGTCATTTTCCCTTGTCTTTGTCTTGTTCTTACTTTCTTCGTTATTAGTCGCTCTGTTTTTCCGCTCCATCTTTTATTCTTATCTGTTTTGTCTGCGACAGTTCCTTCAGCATTCTAACGCAGTAGAATTGCTATGACTTTGTCAGCATAGATTTATGTAATGCAAACAAGACAAATTTCCATTCACCTTAGAAGGGATCGAGCCACGATCATCTGTGTTTGATGGCTCTGAACTCCACATTAATGTTTAAGTCTCTTGATAGACGGTAATCGAGAATGGTTACGTGCTCCCTCATACAAACGTGTACTCCTCAGTGATATTCTTGCCCTAATAGCTAATAATTGTGACATAATACTCTCTTTTGTTTCACTGCTACAAAACAGGCGTATACAATACTTACTTCCTCAAAACTTTTAAGGCTGAGAATGAGAGCAGACGTTATTAATGTAGCTGTGAGAACTCAAGATATAAAATGTGTAGGAAGTAGTTATAACCTATTTGGGATCCCAGCACCACATTCCTCCTTCAAAAGCGGCCTAGACATTTACTGGTTGGATAGTGGATTTATGTCTTGTAGTGGCACAGAAATATAACGTTATAACGCTTTCAAAACATAGGCCTACAACACACCACAACTGAAGAGAGAATAAGAATTTTATTGCTTTCAGAATTCTCTGGTTTAGTAGTACGATCCCGAGGAAAGTAAAAATTAATCGAATAGTGCCAGAACTGGAGGCATCATTACCTGCTGTAGCTTATAGAGTAGATAATGCACAGTTTCGCCAAACACATGTATTAAGTGCGATGCTAGTGGTAATGCTAAGCTGCAACTGTTACATTAGTAACGGAAGTACGTGCAATAATGATAGCGTTAGTAACGTTAATAATGATGATAAGGCATTAAAGCCTGGATTACAATCAACGTTCGTTTGCGTTACGTTACGTTAAAGCTGGTTCACAATAAATCGGGAACAGAAATGACGAGAACGGGAACGGACACATTGTTAAAATATATTTAAATGTGACCATTCAATTAACGAGAAGCTTTCCGGTGCCCGGGAACGGGGACGTGAAGGTTGGCCAAGTTTTATCTTTTCCGTTCTCGTTCTGGTTTTCGTTCCCGGTTTATTGTGAATCAGCATTTACGGTGAAGTTCGTATTGCTGACACCCTTTTAGGAAGATACCGATAAGCTGGGCAATGTAAGCAACAGCGTAAAAATAATACAAACCAACATAACACTGGGGGTCAACATGACCCTCACACAACTACTTATATGTTATTAGTGTGGCAACTCTAATGACAATAATACGGTAATGAAAAATTGCACGGCAATGCAAATTAGTAACACCTACTGTATGACATTTCTAAAAGTTTGGTAATTGTAATGTAATACTATGGAAATGATAATGGTACATATCAGTAGGGATTTGAATATGGTATGGTAAAGGTAATTCTATTATCTTCCATTTTAGACCACGGAGAATCTTCAGAAATAGGCTACTAAGGCGATAATGAAGCTAAGGTGGGATGGAAATGACACTACTACAGGTAAAGCAGGACAGTGGCATAACGCGCTCGATAGACGCTTCGTGTATGATAAGATCCCACAAAACTATGTTTTTCTCAGACCTGATCTTTTATTACGTGAGCTACAGTGATATGACAGGGTCTCTTCGTAAAAGAGGTGACAAATGTTTTGCCTCTGGCAAGTACCGAAGCCGCACCCACTCAAGTCAGTTGCTCTACTAATTGTCTCGACTGTCTTGGTTCCTTAAGTTCATTATTCGCTGCGCAAAATATTAATAAATTCCCGAAGAAGAAATTTCCTTTCTTGCACGTGTATTGAAGTCTCCAAACATTTCGCAGTTATTTTGTACATCAGATTATAGCTGCGATAAGTTACTTACGTTTAGCACAACACGTGTCAGGAATTCTAATTCCTAGACCTAAATCTGAATGTATTTTGTTTCTCAGAGGTGGAGAGAGTAACTGAATGTGGCAAGAATTGTCAGGCGTGCCAACTCGAGCTATTTCCTTAAAAATAAGGATTACTTAATACATTTCCATTTCAACAAACGTTCATTCAATTTAAAAGTTTGGATGCTCGCCATGTTCAATCCATGACAAATACAGTATACGCATCGATGACTTAACGTATGTATATTAGAATCGTGCTATCGGCTCGAAAATTATAAGGGGACATAGAGACATACATTACAGATAGGAAGCATTCATTCATTCATAGTGATCTGCCCAAGGGCAAGTCTTTCACTGCAAACCCAGCATTTTTCAATCTTCCCTCTTTTCTGTCTTCCTCTTAGTTTCCGTATATGACCCCCAGTATCCCTCTCCCGGATATCCGAATAAGGGGATAGTTTACGTCCGGAATCTTTTATCGTGGAAAGACTCATCATGCCATGTTTGCAGTTTTGCTTGGGAAATACAGGGTGTTTCCGAGGTGGTGTTACAAACTTTCAAGGATGATGGCGAAGGGCACATGTATCAATTTGAGATAAGGAACCCTGGTCCGGAAATGACTGAGTCGAAAGTTATAAGCAAAAATACTTGTGTGGAAATGGAATTGTAATTTGGCACCACGTGCCCTCCTACCTTTAACCTTTGGAAAGTCGTGGAAAGATGGTATGGGCCGGATGTCTCCTACGTGGGTACTTGTCCCGATACAATCTGTGAGCTTGTCTACTGTTCCCATTGGCTCATCCGTATTCGAAAATCAGGTCTGCTTATTCCGATCTCGTGTACTCCTCCATTTCACTAGTACTGATCGAGTGGACACTGCAACTAGTACACATACACTGCTGTCTATACACGTGCATATTAGGACCGACCATGTCCGTTACACATTACGCTATCTGCATTGCTTTAGTGTAGTTTCCTGTCCCCATCCCTCAGACAGCGCACTGAATGGAATACTGTAAGTAGACAACGTAAACAACGTCAGATGAATACAGTATGTGTAAGATGTACAGATAAATACACATAAATAAGGCGTACAGAGGAATAAAATTATTTCATTTCCACACAACTATTTTTGCTTGTAACTTTCGACTCGGTCATTTCCGGACCAAGCTTCCTTATCTCAAATTGATACATGAGCCCTTCGCCATCATCCCTGAAAGTTTGTAACACCACCTCGGAAGCATCCTGTATAAATGCGGTAGCTTCCCGTTGCTTTCCGCACACCACTTTCTTTTTCGCATCTTAAAATGATCCCAGGGGACCCCAACGTGAAGGTCAGGAGAGTGGATTTAACTAATTAAGGCCTCTGGACTTTACCGAAATTAACCACAATAGTTAAATATATCAGCTCTATAAGAATTTTTTGTCAGATCAGAGACCGGAAAATCCCAATTAGCCCGTGCATTAATTTTAATTTGGCCAACTGAAATGAAAGTATGATGATGATGCTGATGATGATGAATGTGTGCCTCCGCCACCACCACACCACCACCACTACCAGAGTTTACAATAGAACAGGAGTTAGAATTCCAAAAAGGGAGGAAATAGTACATTATGCAACGAGCCTATAATGATAGTAATTAAGACGCGAGTATGTTTGCTTATGAAACGAACGCAAGCGAGTTTCATAAATTTCATACGAGCGTCTTAATTATCATTATAGGCAAGTTTCATACGAATTTTTATGCTCGGCCATATTTCTAACTTGAAATTATTCAGAAGTGTTCATTTTATTCGTATCTGACTGAAGAGCGGAAGTGACTTTGTGCATAGCTCGTAAATTGTGAGATTTGCGCAGACGCGAAAGTATTGAATTTTCTCGAGGAACAGATGTCCACATTGACCTTGATATAATCTACAGAGTAAACTAAATACATTAATCTTGATATAACATTGAAATTAAATTAGACATTGAAAAACGAGACGACAAATTGAATTTATTTGAATATATTTACAATTAACGCTAATTTTTATAGTAACAGAACATAACCTTATGCGACAGTATTGGATTTCCAGCCTCCGTGACGTTTCCCTAGTTGTCTTTCGATTGCATATCCGAGAATAATCGAAAACCTGAACTTTAATGAATAGGTGTACTTCAATGACATGCATTAAAGGACTGCTACCAGGTGTATAATTACTACATTTCGGGATGGTCGAGCATAACCGCGGTTCATATGTGATTGTATAGGCCTACATGACAGTAATCTTAAAAAAAATCAGTTAACTGTAATAAATTTAAAATCGGTGTTAAATCTCAATCTATTCACGTCTCGTTTCATTATATCCTCGCAATGGTTAGCTACGTGTTTACTTAACCTCTGCAGAATTACGTCTGATAGTGCGTGAGTGCGTGTGTGCTGTGGGTGCTTAAGCGTTGAGATCGGGTCAAGCGATGTCGGACAAGAACGAACATCACGGATTCACTTTCCCTTGTCTTCCATGCGTCATCCGTCTTTCAGGAAACAAAAACGCAACGACCTCTGAGACAAAAGAATGTTGACTCTCACGTCAGTCACGCGCCTCGTGGCGGAGGAACTTGCCCGGAAAATATGTAACTTGTAACAGTAATTAAATCCCACCTTAAATAACTACATTATTACTCGGTCTCCAAATATGGAGGGTAAAAAAGGTAAAGGTATCCCCGTAGGGTAGCTGTGAATATATTGAATAAGCAGTTGCGGACAGCCGATGAGGGGTGGTCCTCAAGCTTGGGGGTTGGACGAAGGGCTAACAACCCATCACCGTAAAAAACAGCTTGTTACGAAACCTTCAAATAAGCCTCGGAATGGGACTGATTCTCTGGCACGACCACAGCAAAGGAATAAGGTTTTGAGATTCGGTACTTGCTTACACAACACAACTGCACGCATTGTATTCTTCACCTGACATAATTAGGAACATTAAATTCAGACGTTTGAGATGGGCAGGGCATGTAGCACGTATGGACGAATCCAGAATTACATATAGAGTGTTAGTTGGGAGGCCGGAGGGAAAAAGACCTTTTGGGAGGCCGAGACGTAGATGGGAAGATAATATTAAAATGGATTTGAGGGAGGTGGGATATGATGATAGAGACTGGATTAATCTTGCTCAGGATAGGGATCAATGGCGAGCTTATGTGAGGGCGGCAATGAACCTCCGGGTTCCTTAAAAGATAGTAAGTAAGCAAGCTGCTGCTGCTGCTGCTACTACTACTATAAAAGATCCTCAAAGGTGATATAACCTGTGTTCCGATGAAAGGTATGAGAGCTCACAAACGTTTCTATAACAGAAATTCAAAATCTCTTCCCCAGTCTTCAGATGCATTAAAAATGCCAACATGCACAACCGTGAATTCGATCTATCCAATGTATGCACTTCATTTGTTTATGACGGTTTAATCTTGTAGATAACTAGGCCTATTACTTTCATTATAGTCTTTAATTTGTCACTGTTATTGTTCTGTTATTTTAATACTATATTATATCACTAAGCATTTAATTTTTAATTCATTATTGTTTTTTATTTTTATATCTAAATTTTAATTTTCTCAAATCACATAGATTTTAATATTATGCGGATCTGCTTTTATAAAATGTTGTATTATTATCCCTGTACTTTTGTTTTCCTTTTGTTGTATTATTGTATTTGTTGCGCTAGACTATTATTGGCAACCTCTGTTGACTATCACAATATTAATAATAAATAAAATAAACGTTAACATTATTATTATTATTATTATTATTATTATTATTATTATTATTATTATCAGCGAGATCGAAACTCGAATATGCATCTGTAGTATGGAACTCTATTACAAGTACTGATTCGGCAAAACTTGAAAACATTGAAAGGAAATTTATATCATTATGTTCGTACAGATTTCCACCTAATAACTCCGGGTATAACCATGATAAAAAAAATGCGAGCACTTTAAATGTCGAAGCTTGTATGCTAGACGTCATGATCTCGATTACTTATTCTTATGTAAGGTCCTTAAAGGTGACATTAATTTTATTGACAATCTTTCTTAAACAGTGTCAGCCTTCGTATTTCTATTAAGGACAGCAGACATCACAAACTCTTCTATATTAGAAATTCTAAATCTTCCTCGCCGGTCTCCAGATGTACTAAAAATGCTAACTTACATGTACACGATTTCGATCCATTCAAGGTATAGAAGTATTAGAACATGGCAATGTCTTTGCTAATATTATTTGCATAATCTTTCTACACAAATTGGTAGCACTTTTGTAAGAATCAACTCCTTTGCATAAAATATAATAGTATTAATTCTTGTAAATTAATCATTGTAATCTATGTTCTTCATTATGTTGTATCTCAATTATTTAATTTGTGCCATAGTTGTTCATTTTATTGCATTATTTGTATCACTGTGCTGGACTTTTATTGGCCTATGGCTGTTGTCCAGCACATAAATATCAATAAATAAATTATTACTAGTGCCTTGTGTAGCAAATGTTGTAAACTAAGTTCATTAGAAGTTCAAATAAAAATTTTTCAGATTTATTTTCAATGAATAATAGGCCTACTAGTCATTTTAAAAGTTATTTGCTTCCATAATAATGAAAATACTCTCTCTGAATAGTTTTTTTATGCCAAATACTTTTTCTTGAACCTATCCAACTTCAGTTTTTGAGTTTAAAAGCGAAAACGCAAGTAATAATGTCAGGACGATCAGTAGATTTTTCATGTGGGAATATGTATATCACTGACAGATACTCATATCATAGCGTTAACTATAATAATATTTGACTTTTAATGGTGAAAATGTCATCAAACCACCTAAAGTTTCGTATTCTTAATATGCAGCTGTACTCAGAAAATTACACACCACACAATCAGACCTGTAAATTATTTTTAGTACGACTTAAAAGCTTTTAATAACCAATTACAGAGACATTATAAAAAATTATACAAATGAAGATCGACATATTGTTGTCATTATGATGTCACAGAATTTGCCCTGATGCTCTAAATATGTCAGCAATCCTGCAGGTCATGGCCTTGTGTAATATTGCTTATTGTAGTGTGTGTGTTTTGTTTTATTCTGAAAAGCCGTTAGTTCTCAAACTCACGAAACATGGATTTTGGAAAATAGGAAAATTATGTAGGAAAATTGACATTTCACTGAAAACTACTATTTTTCTGAAAAACTTTTGGTTCCAAGCTTGAAAATGAGGGGTCATTTATTAAAATCCGTTCAGTCGTTTTCCCGTAATTTCCATTACCAGTTCAAATTATATATACAGGGTGTTTAAAAAATACGGGGCATAATTTCAGGTATGTATTTCCCACATATAGACAATCAAAATAGTTCATTACAACATGTGTCCGGAAATGCTTCATTTCCGAGTTATGGCCTTCACAACACTGAAATTCACCGGAACGTTTTTCTTTCCGCAGGTCGTTGTCATTACAGAAGATGTTCAAAATGTCCACCTTCTGCTTGAATACAGACCTCACATCGATGTCTCATTGACCTGCGAACACGATCCCAAACTCCAGGAGTATTGCGTATGTCCTCACAACATGCCACAATTCGATTCCGAAGGAATTCCAAATCAGGCACCGGAGACGAATAAACCAATGATTTTAAATGGCCCCACAAGTAGAAATCGAGAGGGTTCAGATCAGGTGAGCGTGGAGGCCAAGCAATTGGGCCACCTCTACCTATCCATCGATCAGGAAACCTTCGATCCAAGTACCGGCGAGCCGTACGACTGAAGTGTGCAGGAGCGCCATCATGCAAGAAGTGAATGTGTTGACGATTGATCAGCGGAGTGTCTTCTAAAACATGAGGTATGGTGTTTTCCAGGAAGTTTGTGTACGCCTGCCCCGTAAGTCTGTTTACAAGTACATGGGGTCCAACTAATCGATCACCAATGATACTGGCCCACATGTTGAGGGAGAACCGCACCTGGTGATGAGATGGAACAGTTGCACGTGGGTTTTCATACGCCCATACATGCTGATTGTGGAAATTTGTTATGCCATCTCGTGTGAACTGTGCTTCATCTGTAAATAATACTAAGGCAGGAAAGTTCGGATTTACACCACACTGCTGCAAGAACCACTGACAGAACCTAACTCGTGCAGGGTAATCTGCTGGCGACACGTTGCAAATGATAAGGATACAATTGATACTCTTTCAACAGCCTCCAGACATTCGTATGAGGAACATTGACTTGCAACGCTACCCTTCGTGTGCTGATAGCCTCCAGAATCTCCTCCTGTACTTCTGGAGTTGTAGATCTTGGTCGTCCCCTTCCCAAACCAGGAGAGTTAAATTTTCCATACTTGCACAGACGGTAATGGAGACATACAAATGTCTTCCGATCTGGACATTGTCGCTGTGGGTACCTCTCCTGGTACAAACGACGAGCCAGCGCAGCATTGCCGTCCGCCTTACCGTACATGAAGTGTATCTCTGCCAGCTCTTGATTCGAATACATGTCGCACAGTCTAACGCCTACACAACACTGAATGTAACCTTCGCCTCGGAATGAACTGTCAGAGTGCCCTCTTAATGTCTCCTTTGACGGCAACGACCTGCGGAAAGAAAAACGTTCCGGTGAATTTCAATGTTGTGAAGGCCATAACTCGGAAATAAAGCATTTCCGGACACATGTTGCAATGCACTATTTTGATTGTCTACTTGTGGGAATTACATACCTGAAATTATGCCCCGTATTTTTAAACACCCTGTATACATATATATATATATATATATATATATATATACAGATTTTTATTTTTATTATTATTATTATTATTATTATTATTATATTAGCAATAGTAGTAGTATGGGAGCACACGATAGTCCATCGCTGTGGAGTAATGGTTCGGATGTCTGACCATGAAACTAGCGGGCCCGCGTTCAAATCCTGGTTGCGACAAAATTACCTGGTTGAGGTTTTCTTCCGGGATTTTCCTTCAACCCATTAAGAGCAGCTTTCGGCGCTGGACCTTGGATTCATTTCGTTGGCATTATTACCTTCATTTCATTTAAAAGCAATATAACAATCGCAGTTGATAAAGCGTCGTAAACTAAACCAATTAAAGAAAAGCACTTGGTAGTGTGACGGATAAGGCGTTGCGCTGCAAATTGAAGGTCGGGAGTCTAACTACTCCTCATGGGGTCATGGATTTCCTCCATTGATTTATTTCTTCCGACCGCACTATAGCCTGAGATTTATTCAACCTCTTAACAGAAATGAGTACCAGAAGTATTTCCTTGGGGGTATAAGCAACAAGCACGTAGGACTAACATTCCTACCGCCGATTGTCTGTAAAGGTGGGGCCTTAACCTGTTCTTACCCGTGGACATTCATGTAGTACCTACTATTATTAACTTTCCTACATTTATTATTAGTAACAACTGTATTATTATGACCATAGTACTGCCATCTCAAATATAGCAATAATACTATTAGGAATTTGAAAGTTAGAATTTATAAAACAGTTATATTACCGGTTGTTCTGTATGGTTGTAAAACGTGTACTCTCACTTTGAGAGAGGACCATTGGTTAAGGGTGTTTGAGAATAAGATTCTTAGGAAAATATTTGGGGCTAAGAGGGATGAATTTACAGGAGAATGGAGAAAGTTACACAACGCAGAACTACACGGATTGCATACTTCACCCGACGTAATTAGGAACATTAAATTTAATCGTTTGAGATGGGCAGGACAAGTAGCACGTATGGGCGAATCCAGAAATGCATATAATGCTGTATTATTATGACCACAGCACTGCCATCTCAAATATAGTAATAGTACTATTAGGAATCTGAAAGTTAGAATTCATAAACCAGTTACAGTATATTACCGGTTGTTCTGTATGGTTGTGAAACGTGGACTCTCACTTTGAGAGAGAAACAGAGATTAAGGGTATTTGAGAATAAGGTTCTGAGGAAAATATTTGGGGCTAAAAGGGATTACTTTACAGGAGAATGGAGAAAGTTACACAACGCAGAACTGCACGCATTACATTCTTCACCTGACATAATTAGGAACATTAAATTCAGACGTTTGAGATGGGCAGGGCATGTAGCACGTATGGACGAATCCAGAAATGCATACAGTATGTTAGTTGGGAGGCCGAAGGGAAAAAAAACCTTTGGGGAGGCGGAGACGTAGATGGGAGGATAATATTAAAATGGATTTGAGGGAGGTGGGATATGATGATAGAGACTGGATTAATCTTGCACAGGATAGGGACCGATGGCGGGCTTATATGAGGGCGACAATGAACCTCCGGTTTCCTTAAAAGCCATTTGTAAGTAAGTAAGTAAGGCCTATTGGTACCAGCTAGTGGTAGTTACCTGGCTGAGGTTCTTTCCGGGGTCTTCGTTCAACACATAAAGAACAAATGCTGGGTAACTTTCGGCGCTAGATCCTGAACTCATTTCGCCGGCATTATCACCTTCATCTCACTCTGACGCTAGATAATCATCGCAGTTGATAAAGCGTCGTAAAATAATCAATTTAGAAAATACTGGTAGTGAGCCGAGTTCGTGGCTCAACTCTAGCGCTCTGGTTTTCCATCCAGATGGCCAGAGTTCGATCCCGGTCAGGTTGTGGTGGAATTTGTGATGAACAAAGCAAATGTTATATAGAGCTCTTCTCGAGATACTTCCATTTTCTTATTTCATTTCACCAACACTCTCTACCTCATTCTCATTTTATCTGTCGCCTACATTGTTTAAAAATAGGCAGGGGTGAAGTCTTGGGGATATTACGGGTTTCCGACGTTGAAATAGGAAGGGGTTGGGGCTCCGAATCCTGGAATTTATCAAGTACTCGTTTGAAGTAGGACCTGGCTATGTCAGGGTTGAGACAGGATGACCCACCTGTCAGCTTGGGATTTGGGATTTACAAATTCCGCACAGACTACTTATCGGACTGGAACAATTATCGCATACATAGGACGCACAATGAGCGAATGTTGTGCCAGTGCTATAATGGGGACCGTGCGGGCCATTCGGCGTATGGGAACCTAATTATTTTAATGAATCATATTATGAGGAAGAGAAATTTTCTTCCCATACGGAGCCATAAGGCGTATGGGAACCAAAGTTTTGTACCTGGAGATCTGTACTGAACTTAGATTATCTCTTGCTTTCCTTAATATGGCTTGTTTGATATTCATAAACATGAATGGTAGAACTGTCGATTTAATCGATTAATCGAAACGATTAGCCAATTAATATTAAAGTCCGATTAACCGATCAAATATGTCTTAATCGAGTAATCAAACCGATTAAATATATCGAGTATGAAGGAAACATAACTGCCTTGTGTAATTTGTGTAGCACAAAATGTATCTTATCATTTGGTGAGCTAATCTTTTAAGATATGATTCAAAGATCATTGATAATGTTCTTGTTTTATTGACTTAGAAAGGTAAAAGCAAAAATATTTTACGTACAACTTATGCACAAATCCCTTCTTAATAGCTTTCTTCTTTGAAGATGCGGTTTAGGCGACCATTTATTTTCATGAAGTACGGAAAGGACGTACTTAGGCCTATATTGTATTATATTTGGGGTCATGTTCTTTGCCAGAATAATCATCCAACGTTAGTGGAAAGTTTGCAATTGGAAGAGAATGATCCGGGTAATTAAAGACTGCATGTAAAAAAGGCTGTAAGTGCAAATACCTTTGAAAATTAGTTTATCAAAAACAAAGTATATCCCTGGCTCAATCCACTCAGAAAAATGATCGATAAGTTCTATTGTAATTTTATTTAGAGCCAAACTTCTTCCATAGATGTGCAAAATGTATAGTAGAAGAGGGAAGACCTGTCCTATATCACGCGCAGTGGGTGTATCATTAGTGGGCATAGAGGGGGAAATAGGCTTTTGGTCTGAATTGAATTTCCGTGTCGGTAGATTCGCCTAATATTAACGAAACAGAAACAAATTTTTGTTTCTCATCTCCCGTTCTTTTCCCTCTGGTGTAGTTCGCACGCCAGGTCTCGCCTGTCGATCTATAGCCTATATTACGTTACCAGTTGCACAAGCAAGCCCTGTTTTGTGCAGTTTGTCTCTTTGACACGACATCCTTTATGTCCAGTCTTTAATTGTATTTGTTGTAACTGAATACATTTGTTTCGTCCATATACACCTGACTTTGTCCATTAGTTGTTCATTTCAATTTCAAAGATTGCGCGTGATTGCTGGTTGTTTAAAGGTCAGTGTATTCAATGTTGCAGGCCTATACTTTTGAACTTTAGTTAAATACAAATAAATACAGCTGAAGAATTTTTAATAGTTAAATACTACAATAACAATATTCCACTAATCAATGAAATAGTCTATAACTCAAACAATACACTTCACAAAATCAATAATTAAATTACAATTTTATCGATTAGTTCCGCCATTTAGGTTGATGCCTCCAGAATCCATATATAAAAGAATTGTTGAAAAAAACACTGAATTGCTCCAGACACTTGCTTAAAATCGATTAACATTCGATTAACTGGTCGATTAATAGATTAAAGGCATCCACCGATCAAAATTTTTAGTCGAAGGACAAACACCTCTAATAAAATATGGTACCTCTTAACAGCAACAGGATTCATTAAGACAAGACAATGTTTTCATAAATTGTCCTACTTTAATCAAGTACCATATTATTCTTCTCTATGTTAATATTATAATTCATTGTAGCTGTAATTTTAATTTTAGTTCCTATTTTATTTTATTTTCTATATTCCTCTTATATGAATATTGTATTGTATTGTATTGTATTGCATTGCATTGCATTGCATTGTATTGTATTGTATTGTATTGTATTGTATTGTATTGTATTATGTTATATTATATTATATTATATTATATTATATTATATTATATTATATTATATTATATTATATTATTGTAACTGTAATTTTAATTTTAGTTCCTATTTTATTTTATTTTCTATAGTCCTCTTATATTGATAACATATCTGAACTGCGACCGAAAACGGGCGCTGCACATTCGGTCCTCAAATTTTGTTAATATTTTTGTATCCTCTTTTTATAATGATTGTGTTATTTTATTTCTCTTTCTATTGTTGTAATTATATTCTGTAATCTGATGTAAGTTATTATTCTGTATTACATATTCTGTTTTCTATTGTTATATAAATGTGTACTTGATCATGTTATAGCATCTTCCGATGCATTTGAAATGTGAAAATTTGAAATAAACATTTGAAATGTGAAAATTTGAAATTTGAAATAAACATTTGAAATTTTTCAATAAAAAAGTGCGCATCTGCTTGAGAGCTCCATGGCGTCTTCTTTAAGTCAAGTTTGTACTACAATGAAAAGGCAAAGTAAAACAATTTTTTACTTGCTCCTTAACATAAAAATAAAATACACAGCACTAGAAAACGGATACAACCCTAACATAATAGACAACATAATACGTAAGACAAAACATAATCACAAAAAAACATAAGAATACAACACAAACACAAGAACACAAAAAATACATCACACTAAGATACGAAAACAAAAACAAACACAAAATTGCAACCTCATTCAAGAAATTAAATTACAACATCGTATACAGAACAAATAACACTCTACAAAAACATCTCAACACACAAACAACACAAACAAACAAATACAACCACACAGACGTATACAAACTCAAATGTAACACCTGCAACAACTTCTACATAGGACAGACAGGCAGATCATTTCAAACACGTTACAAAGAACACATCACAGCCATAACAAAATTACAAAACACCTCCACATATGCAGAACACATCACAAATGCTAACCACACCCACAGAGACATCAACACAGACATGGAAATACTACACATGCAACCAAAAAGCCAGAAACTAAACACACTAGAACAATATGAAATATACAGACGCACGAAAACACACCCCAACGAAATTCTCAACACACAACTCAATTTCAGAACACACACACACTCTTTGACTCTACATTACACCACACGAACATACCCTCACAGGAAACAAAACAAGAGGCGCCACGACCAACAACGACCAGTTCTGAGGATGACCCACAAAAGGTCGAAACATGTAAACAAGGTACGTTAGAATTTAACACAAGAAAGTCTTATCATACATATTCCGAAATGATACAGTGTTAAAAGTTGTGTAATCAAGATGTATAAAAATAAATTAAATGATGATCGGGGGGATACAGAGGGTACAGTAAAATTCATTTCAAGTGAGAAAAGGAATGGTGCGTATGGCCAAGAGAAGAATTACCATGACATTAGTGATGTGAGCCTAAGTACAAGGTCCTATTTCCGGTCATCGAAAAGCCAGCCAATAGTGGTATATATTTTATATTCTACTGGTAACTGCCTAAGAGGTTTCCCTGACAGGGCAGACACGTAGCTACGAAGACGGATGTGTGATGTCCCTACAACTATGACATGATGCAAACACCAAAAACCTTGCATCATATTGAACACCGTGAAAGGCTTCAGTCATGCTATGATCTCACTTGGTATGAGTTTCGTATTGCAACCTTACGAAATACTGGTATATGGCTAGAATATTTTACGACGCTTTTCAAATACAGATGGTAGATACACTATATATTACTGAAGGATGATGTCAATAATAGAGTAATAGTGAAATTACGACATTATAAATTGAAAACCTCACACACATGCTGATAATTGAAGCCTGGTTCCTATGTTAACATTTCTAATTCTCGGCGGTTCAGTGGTTACTATACTTACCACTAGATTCGGTTTTTGCGACTTTAAACCAGGCCAAGGGAGATGAAAATCCTTAGCAGGAGTTCCTTCGGAAGGAAAATATAGCTGGGGCTCCTGTGTCGTAAATCAAGGGAACCCTGTTCCTAAAAGGAGATCTCAAGCAAAATTTACTGGCATTTCTAGCCCACGTCAAAAATGTAAGTAGCACAATACCCCAATAACGCGAGGACTTGTCCATCCTCCAACCGTAATCCTTCCATAGCCTATCCATCCTCAAACGGCTAACCTGCAGCTGGGAAACATACCGGTAACGGAAGAAGGACTTGAAGGAAGCATTCTCAAATGCGTAATTAAACTCGGATGTAATAATTAATTAAACAAATACAGAAAGTGACCATCAGAATACCATGTGATCCATTTGGAAAGACATAAAATACAAGCGCTGTAATTTGCTATTACTATTTATTTTTCAATAATCTGTAAACTCGTTCTAAAACAGTCATGTCAGCATAAGTTCGCTATGAGTATGTCGCCCGCCGTGTAAATAATCCAGCTCGCGGATATATATACTATTGCCCTTTTTCGCCGCAAAAGAGGTGGCAGAGGTGAGATACCGGTAGTACTAAATATGCAATTGCATGCTTTACAGTACCTACTGACAACAACATTATTGCAAGTGGTAATGAGACCTATAGAGTTCTATACACAGGGTGTATAAAAATTAATAGCGAAAACTGAAACGGTTGAAAGTATATGGTAATAGAAGCAAAAAAAAGTTCCAGTAAACATGAGTTCGCAAACTAGACGTTTGCGAGATAACTGCGAATATTTGGTTCCAAACTGCCACTGACTTCATTCGTTGCAAACATACAAATATCTACAATCTTACAAAAATAAATATAAAAAAATTAGGGAACAGTTTACAGCAATATTCTTTGTAAAATAATTTTGACAGAGAACAAGCATAAACACCATTACATTCTGAAAAGTGTCATAGGGGAGAGTCGGGTAGTATCGGACATCGGGTAATATCGGACAGTGCGTTTCTTTCATCTACCACCATATGGTAGTACCTGAATGACATGGTTACGTTTCTCTATGCCACGTCACAGAAACGTAACCATGTCAATTAGGCACTATCATCGTGTGGTAGATGAAAGAAACTCACTGTCCGATACTACCCGACTCTCCCCTATAGGCTAAATGCAAATCTTTTGCGTTCAAACACTTCGCAATTAAATAGAAGGTGCTCCATAGTTTATAATGTTTGTTCACATACACAATGATTATCCTTTCTCTGATACAATTTGAAATCTCTGAAAATAATTTCCGAACTTCCCATGCCCCGATAAAAATTGCGTTATTATGAAATCTGGTGATAATTTCATGTCGAATCGGTCAAATACAGTTTCTTGCTTAGGGATCAATTTTTGCTACTGAACCAATTCCAACGTTGTATTATTATAATCTCTCTTTAGCACCCAAATGGAATGAAATAAGCTATGAATAATGTTAAATCCCACATAATAATAATAATAATAATAATAATAATAATAATAATAATAATAATAATAATAATAATAATAATAATAATAGAATGTACTATTTACGAGAGAATAGTAAAGCATTTTGTTTTATTTCGAGCCATATACAATAAAATTAACAATTAGCAGGTAAACAGTATATAAACATATGAGAATTCCATGTAAATACTGTTATTATTTACCCATCTGTATGTGAGTAATGCTCAAGGTTTCTAAACTTCCCATAGGTTTCCCTAGTATCGAGCTTGATGGCGAGGGATCGACGGGGAAAGGAGAGCGATTCTGACGTCACAAGATAGCTGAGCGCGCCAAAGCTCAAATGCTTCAAAGCAGTATCTCATGTTTTTTCTTGTTTATGTTGTTTTGAATGCATTATGCCAAGTTAAAGGTGTGCTGTTGCGGTATGCAACAATTCTAACGATAAAAATAAAGAGTTGTCTTTCTTTACCATTTCTAAAGATTTAGGAATTAGAAAAGAATGAGTAATTGCATGCAAAAGACAGGATAAATTCAATCCTGTTACAAACAGAGTATGCTCTAATCATTTCAAAGATGACGATTTTGTTCCTGATTTTCGAGCAGCTTTAATGAAAATAAAGCCGAAACGACCGAGAATGTTAAAGCCTACAGGTAAGTTTAAATAAATCACGTAGGCCTATATAAGTAGCCTACATTAATATCAGCTTTGTATAACAATTAAATTAGGTTCATCTATGTTAACCTTCAAATTATTTTCTTTCTTTTGTAATCTTTGCTTGGGTCGTACATAACTTATAATTAACAAAATAATCATGCTACTTATACTAACAGTCGCATACCAAAGGAGTGGAGGGTTAGCTATTGATACCAGTTTATAGTAAACTCTTCCAGGTAGGTTATGTATAAAATATGTGGTCTCGCATTGTGTACAGGAATGGACTCTTCACATTTTTTAGTATATTACATGTGACGTAAGCGTTTCCAAGGCAACCAAAATCGAATGATGTCAGTGTAAGAATCTTTCCACTAAATCCTTTTATCTTTTTCTATTAATGTAGGTCAAATAATATAAACGTTAAATCTCAAAATAATATCGCACCTACATTAACACTGGTCCGGGCTGAACACATGATCATGAAATTAATCGTGACGAACAGGTAAAGTCTGACATTGACACACTCTTAAGTGAAGTTACTATATGGCATGGCAGTTGTAAATAGCTTCATTCGACACCACATGCTATACTTTTCGTCACATTACGTTAAGTGCATCGTAATCCCAGCTTAAAGGCTGGTTCACAATAAACCAGAAACGGAAATACATTTATTTTAACAATATTTCCGTTTTCGTTCTCGTTTCCGTTCCCGGTTTATTGTGAACCAGCCCGTACGTAAAGTACACGAGACGCCGGATGTCAACCAAAGAGAATACTTCACTCTACACTGACAACGGACAGACACGTCCATGCTCGAAGTAGGAGTCGAACCTATGGCTGTAGCTTCCGTACAACGGTAAAACTGCTCCTGAAATGTTTCCGTACACCACGGCCAGCTTAATGAATCGATTTTGCGTTTATATAATGAAATATGCAAATAAGAAACTTGTTTTCCTATCTGGTTAGGATGCCAGCCCATCCATCATCCAACCTGTAATTACTAGTATCAGATTCTCACGGGTTTGATGAAGACGCTGCAATGTTGCTTCACGGCTTTCCATTCAGTGTAGCTTATTACAGAACGAAGCATGCGATATTACAGCACAGACTAGCCTTGAAGTGTTTCAATGGTTCGTTAGATAAGAGAAACATATTTCGTTCCGTTGTAATGGTAAAATATGAAGTTCAATGCCGAGATAAATTAAGATTATAGCATATAAAAAGTTCAGTTTTATCCATTAAAAAGTAACAATACATTAAATGATTATTGCAAGTGTTAAACGGACCGTTCTTCTGGCAGAGTCCATTTCATGCTTTATTTTATTTAATTTATTTTATATTCAGATACGAATGTATAGTCTGGGTCAGCTTACTTCATACCTTAAGGATGAAACCTAACCGTTTTTCCCCCCATTACTACATATGCTAGTGGATTGTGATGATTTTCTAGTTTGCAGGTTGAATTTTCTTTTGCCAACTTCGTTTCGAATTTCGATACTGACAAATACTACAAAGGGTAGTGATGTTGTAACTAGTGTGTTGGCAGCTGAGACAAATATCGACAATATTTGTCGGTACTGGAGTTCCATGAAATTGAAATTTTACTAGATTTCTGAACCTGTTACTGGAAGCTACTGAAATGTGAACATACTAATAATTAATATCAGTATTAATATTAATACATAATAGTTATTTTATATGTTGCGTTGTGGTTATAATTCAAGACTATAGTCAGGTAAGTTTTCGGAGTTAGTACTAATAATTTCAAGTGGTCAAACAAAATACACTTTTGGGTTAGGTCTCGTGAGTCAGTTGTTTAGTCAAACCAATGAATTTCGTAATGCCAGACAAAATACTTGACATTTGATCCCTACGAAAATATGTTACAAATTATTGAATTATTTAGAATAACCTTCCAACATGTAGTACAGTAAGTAAATGAGTCATGTAGTACGAAGGATCGTGTGATATCTGGTAACAGTTGGCAACACTGGCAAGAATGCAATATTTGCTGTTTAGGAACTGTTCTTATGTGATCCTCATTATACATAAGTTGTATTAGTACTTTTGTTTTCCTACATGAGTTTTTACTTGATTCACCTTGGTTTGAAATTAAGTGTGGATGTAGATTCGTGAAATAGCGTTCTTAAATAATTAATAACAATAATTAATAATAATAATAATAATAATAATAATAATAATAATAATAATAATAATGATTTATTTTAGCTGGCAGAGTTAAGGTCGTAGGACCTTCTCTTCCACTCAATCACCAAAAAGTGTACATACATATGAACGAACTTACAAGCTACAAAGAATATAACAATTTGATTTAGATAAAATTACGTGTATACAAGAGTTGCTTATGAATTAAACCGTAAAATACTATGAACTATTAATTAAACACTGAAATACAAACTGTGTAGCAGAATTAAACTAAAATACATAGAATATTAATATAAATATTTCAAATAATGTTAGATAATAGGAAGAGATTATTATGAGACAATATTGAAAATACAGCGCTATCAGGATGCATGTCTAAAGAAAGAAGTTGCCATATAATCAGTGACTATTAAGTCAGTATAATTAGAGTGAATTTCTAAGAAGTTATCCTTTAAGCGATTTTTAAACATGTTTATTGTCTTGCAGCCCCTAATATTTTGTGACAAGGAATTCCATTGTCGCGAGGTGGATACTGTAAAAGATGATGAATAACAAGATGTTCTATGAAGAGGTATACTTAGCGTGCCACAGATAAGTGATCTGGTATTTACGTCGTGGTTAGAGTATAGATAAGAGAAACGAGACGAAAGGTAATTTGGTATTGAGGTGTGCAGAATTCGAAAGAATAAAAACAGAGAGGGTAAAGTTCTACGTTCTTTGAGTCGGAGCCACGAAAGACTTGCGAAAGACGGTGATATGTGATCATATCGTCGGATGTTACACACGTATCTGACGCACATATTCTGAACTCGCTGTAACTTGACTGACAGTTCAGAACTTAGATCACTTAACAGAACGTCACAATAATCGAAGTGCGACATTACTAGGGTTTGTACTAGGGTATGTTTTAGTTGCTGGGGCAAGAAGTTTCTTAAGCGACTCAAACAGTGAATGGAGAAACAGATTTTTTATTATTAATTATTACTAGGGCTCAGAAGTTAATGACCTAAAATCAGAGAAAAATGATCAATAAACTGATCTTAAATTTTTGAAACTATGTCATTAAAATTTTAAAAAGATCATGATTTTAATAGTTCGCTCGGAGAAAAACCAGGGGAAGGGGTGGCAGTAAGTAACTAAGCTACCGAAGCAGTGGCTGAAATTACACAACTCGACACGCGACTAAGGAAGCAGCGTAGCAACATTTTCCAGAATACGTCACTTAAACGTCCTACTTACGATTTATGTTTATTTTCACTAATAACATTTGTCATTCTTGTTAGTATATTATTATTATTATTATTATTATTATTATTATTATTATTATTATTAACCCGTCAGTGAATGGGTCATGAAAAGGTATGTAACTGCACGGGTTGGATCTCTCAAACCCATTTTATAAATATGAAAAAAAAAGAAAGTATATTTATTTGAGTCATATAATAATAGTTTAATTCTTCTATACAATTAACATAGTAAATTTGTGAATTTCGCAAATTTCAGAATAGTATAACCTGTAACAAAATTCAGTAGGGTTTTGCGCATTTCTAGTAACACTCTGAGGAATATGAGCAGGTTCAATAATTCCCTGAGTGTTATCAATATTCTCGGAAAATTCAACAATTTCCAAAATATCAGCCATTTTCCTTATGTCCACGAATGAAAGTCAAAGTCAAAGTCTAGATTTTCGGCGACTTCATAACAACTGAGTCATATATTTTTTTTACCAATAGGCTACATCAATTTGTAATCTGTGCCTTATGTCTTTTCTTGCACTGCACTTAAAATGATGTCCAATGTAGGGGATATGTGGTTGCTGTAATATTCATAAATGGTGCGTCATATAATATCACGTCCGAAATCATCAAGTTTTTTGAATTCGCAACTGTTTGTAATGCAGTCTGTTTTCTTTTTATTAGTATTATACTCGATTATGTTGATAGAAATTATTTTATTCACTAATGATGTTCAAACACCAGTAGCGCGAACAGTTTTAGTAATTGGTGAATCACATTAGCCTTCTCCTTCACTGAAATATAGGTATAGGTACATTTTTTATAACATATGAAGCTTGTCTCTCTAAAGAATTCTCTCTTCCAACAGAAGAAGTACGAACATTACAATAAAATTATTGTCCTCATTACTATGTATGTTGTGCACTCTCTTCAACAGACTCTCATGGTCCCCATATATTTCACTAATTTTAATGCACACTAAGAAAACTAAACAGACAGATAGAGGTATTTATTGAGTAATATTATACATACAGATTTTATATTATCATAGTTTTCTCTAAAATCCAATGCACGGATCTTCTGACAGTACGTGCTGTATACCTAAAACAAGTTTCACCCCCCCTTCCACCTATGATTATATCCACTACTCTCTAAAAGAACACACATATCAAAATGAAAATGGCACACAAAACATATTATATAATATATCCTAACCCAAAACAGACATAAAAGTGTATAGTTGGGTAGATACTATTATCCCTTCCTCAGTTCGTGTCACAAACTTCAACAACTGAAGCTCTAATCTTTCTCTCCTTCAAGAGGAACAAGCCATTCATTTGTTCGTATTCTCTATTACCCATGAGGTCAAGGCATGCAAGCGAACTCCTATTCTGACTTAGCATCGAGGGTGGTAGATATTTTCTCCGTACATGTTCCAATTCGACACACTGTAATAAAATATGTTTATAGGAGTCCTTTTCTCTGCAAATCGGACAAAGGCGCTCTCCTTCTTCGTTGACAATTTTATTACCCTTCCATAGCCCCCAATCTTAGCCACGATAAACCTGCTCTGCTGTCTTTGTTACAAGAATTTATGTAGTCACACCTCCCCCAGTTAAGCATGAGATCTGATTGTAAATATAGTGAGGACTTTTCCGAACATTGGAGCTCAATCTCTTGCCTCTCGATATCAATTAATCGCATCTTCACATTACGCCATGTATTCCTCCTGTTATTATCACCTCTATCCCACACCCATCCCATTTCTATATGATGCAGCCCTCTCTGCAGTTTATAAACCCACCCCTTTTCTCAACCCTACCTTTTTTGAAATTTGTAGCAAATCGACCGTAGAAGCGACTGGTCCCCAAATATAATTTTTAACCAGTATTTTATCACCCTTACTTTCATATGAATTGCTTCGTTTGAAGCCCAAACTCCTTTAGCACCCCGCAATTAGCTGTGCTTCTGCCAATTCCAAGTAACTAAACAGATAATGCTATGTGCACTCCAAGTCGCTACAGAACTGGCACGGGTATCACTTCTACTTCTAGACAACTTCGGTTAGTCCCGTTTCCACCTCAGTTCTTCAGCACTAGACGAAGTTACCTCTTACGACGAAAGGAGAGAAACAAAGTACATGAAAGATGTAGTCTGTGTGCCCCTTCCATGCTAGAAATCGAACAGAATCCTTTGAATATAGGCGTATGTAACCACCTGCCTAGAAGACTCAATAAACAATAATTGAGTTAATAATTATTAGTAATTAATTTAATGACTATATGACTGATTGCCTCCTCACTGACTCACTCATTAGCTGAAGCTAGTTAATTAGCTAAACTCGAAATTACTTACTTACCCACTTACCTAATTAAGACAATGGATTTTAGGGAAAATACCTATTTTGCTCCTATAGGAGAAATTAGGAATCTTTACGTTTCATGAAAATTGAAAGCTATTCATAGACCCGGTTTCTTCAACCTTTATTAACTTATAAATAACAGTGTGTTATTTCATTTTAACTGTAAACTTAACAGTTGAAGCATTTCTTCAACTACTGTTAGTACTAACAGGCTGTTAAAACCTATGTTAATTTAACTGCCCAATTGCATGCAGTTAAATCATTTAACTCTTTGCTAACATAGAAGTATTCAATATAGCAGTCGACCTGGTTGGCAAGTTGGTATAGCGCTGGCCTTCTATGCCCAAGGTTGCGGGTTCGATCCCGGGCCAGGTCGATGGCATTTAAGTGTGCTTAAATGCGACAGGCTCATGTCAGTAGATTTACTGGCATGTAAAAGAACTCCTGCGGGACAAAATTCCGGCACATCCGGCGACGCTTATATAACCTCTGCAGTTGCGAGCGTCGTTAAATAAAACATAACATTTTCAATATAGCTGGTGCGTTAGATGCTGAACTTTTATATCTTGATTATTTAGAAAATGATATCCACGAATACATAAACAGAGCGGATGATTTCTGTGATGTGACAGAACAGAAGTTCATACAAAGGTATAGGCTATTTTCCGCCAAGCGTCACTTTTCGCTTTCAATGTAGATCCGTTTATTTATTCTCAATAATTGATTTATACTGCGAAATTATTTCTAGCAGAAGGCTTCTCTCGAACAAAGAGAAATTAGTCCCACGATCTCTTTGTGTTTCAGTGTTTTCCATTTCACAACAGCAATACCAACATGTCGCTCCACGCTACTGTGATACAGACGACGGAAAGAAGCATAAATGAAACCTGAGAGAATAGAAAGAGATCTATACTTTCTGAATCCAAACAACGGAAACAAGTGAAAATCGCAATTGTCAAAGTTCAGACAACAGAATTGAGCCTATGCTTGGTTATAGATTATGGTTAAACTCTAGAATCTCTGGTCCTAACAGAGAGTTAACAAACATAAAGTTAAAATGTGAAATGTCAAGTAGAAGAAATACAATATTTTAACAGCAATTTATACTTTTAACTTACAGTTAATTCACATTATGTTAGGTGCACTTTAACAAAGATTGAAGAAACCGGGCCATAGAGTTCTAAAAATATCCTAAAATGACTGTTAGGGTCTAAATGTTCCATATTCTCCCTAAAAATGCCTAAATAATGCCTTTCATTGCTTCTTGTTTTCTCTTACATACTGGTAATACCGATGGCTTTAGATTTCGCAAGAAAACAAGTGCTATCTGAGGCAGCATGTGCAAGGAGGAAAAGTTAAGCAGAAAAATCATAAAACAGACTGTATTAACACAGTTTCCTTCATCCAACCTCAACAGCACTTTTCATGCAGACTAAACCTGAGCGCTTGTTGCTGTCAACATTCCGTGGAATTCGATTGAAAATCCAGTTTTAAGAGTGTTTCTACAAAAAATATTGCAAACAAAATATCCTCTCTGAATCTACCTCAAGAAAAAATTATGTAGAGAGAATAATTTCAAGGAAAAATTGTTCCGGGACCGGGTACTGATCCCGGGACCCTTCGCTTAGCGCACGAATGCTCTACCAACTGAGCTACCCAGGTACTACATCCGATATCGTCCCAATTTTTCCATTTATATCTACAATTCGGAATGTGTCAATGTGCCTAGTGTTATTAAACATATAACCGTACTGGCTTGTAAGTTGATGTAAAAGGAGGCGGTAAAAACATACAAAGAAAGAAAGGAAGACTTAATTACAGACTAATGAAACAACCGAATATCTAAAATACGAATGGCTAACTGGGTGACCAATTAATTGTCCAATTATCTATCTTATTACCAGACAGTGTATGCGGGATGACTTAAGGAAAAGTGAAGTTGTTTCGTATCGGAGTATATGGCATAACATAACGAAGGAACCCCGGTCCACATTGCAACGCAATGTGTGCAGTTGTGTTATCCTGCTTAAGTATTTAGTACGAGTTGAATAGTGTAGTGCTGATCCATTCATAATGTCGAAGTCAAAAAGTTAAATTCGCTTAGAGATACGAAATGCAATTAAGAAGTATGAGAGTGACATTTTATATATTAACGAAGGCAATATCGTGTGTAATGTATGTAAAATTGAAATACAAACCAGAACTCAGGCTATAGAGAAACACTGCAACAGTACATCGCACAGAAAATGCGTTGAAATGAAATCTGAGGAATCATCATCATCATCATCATTTAGTTGTGCGGGCCTAAACGACACGTGCAACATGATGCTCAGTGCAAATATTCCTCTAAAGAAATTGAGTGAGCCCCATTTTAGAGTTTTTCTTCAGAAATTCTCTCGATAGGCGAAGGCGAAGGCGAAGACGATTCAGTTTCGACAACTTACGAGAATATAATGTCGTGGTTTACTGCAACGCTGGTAATTGCATCAATGATGACGAGGACTGAACTTGCAAGGTAAGAACTACAGTAAGTTATTTTTCTTTTCCTTCTGACTGTACGGAGATACAGTAGCATGTTGACGTCGTCTGTTTACGTTTAAAACCTGTTGAGCTAATGGTCTGAATGAAAAAATGTAACATATAGTAAATGTGCACCTACATTCATCCCGCATCCACTGTCTACTTATTACAAAATAAACTAATGTCTCTAACTATTTAACGGACAAACAACACAAAAATGTCTCTGTTCATCCCATTAAAAAGAGTCTCTCGCTTCCTTTTAATTGAGCTTCTTTGTTAAATGCCACAGCACCGCAATCAGCGCAGCACTTTCACCCTCGCACGATATTCACTCAGCCACGAACTTCTGCTGCGGTACACACGTTCGGCATTACTAGAGATAAGGTACGTTACTTCATGGGAAGACCTCGGCGTTAACTTTTCGGCTTTAATTTCCGTCATCGAGTATGTCCCAACATCATCATTATTATTTATTATTATTATTATTATTATTATTATTATTATTATTATTATTATTATTATTATTATTATTATTTGATGCTTTTCTCGGATGTGTCAGTTTGTCGAATTTCCTGGATCCCGAACAGACGACAGACAAATTGTCGACCATAGTTGGTGGTCGATTCACCTACTCACATGAATTGTTTACTTATTTAATTTGTCATAGCAACATAGTGAAACTATTGTAACAGAAGTTTCTATGAAAAATAAACTCTATTCTTAAAAAAAAAAAGTATTATTTTTCTATAAACATATTTTTAACAAAATTACAGGAAAGCTATTGTGACTTCTGAAAAACCCTATGTATCACTTTCTATGTGTTATGTCTTTATCATCATTATCATCATCTGAACTTTACACCGTCATCTTCACTACCATCTACCAGGGTACTATCGTACTATCAGGGACTAGAATGCTTTACCTGCAGACTTACTAAAGACTTTACCAATAACCAAAAATGTATTTAAAAATAGGCTTTAGGACTTTACTAATAGACGGTAGTATATCATACACACTATTTAAAGGGTTTTAATTGATGTTTTGTTATTTGAAGTGTTGTATCAGTGAAGAAGTGTGTTGTGACAGTGAAGTGTGTTGTGTTAGTGAAGTGCGTTGTGTAAGTGAAGTAAGTGAAGTATGTTTGTGTCAGTGAAGTTTTATAGTTTATAGTGGTAGTGCAAATTATTTGAACAATGAAATGTTTTAGAAGTGTTAGTGAAGTCAGGATAGTATCAGTGAAATGTGCCGTAGTTTCAGTGCAGTGAGTGAGTTGACAGCGAAATGAGTGTAGTGCTGAAAGGTATTTGTGCAGGTATGAACATACCATACTCATGGGTTTTAGTTCGAACTTAGGGTTAAGATACAAATTAGATTTACTTTAAATGTTATTTTAAGTGATCGTGCTTCATTTAATTTAGGATGCTCCTTGTTGTTGTTGTTGTTGTTGTTGTTGTTGTCGTTATTATTTTTATTACTATTAATTATTATTAATATTATTATTAATTGTATGTTTATTAATTGTGTTTATTATTAATTATCATTATTAAGTGTAATTAGTTACCACTGCCACCTGGTATTTACCCATTTGCAGTGTGAATAGATACATACACATTCATCTCTTGCTCTTACTTTACTTATACAAATACTTCGCCATCTTGAATGTACTGGTACTTTGACATTTCAGTTTTAGTTTATTTATATTCTTTCAGTTCCTCCTATCAATACATTATAAAACAACTGAAAATAATTAATATACGGAACTGCGCTCGGGTGCGGGTTCGATCCCCGCTTGGGCTGATTACCTGGTTGGTTTTTCCCGAGGTTTTCCCCAACCGTAAGGCGAATGTCAGGTAATCTATAGCGAATCTTCAGCCTCATCTCGCCAAATATCATCTCGCTATCACCAATTCCATCGTCGCTAAATGACCTAGTAGTTGATACAACGTCGTTAAATAACCAATTGACAATTATACGGAATTTGTAGTCTTTAACAGAAGATGGTTGTAAACTCATCATTGACACCAACATGTACACGAGAAGATCAAGAACTCATCTCGGTATGTTCGTTGAATGATTGCAGCACACCTACAGGCATACACGCATGTATTCTGTCAAAATATCTCGGGGTCGAAACTGATGGAAGCCACCCAACGTGTGTTGATATAATTGAGCTTCATGGAAATGCCACAAGTCGTTTGTTGTGAAACAAACGAGAGGCGCATGTGTGCTGTTAAGCAACACACTGCAGATACTGCAGAACGAGCTAACACACAGATCAGGAGCCGCTCACAAATAGTCTCCGAAACAACGTCGCAATTGCCTATATCATCTTTTCATTCCAATAGCATGCGAGTCAATTTTAATGCCTGCTATGCTTACCCATGGTGCTTGCCTGATATGTTCGTGCTGTAACTTCAAACACCCTAATCACCAAAGCTCGGAAATTGGGGACTTGTGTCTTTGAACGTGGCTAAGCGACGGACTTCAATGTCAACAAACTCCCGCTTCCAGCACGGAGGTACTGTCAGGTCTGCTATAAAAGTGGTTTCTGGGTGAAGCAACATATTGATAGTATTGTGGTAGGTTGAAACACGTAATTTTATAGCATATATATATATATATATATATATATATATATATATATAATAAAAGTAAACATCAACAATATATCAAATTTTCTGTTCTGCTCTGTACATTATATTACAGTGTATGACTACCTACATTCGAAGATTTTCGAACCCATAACTTTTTCGTCAGTGAGTTGAACATGATTTGAAACGAGAAAAACTTATTTCCACGTCACATGAAATGACGGGAGCAAGCTTAAAATAAATGCTTTAATTGTCACTGTTTTGTTCGATTTTCAGCAGTTGCTAGCTGATCTCGTATCTCAGAATGATAAGTATATCCTAATTTTTTCTCGAAAATAGTTTTCAATTTGTGTGTCACTACTTGGGCAGATCCCTGTACGACTTGATCCATGGCTATGGACAAATTTTCCACCAATTTAAGGGACTGCAATGTCTTTCAATAATGCCGTTTCCAGCCTTTAGTTTGTGTGTGTGTGTGTGGCACAACTTACAAAATATAAACCCTCCATTCGTAGAAAATAATGTATCTCCTCCGAATTTCTCCACGAAATTCTGTACCTAAAATTTAAAAAATGTATTTTCAAACTTCTATAATACCCATTCCAATAACACGTATTTTCTAATTCCTCTAACAGACCGTTTATTTGTAATTCTCTGATTGTCATTGGCTTCAACATGACACAGTTTCCTCGTGCGTTGATGTGACCACTTTGTTAGTACATACGACTGTCCTTGAGCGCTTACAGCGTGAGCTTTGTATACGTTGTACCACCTGTAACCTTACTCATGCACACGACACACAAGTCCCCAAGTTCCGAGCTTTGCTAATCACGACTCTAGTAATGTAATAGCATTGTAATGTTTATTTTGTAACAGCCTGTACTCGTGTGTTAGAAATCTGCAGCTGCCATCTACTAAATTAGATATTAGTGAACAAATACACCATAGTCCCATGTTAAAGGAGTGGAAATTTTCAATAGTTTTCATAAAACAACAAAGATTTTTTTTGTAAAAAACAGCCATTTTCCAGGAAGATGGTAGCATTTACAAATAACATCCCATTCATAAACAAAAGCAAGAAAAGTCTTTTGAATTCAATATTTTGTAATGTTAATAGGAAAAAAAGAGTTCAGATAAATTTGGGGGGGGGGCAGTGCTTCTCTATCCCCTCCCATAACTCTGCCTATGATTATGCCCTATTATAATTTGTAGTAGACCTATAGTTGAAGCCCTCTACAACTCGGTCCGAAACATGTACCCCGAAAATACTTTTATTAAATGATCATATTCTGATATACTGTACCACGGTCATGCTATAATGGGAGAGGAGTTAATGATGTCCCCCATAACCTCGTTATATCGGGATTCTATGATTTTTCTTTGTCCCCCCAATGAAACGTTCTCTCTCCACCAATGTCACGACTCTAAGTGTTCGGTGAACTGTCAACCTAGCAAGAGTTATGGATTTTTATGCCGGAGATTCGGTTTGAAATGCATTACAGTTCACGTAGAATTTGTAGGGGACAAAGGCAATATTGGGTTGGGATATATTTGGGATATTGCTGTTTTTCCTACACTAAGTATACCGTTCCTTTATAATTGAATCATGAACTTAAACAATTTCTTAACATCAAAATTGACTTGAAAAGAGCGAAGAAAAATGTTTTTGAAGACTCATAAATGGTAGAAAATCAAGGAATTTAGTGTATCTTCCTTATGAGAGATGGCAGTGATATCCACTAGAACTAAAAACATAAATTTATAACGTTAAATCGGAGAAGAGTTTATGCTCTTTTCGAAATAAAGCGTCAGTTCACATCATGTCACGCATGAGTACAGATCAAACATCCGGATTCGCTCTGTCTTGACATCACTGATGATGGGGATGCAATCCCCGAAACATGTATGATAAATAAAGAAGCTCAACAGACATAGTGCTCATACATGTTAAAATGTTATGTTTTATTTAACGACGCTCGCAACTGCAGAGGTTATATCAGCGTCGCCGAATGTGCCGGAATTTTGTCCCGCAGGAGTTCTTTTACATGCCAGTAAATCTACTGACATGAGCCTGTCGCATTTAAGCACACTTAAATGCCATCGACCTGGCCCGGGATCGAACCCGCAACCTTGGGCATAGAAGGCCAGCGCTATACCACCTCGCCAACCAGGTCGACTAGTGCTCATACAACTCTTATATATTTTCTACAGTTTTATTGTATTTTATCAATTTTAATGAACACTGTTACAAAATTGATCAAAAACGTGTATTTCATCATTAGGCCTATATATACTTAAACCTTGGTAGTGTTTTAACAAGAAACTTTAGCTTTTAGTTGTAAACTTTTAAGTATCGGTGTGCAAAACACGAAATTAAACTGACTGTTTACAGAAATTGTAATTTTATGCCTTAAGAAAGCATTGATTTTTTTTATTTTATTGGGTTGTTTTACGACGCTTTATCAACATCTAGGTTATTTAGCGTCTGAATGAAATGAAGGTGATAATGCCGGTGAAATGAGTCCGGGGTCCAGCACCGAAAGATACCCAGCATTTGCTCGTATTGGGTTGAGGGAAAACCCCGGAAAAAACCTCAACCAGGTAACTTGCCCCGACCGGGAATCGAACCCGGGCCACCTGGTTTCGCGGCCAGACTCACTGACCGTTACTCCACAGGTGTGGACAAGAAAACATTGAACTGACTCTAATACTCACACATTATTCACTAATTTCTGCAAAATCAATTTCTCTTTAGAAATTACTGACTTCTTCCCTATTACAGTAAAGCATCGATTATCCAAAACAATTGTGGACGGGGGGGGGGGGGTCGGTGTTCGGATAACTGATTTGTCGGGTAACCAATCATTTACGAAAACAAAGTGTACCCGTGTCATAGGAGCAGTATGAAACAAAGAAACACTGATATTAAACAAAAACTGTACATACAGTATATATTTTGTGCGAGATCGTGCGTATTTGCTTGGTTTCCGCACAAAATCAATCCGCGGAAAGTGTTAAATTCCACATTCAGTACTCCCAACATAACAATTTCCTTCTTCTTACCGCTTAAGTGACATATTGATTTTACTGCTTTAGGCTTTTAACATATTATTTTTAGAGACGTTCAATATAGTAATAATTATAAATTGGAAACTTACCACTGTAATTTCACCTAAATTGCACTGTTAATTATTGTTTTTAAATATTTGCAAAATTTAAGTAAACTCTAAACCATTACATAACCTTACCGTTTGTTTTAAGTTCGCATTTATAGACTGGGAAAAAAAAGACAGACGTATATCACGGCCTGCTGGAGTATAGTAAACACAGAAAACATTTTAAAGCAACAATGTTGAAGACAGATATTTTTGTTTTGCAAATTTGCCGTCATTGAACAGAAACCAAGATGGAGATTTCATTGCAACTAATTATAAATTCCTCTTTCAGGTATGTAATAAACGATCTTCGCACAAAATAATGTACGATACACGAGCGGTATGTTTTCTTTCAATTCTCGGAAATTAAAAAAGCTCAACTACGTTTCGCTTTTTCAAACTTTTCCTCGAACATGAAAACTTCAACATACCGCTCTTGTAACGCATATTACTATTGTAACACACGTCTTACAAATAACACAGAGAACTGACTAGCCTAGTTCGACAAATTCAAAATGGTCATTAAACTAAGCATACAGTTTAGGAAAAGAAGTACATTATATATATTTGTGGCTTCAGAGCTGATACTCCTTTTTTTGCCATTAAATCTCGCAAACAGCGCTGGCTCGCGCGCAAATTTGAATTTGCCGACTGGAACTGTTTCGGTTGATCGATATGCGGATAATCGATTCTCTATTGTACTTACACTTGATATCTCGCTGCAAAACTTCAAAACACTTGGACAACTTTAAATAATAATTTTCAGAGTGTGGAATACAAATGCCCAGAGGACATCTTTCATTTAGGAGTGTGACAGAAACAGTTTCATCACATACTTTTAGCTACAATATAGCTAAAAAAAACTGTTTGATAAATACTGTATAGAGGTAAGAAGTAAGTCAGAGAGAGTTTAATGTTCTATGATGATTAATAAATTCTCTGATTATTAATAAATTCTCGGACAATTAATGTAAAACAGAAGTATTACAATTTTATGTGACATCACACTGTAACAAATTCAAATTCAGTTTCAAATGCTATCGGTAAGACAACAGTTTCTTTCAGTTATTGTTAGTGAGAAGCGAAATGAACTTCTACAGTACATACAATGTGGAATCACTTGCAGTAATTTAAGCTTGGCTGGTGCGTGTACTGGCAGCAGGTTTCACGGCTCTTAGCAGACCTTGCGCGGCCTTGAGTCCCCCCACCTCCGCGCGATAGCCGGCCAGCTGAAAGCCGTGAAACCTGTTCTGCTCTATACTGTTCATCCAGTAGAACCACGGTTGTTTTGTATGACTTACGTGTGTAGCAACTTTGTTTACCACAAATACAGTGGATTGCTATTAGTTTTTGTTGTGCTAATTTTGACTTTCTCTTACTAGCTTCCAACCATGCATAAGTTAAATATTCCTGCAATCTTTTCTTTTTATTGTGCAATGATTTCGTTACCGATACACGATATCTTTCCACTACTTCATAAACAATAAGAACTTTTTAAATAAATCTAAACCAGATAAATGACTGCAATGTTTTCAAATGTGTCAGTCTGTAAACCGGCTACGCCTACCTGTATGGCCTAGCTCTCATTACGTCTATTGATATTGAATCTGTACGACCACCTACTATAGGTATTTATCCTTTTAATCCCTTATAAATTCCCTTACTAAATACATTCTACTTGTATCAGGAGTTACTGTAACATGGTGAGAGGATTTACAAAGAGCTCAAAATCGTCTGTCATATTTCTGAAGTCGTGAAGCTTAAGTCCTTTAAACTCTATCTTTAAAGTTTGTAATTGAGGACTTCACCCGAATAACGGCGTATACCCTTATACGCCCGTTTTCCGACGATCAAGGGATTAGATAGTTGATTGCGTATAGTGCACTGTAGTAAATTTTCGTAAGTCTAGCTTCAATATGTAACATAGGACACAATGTTACATATTTACGTTGAACAAGTGGACGCACCTACTACAGCGGTAGTCACATGCTGTTCCAAGGCGTACTGGAGTAGGCTAATATTCGATGTTTAGTACTTCAGGGTGTCAGTTGCAGCAGTGAATCATGACCGAAAATATGGGAAAAAAGGAAGCTTGTGAACAAAATTAAATGAAAAACCGAAGAAAGTAAAATAAATAGAAACAGTGGCAAGTCTTACACAACTTGTACAGGCACGGAAATGGAAAAGAAGTCATTTACACAGGCAAGAAGATGATGATGTATGAAAATGTGTAAACATGAATTTTCAAAGAACGATCAACTTTCTATTTTTAAACGGTTTTGGGACATGGGTTCGAAATTAGAACAATTTCATTTTATTACTTCTTGCCTTGATAGAGTGCATCTAAAAACTAAAAGAAGCTTCAGTCATTCAAGAATAGGGATGTGTGGAAATGTAGTGTTTTCTGTAATGGGGATTAAAAAATTGATGTGTGTCAAAACTTTCTATTGAGTCTATTGCAAATTTCAGAGAAACGATTAACAACAGTTCAGAATAAACTGGTTTCCGTTGACATTCTCAATGATAAAAGGGGTACACACTTAAATCGTCCTCATACAATCATGATGCAAAAGTATAAACAAGTGCAATACGGTACATCAGGGATATTTTCAGCTTGAACCTCATAATCTGCATAATTTGTTTCCTCCAACATTTGGAAGACGGGAATGGAAGTGTCGCAGCTGAAACTTTTGAGTCCAACACAAATGAACCCAGTGTCTTTGAAACCCTCCAAGACGAAGGGCTTAAGAGACCTCTTACAGTTTTTAGATGAAGATGGCCAAAGCTGGCTGAACTCAATGCTGAATAAAGCCAGGACATCATCACAAAATGGTGAAGATGACTCTAGCAACAATAGTGATGATGCATAAAGAAGAAAAAGACATAAGAACAAGAAAACCATAAACTAAAAATGTAATGTTAATTTGTAGGCCTACTTGTGTAGTTATTAAATAATTTTATTTAATATGTTATGGTAAATGTATATTTAATTTTATTGAATTTATTTTATTTTACTTTTTTAAGACAAAATTATTAATAAAGTACGAGATGTTCCCATATATAATGAATTTTAATGCAAAGTTAGACACCTAGAACATCAGAATAATTAAAAACAGTACTAAAACATATTGTCGCTGAAAAAAGGGCGTATACAGAGTTCCATATTATATTGATTTACTAATAGCACAACATACTATTTGCTGTTATGTTTCAATAATTTTGTTTTAAATATCCTCGAAACTATTTAACAGTAATGAAAAACAACTATGATGAACCTGACAGCTTATAAACATTGAAATTAGTTTATATCAGAACTACAGTTTGCTGTATACGTCCTTATTCGGGTGATGTCCTCAATTATTAATTATTGATATAGCCTACTTAGACAAATTAGTTTATGAAGTGTCATTTTGTTATTTTATACGTTTGAAATTGTAGAATTTTACCAGAATTTGGTATAATTTCACAAATCATTTGTCATGAAAGAGGAAAAAGGAAGCATTCGGAAATCTAGGAATAATTTTTGCTAGATTTCTATTAAATTTTATTTTCACACATTAACACTCACTATGTCGTAAATGTAGGCTACTATATTCTAATCATGTTCTTGAAGGCGACAATTCAGATTATTAAATTTAAGTATTCGCATATATTTAGGAACGTTCCAGGACGTTTCGTCCACTTTTTGTGTCCAAAAACATTTCGTCCACAATTTTTTTTGGTCGCAGGTATAACGTCCACTTCAAATTACGTCCAAAAAAGGTTACGTCAGCGGACATTTTGTTCACATTTTTTCGTCCAACGCTATTACGTTTATATTAATAAAAGTTGGTCCATTATTTCGTCCATTTTATTAGCTGTCTAAAACTTGTAGATAATAAAATATATCCTCAATTCATGCCAACTGAACGAAAAAACATAGTCAATGGAATTGTATTTGAGAAAATGTTCCCACTTTCCGCCCTTGTATTACAGTAGAACAGAGCATTTGTTTTGTACCGATATGTCTGTATCCGTTTGAGCTGTACTGTGTACTTGTAAACTCTCCTCCCCGGGCGGTGGTAAATTGCACTGGAATTCAAATTCCTGTATGTAAACTGCATTGATTTTGAATATGGCAAATTGCACTGGATGTTGTAAGTTGCTTCTTCTCATTTTATTAAGTTTTCCTCAACATTTTTGCCTGGTCTGTACACTCTCGACAATCGATACATCGCCTTGCTTGAATTTGATAGGGTTTGTTTTTATGAACCGACTCCTTCATGACATAGGTTTTTGTAGCGTATTGAAACTGATGTTTGTTTTTTGTTATGTGTACTCTAACGGTCGGAATGCCCGTTGCTACTCTTGCTACTAGTGAAAGAGGAAGAGAGTTACTCATTATTGACGATTTTAAATTTTAGAAAGATAGTGAACTTAAATCTGGTGAAGTGAAGTGGAGATGTAGGCTACACTCCGAAAGTGTAATGCGAAAATATATACGGTAGGAAGCAATAACATTGTTAGAATTAAGTTAGTTCATAACCATGATAAAGAAGTGAATAAGTCAGAACGTCAAATTGTGAGTGCTATTGCAAAACGTAAAGCAACGGAAGATAAATCTTCGCGGCCGAGCAAAGTGATTCGGACAATTCTAAGAGCACTTCCTTTCCAGAGTAATAATTCTCTTGATAATAATGATTTAAATTGAATAAAAAGAATTGTGTATAATGCACGCAGGAAGATGTATTCGAAATTACCAAGCAATAGAAATGAAACTCAGGATGTAATTCTTTCAAAGCGCGTTGTAACTAATAAAGGAGAAGAGTTTGTACTGCACAATGACAAGGATAGCGGTATTATTATTTTTAGTTGTCATGCAAATTTGGTACTTTTACTAAACTGTTTTTCGGTGCATGTTCATGGAACTTTCAATTACTGTGTTAAATTTTTCTGCCAACTGTTTACTATTCAGTATTAGTGCTGAACAAGTGTTTCATAATCGACATGCATAATAAACTGAAGTGTTAGTACAGTCCCTGCAACAAATATCAGCTCATAGCTTCAGTGCAGTTTGTATCTTCTACTCCTCGGTCATCCAGTGCAGTTTACATGGTAAGTGATTATCCGTCCGGTTTCTTTGCAGTGCAGTTTACTACTTTGCAGTGTAATTTACAATCGCCCCTCCTCCCCGTCGAGCAACGTTGCAAAACGTCTAATATTGTAAACTTTAATAATGAGTTAAATATTGCAATTAGAAAAAATTGTGAGGACATTTTTTCTTGCTTATGACACGAATAATCATCAATTAAAATAATGTCACTTATACCCCTTACACCCTGTACACACATACATACATACATACATACATACATACATACATACATACATACATACATACATACATACATACATTAGTACTCTTAGCGTAGTGGTAGAGCGTTAGCTAAGTATTGATGAGGTTACAAGTTCAGATCTTCGTGGAGCTACTAAAAAACTTTAAAAGATCCAACGCAAGGCAGCAAAATATGTCAAAATGGGAAAGGGACATGGTGAAGAGACAGTAAAAGACTTAGGGTGGGAATTTCTCAAATCAAGGCGACGAAAAACCAGACTCACCGCATTGTTTAAGGCACAAATGGGACACAAAGCATGGACCGACATCAATGCTAGATTAGCAACACCATCATACTTAGGTAGGGCAGATTATATTAGGAAGTTTAAATGTAGAAAACAAAGAACGGATGTGGCAAAATTTTCATTTGTTAACCGCACAATAGTAGACTGGAACAGCTTACCTGCGGCAATCTTTCAGGGTGGTCCTCTCAAAATCAATACATTTAAGGAAAGGTTGAGAAGATTAGACTGAAAATGTAATTGTAGGTGCACTGTAAATATCTAAGTTGTGTCATGTAATTAAGTTGATATGTAATTAATTAAGATATGTAATTTAATAAATTAAGGTGATATGTAATTAATTAAGATGATATTTAATTAATTTGATTTGTAATTAATTAAGGTGATATGTAATTACTCAAATTGGCAATAGTTGAGTGAAATAGAAGTACTTATAAGTTAGGTTTACTTTTGCTTATTGTAGGCGTTATTATAGAATAGTTTTTATTTATAGTCCTAGGTTTATTGCATCTATTTATTTATAGTTAGAAATAAATTTAGGTTTATTTTATATTTTTTATTTTTTTTATTGCTGTAATTATTGTGTAATTATAATGGTATTATTGTATATTATACTGGGTGTTCATTTCAAAGTGTGTCATGACGTCACTGTTGTTGGGTCACCGATTTGAAGCGAGTTTCAGCTTATATGTTAGAGAAGTTGCCTATTATTTAAGGCGTTCTTCAATCTGAACTTGAGAACGTGTACGGTATAACTTGAACGTCGTAGCAACAGATGGCGGTCTGTACGGTCTGTGTGCTACCATAACCTCTTTCGAACTGTGTTTTGCGCCGGCAAGTCGTACGCAGGGTATTTGTTATCATCGGTTGCGTACGGTAACATTCCAAAACACAAATCAAATGCTCCGTGTCCATGTTGACCGTCGAAGTTAATGTCAACAAATACGTAAGTAATCGTCTTAACCCTCTCCTCATATCCCGACAGTACGTATTTCCAAACAGTTCACATTCCTGCCACTGCCGGCGTTACCGTACGTATCGGTACGTACTCTTCAGAATGAACGCCTTACTTGCTAGGTAACTTCTCTGCCTCTTAGGTTATACACCTCTGCGGAAGTGTAGGAAGATTGAATTCTCTAGGCTCATCAGCTAGCCACATGACGGCATGCAGCGAGCCATAACACATTTTGAACTGAACACCCAGTATATCACTGCCACCGGGTGTATACCCATTTGTAGTGTTAATAAATACATACATACATACACATACATATGTATAAATCATAAAAATGGCCAAATGAACACTCTTCAATTTGCATTACTTTTTGCTCCTTTCAGCTTTGATATTTGCCGCGTTAAATCCTACTAGACTGGTATTTCTTTGTACCTGGCACGTAAGACTACTCAGCAGCCAATCTCAGATTGTTAGTAGACATAATAAGTTATTCCAATGAATGTGATTAAATTTTGCTTGTGTACGGTGAACGCCGTCATGACAAAACAGAAGCAATTAAAAGCAATGCGACTCAATAGCCTGATAATTCGCCGAACTGTACAACGCCTACAGTAAACAGAAACTACTTGAATGGTTTATTGTAAAAACACCACAACCGACATTTTTTTTACAAAATGCCTTTTTTGTGGATTTTGATTGCCAGTATGAATGCGCATCTTTTGATATAAAAACCTTATATCTAGCATGACTGTAACATGTAAAAAAAATGAACAAAAAATATGCATTTATTGTAAAAAACCTGCAAATAACATCACATTTGGTGTTTTTCAAATGAACTAGTCTGCCACACTAGCTGACAGCATCACTGTCGCAACCAACAGCTGATTCAGTCACAGCCGGATCAGTGTTTTGTTCTGTCCATTGCTGATTAAGTGTTGCCCTTACTGTTATCTGTTTTGAGTATTTTGTTACAAGATGGTTAGTTCAAGTGATGGAAATGTTGCTAATGAGGATTATTGAGAACTCGTCTAAGTTCAAGGTAAAACGAGTCACAGCTAATGATGTTAACTTCAGAGCTTGGTGGCGAAAATTTTATAAGCTATCTAGCATGTCTTATTCATCTTATGGCCGTGGTGTACCAAAGGATAAAAAGGTACACTTTAAAATTTCGAAGGTGAATGAGTTTTTTTCACTGTAATAAACAACAAGGTAAAGTTCTTTGTAAAGAGTTCATTGACAGCATTGTACCGGCAGAAGTATTCACCATTCGAATACCTGAGAAAAGTGTTTGTGCTCAAAATTTACCGTTTGAACTGCCAACAGACCTAGCTTATAACAGCTAGAGGCTACCAATCAATGTTAAAAAATGTAGGACCTTAAGAAGATTTTGCAGTACATACCGGATGAAGTGAAAGGATTCTACACACAACTGTACACATGGCCTACCACCAACAAAGATAGTAATGGCAGTGGAAGAGAAGACTAGAAAAATAATACGTTCTGATAAGAAAAATGTCTTTTGTGATTTTATATTGTAGTTATTACCTCTCTGGGGACTATCACCTTGTCGTGGTAGAGAGGCTTAATATTCGATAATCCAGACGACCATATCGGGAAAGTCTAGTTGTGCTAGCTTGCCGGTTGGTAAGAGGGGAGGAGAACCAAGCATAGTCCGCAACACGGGATCCGATGACTGTACCCTGATTGGGCGACCGGAAACTTCTTAGAAGATGTCAAACGGTTCTAATGGCAGAAGACGATCTAGAATCTCAATGACTGAAGAGGCGGAGAAAACATCCTCAACGCTACTGCCTTGTAGTTAGGTACTGAATTACCAGGCTAAAGGAAGACAACCTTGAGTAAAAATTACCGGAAGTCATGAACCGTGAGAAGACAATTCCTTCACATGACTTACTTATCTACGGGCCGGTAACCCGTAATGAGGAAATTTCTTACTCGAAATCTTCAAAGAATTCAGCCGGACGGATTTACTAGAATGCCAGATACCAGACTTACTAAACAAATAATGCAATATCATCCTAAAGGAAGAAGATCGGTGGGCAGACCTAGGAAACGTTGGCTGGAGGATTTTGAAGACGGAACAGGCATTTGATTGCCTATACCATGAAGTGAAGAAGAAGAAGAAGAAGAAGAAGAAGAAGAAGAAGAAGAAGAAGTTTTTACATAGATTATAAAGTTTGTTCATACTTACTTTCATTCTCTCTGATACTTGGAAAAAGGCAATGATTTACTTAGTTTCAGTTTTTTTGTTGGAAAAACCCCATAACATCCTAATTAATTTAATTTGGGGGGGGGACTTTATATATATTATAGAACACAATTAATGGTGAATAAACCTCATATTTAACAACTAATATCACTTGTTAAATACATTTTGACAATAAAAATAACAGTAATGAAACTAAACAGTTTTTATTGGTCTCCAAAAGTTTTGTTTATGTCACTTGTGGGGTTTCAGAAATAAACGATTCACTTATGACTTACACACAGTACACGTAGGTTCAGAACGACTGGTGCTAAACACATGGAAGTGTTTTTATTATGTGATATGAATATGATTCTCCTTTCAGCACGAGACAATGCCAGAATTGCGAGAACTCGCAACCTATTGGGTAGCAGCGAATCAGAAACGATGTCGCGCACCACTACCAGATATAAAAGGTAAGTTAGCCCCACTACAAGTCAAATCAACCCAAGGGTGGCGGGAGGTTAAGGCTTCCAACTTTACAATCAACATTAAGAGAAGTAGGGACGTTAGTTCTATGTATCCGCCGTTTTTATCCCCAACGAAATACTCCTGGTACTCATCTCTGCACAGTACGGCCGGAATGATTAGATCAATAAAGAAAATCCATAACCTCACAGAGTAGTCATGTCAACTGATGCCCATAGGCGCAAGCGCGCGCTTTTGAGCTCAGGAGAGCCTGAGCGCTTTACAACACAAAGGAAAGAGGCAGACGAGAGAGGTAGTATATGCCGCTTGGTCGAGCTATATACAGGGATGGGCAGCACTGATTTAATGGATAAAGGGAAGAGAACTCACTAAAACTGTATCCATGTCAATTTTTAGATTTGTATGAGAGGTATAAATGCATTATAAGAATGTAAATTTTGATTTTAATGCTCATTTTTCACGAGTCTGCTTTTTTTTTATTCAAAAGGAATATTTTATCAACTTTTTTTTTTTACAGAAAAGTGAAATTTTCACATGATTCATTAAATGGCAAACTTACTAGTGTTAATTATATAAGCACGTGTGGCTTACAGCTGTTTCGGTGTATACTGTACACCATCATCTGAGCCTACTAGATCTCGGCGTTATCTCGACATCGCTGCCTGTTGTAGGGGTGCGTTTGCGTGTTGAAAAGTTGAGTCAAATAGTGTGTGTGTTCTGAAATGAATCTGTGTGTTGAAAATTTGATTAGGGTGTGTTTTAGTGTGTCTGTACATTTCATATTATTCTAGTGTGTTGAGTTTTTGGTTCTTGGGTTGTATGTGTACGATTTCCATGACTGTATTTATGTTATTGTATGTATAGTTAGCATTAGTTATGTGTTCGGCATATGTAGATGTATTGTGTCCTCTGGTTATTGCTTTAATGTGTTCTTTGTAGCGTGCTTGGAATGATCTGCCTGTCTGTCCAATGCAGAACTTGTCGCAACTATTACATGTGAGTCTGTATACGCCTGTGTGGTTGTATTTATTTGTTTGTGTTGTTTGTGTGTTGAGATGTCACTGTAGTGAAATTTTCAGATATTTTTATTTAGTAGCCTTACAGGTACTGAAACAATGTTTTCGTAAATGTAATATATCGTAAATATGTATTACTGAAGATGTGTATTACAAATTTTGAAAATATTCGCATGGGAAATGTTTATAAGGAACTTAATTAACAAAGCAACTACTGTTACATCATAAACAAAAGACATGTGCCCATGTGTTGTAAAAACGTCAGCTCTATAGCTTCAACAGATTTCGAGAAAATAGTTAAATATTCTGGTGATAGGAACTTGCACACCAATATCACCTTAAAAGCATAATGCGATAATAGTTTTGTTATGTAATATTAGTTACAGTTAAAACAGATACCTAGCTAACTTTTCTTTGTACTATAATACAGTTCTGATTAGTTTATTGATAACTTTTATAAGGCTAAAGATACCATCAATATCAATTCCAACTTACCATGTCATATTCAATCTCTTTCTTTGGGATATAATTTCCTTTATGAATGATGTGTTTCATTCACTTAGTACAATATAGTTGTACTACTATGAAATTTATGTGAATATTCCTTCTTAACTCTTATGTTATTAAACTTTAAAACACAACTACAATTTTAAGAAATTGGTGTTAGTACTTTTGTTCTACAGACAATACAGAAAGAAGCCATATAAGAATAACGTCATAAAATTTCACGTTCCATTTGAAGTTTGTGCAACACTGTTTTCTTAATCCAACAGGCTGTTTATTCATATACATAATTATTCCTCCTTCCATACTTAGCGCTTGATGCCCGCGCACGACGTCAAGGTAAGAAAAATGCGCTTGCTTTGACAGCAATGTCATAGAGAAACGACCTCGCAACCTTCCGGCTTTGCAGCTTGGATAAATTATGTTAATCATCTGGTGTTTTCTTATTTTCTGTTTGATAATGAATATGTAATAAAAACAAAGAAAAAGGACATACTTGATAAAAATAGATAAGATTTCTAATTAAAAAACTTTCTATATAAACAGAGATATTTGAGTTGCATAATACCACGCTCTCGGATCCCGAACAGTGTGAAGTTAAACCGTAAGATTAAACATTCTGTTACAATGCTGGCCCGACATACAAAAAATGAATAAATCTAGCTTGATGTTTATTTTTCAAATCATGTCCACATAATCCATTACAGATCACGTAATCACCCACGATAAAAATGAAACTGTAATACAGGCTTTATTAACGTAGTGACATGCATTCTGACATGAGGCCGTATATGATACGTGCTGACTTGTTGGTCAATAACGTAACAAGTGACATTCCTTCAATCGTTCAGAAAAACTATTTGGATAGGCATGGCAATTTGAGGTTTTAGATTACCGGTAGCTTAGTGACGGTCGTTGTATTACAAGTTCTGTCTTTCGACAAAGTGGAGCCTAATATTTTTCCCGAGCATCCACTTTTTACAATTTCATGCCATTTCGTTACAGTATTCCTTTTACCAGGGTTACTACTATCCATGTCTAGACTGCCACCATTCCTGAAAGATATTACGAGGGAATATTTTCTCCGCATACTCCAGTTTCATCATTAGCAATTTCATCTTACAGTACATCTCAATAATTCTTTCCTTCATTGCATTAAGTGACAGAGAACTACTGAATAATATACCATTTTCGAAACACTAGCTCCATGGAAAAATACAGGCCACAGATTTTACCAATAAGTACGACAAATCGTGCATTAAAGGGGAAAGTGGTTTTCTCTTTCAATATGCATGTAATAGTGAACGTACCAATATTTTTACCGCGAATTTACGCGAAAAATATGTCTTCCAACGAAATATACTGGCACCAAAAAGTATTGGCACACTCAATGTTTTCACCATAAGAACTGTAGGCCTATAAATGGCAAATTAAAAAAAAAGTCTTATTCTTCTTCTACATCATGGAATTAGGCCTTAGGCCTGTTTCCACATCAAGAGATCGAGTCTCTCCACTTTGTCATCGGACGCCCAACATTCCCTCTACCTTTAGGTTGGTAGTGGAGTAAAATCAGTAAAAGCCTGTTGGGTGGCATTCTTTCTATGTGCTGTAGCCAATTAGATCTTAGACTTTGAATTCTTTCTGTCAGGTTGAAAATATTTAATTCTGTTCTGATCTCTTCATTATATTTCTTGTCTAATAATGTATAGCCTGCTACTTAACGTAAGAACTTCATTTCCGCTATCTCTATTCTTCTTCTATTTGATCTGTTAAGTGTCCAATTTTCGCAGGCGTATGTCAGCATTGGTACTGCCATTGTTTTATAAAATTTTAGCTGTGTGGATTTTAGTGTTTTATTTTTCAACGTTCTTCTTATTGTTCCGCACATGTTATAATATCTATTTAATTTTATGTTTATATCGTACTTTTGACAGTAAGATACGTTGAATCCTAGATAATTGAAGTTATTTATCTGCTCTATTAATTTGTTATTAATCATTATTTTGCATCTCTTATGATTTGTATCTTCGAAAGCCATTGCTTTGGTTTTCTTCTCAGAAATACTCATATTATATTCACTTGCGAGTTCATTCAGTTTATGAGCAGCAACTTGTAATTCGTCCTCAGTGTTACTAAAAATTACTTGTTCGTCTGCGAACAATATAGTGTTCAAGACTTCGTCATCAATTTTAAAATGAGTATTTAGTTGTTCTTGTCATTGCCTAATGACATTGTCAATATATAAACTAAACAGCGCAGGGGACAGTGGACAGCCCTGTTTAACTCCTTGTTTATTTCCTAATTTCATTGAAATCATAACAACAATAACACAAAATAATTATTTACAAAAGAAAATCAATTTTCTGATTTCAAAAGTATTGACACATTATTTTGATACATAATAGGTCTATGTAATGTAATTTCAGTATCCTGTATGCAAGTCATTAGCATGGTTGACAGCTTCCAGACATATCTGCATTGAGTGAACCAAATTTCTCGTCGTTTCACGGAAATTTCAGATCATACATCCAAGAGAACCCTCTTAAACTCTTCTTTATTATATGGGCGGCGCTTGGCCTTTTCTCTTCCAAGATGATCTCACAAATACCCAATGTGATTCAAATGTGGGCTCTGTGGTGGAGTAAGAAATCTTCTGGAGACATTATACAGTAGTCATTCTCTTGTTTTATAGCGGTGTGTTTAGAATCACTATCTTGTTGGAAACGGAAGAGCAGAGCTTGTGCACACTGTTGGACAAAATTTCTCGCAACATATCAATGAATTTGTGTTGATCCATTTCTCCATCATTAAAGACCAGATTTCTAACTCCCGAGGATGCCATGCACCTCCTAAGCATAATATTTTATTTTATCTTTTTTTTTAATCCACCACCAACAGAAGCAGGTTTCCAATTACAGGTGGCTTACATAGATATATACACAACATACATAATAAGAGAAAAAACAACAAAACAAACAACACAAACGAAAGAAAGAAAATACATAATGGTAATAGATGCTAGAATACAATATTACAGTTAATATAGTGCCAAATGTCAATATACTGATGCAAAATTATTTAAAAACTAGAGTAAGAACATTATAATACACTTCTTTATAATTTAAATATCTGAGGACATACAATTCTTTTTAATATTGTATGACATTTTTCAATTGTTAAACTGAAATCCAATTGAGAATCACAGTTTATTACAGACAGAGAGTTGTAAGTATTGCACATAACAAACAATGGAGAGTTCTTGAAGAAAACAGTTCTAGGAATAGGAATAATAAAAGGTTGCCTATGACGTAATTCTGTTTTTTTACATTAAACTGAAGGAATTTAAGGAAATCACAGTTATTCAATATACCGTTAACAGTCTTACAGAGTAAAATTTGGCTATTTATTAATCGTGGAGATTTTAAAGTTTTATAATTAAATTCAAAAAGCAACTGATTATATTAAATTTGCTTGTCATAAGACGACACGTGATGTTTTTTAAAATATAAATAACGTAAAAATCTTTTCTGTATCCTTCCTATTTGCATCTGATGGGACTGGAACTGAGGTGACCATATTACAGACGCATACTCTAGCTTACTTCTAACTAGAGTTTTACTGTTGGAACTGTGTTGTTGTAATTCTGTGTTAGATTTTTGCCACACTTTCTTCCGTCCTTCAGAACCGAACAAGTTGAACTTCGACTCGTCTGAGAATATGACATTGTCCCAGAATTCCATTGACTTTCAGCAATATTCCTTGGCAAATTCAAGGCGTTTCTTCCTGTTAACCTAGGAAATACATGGTTTTTGATGGAAGACCTGTCATGAATATCAGCACTATTCAATTTTTTTATTATTTTGGTAGGTTATTTTACGACGCTTTATCAACAGCTTAGGTTATTTAGCGTCTGAATGAGATGAAGGTGATTATGCGGGTGAAATGAGTCCGGGGTCCAACACCGGAAGTTACCCAGCATTTGCTCATATTGGGTTGAGGGAAAACCCCAGAAAAAAACCTCAATCAGGTAATTTGCCTCGATCGGGAATCGAACCCGGGCCACCTGGTTTCGCGGCCAGACGTGCTAACCGTTACTCCACAGCACTATTCAAGACATTCCGTACTGCCTGAGCACTTACGTCTTATTATGTAGATGTTGTTGCGATGTCAGCAGCTAAAGACGCAGCACTTTTTGTACGTTTATTTTGGGATAAACATATGTTAGCTCTATTCTCACGATAGGCTATGTGAGTTTTCATGAGCAACTAGATCTATGCTTGTTTCGTGTGGATCCTTGTTTTCTGTGTTTATGTATTATATGCAGATCTTACAGTAGAGAATCTTATGTTATTACAAATCCTAAATATCCTTCCAGCACAATGTCAATCATGCTCACAAAAACAGACACGACTATAGGCATCCAACAAGGAAAACTCGTGCGCAGAAACCAGCGGGCGTGACTGTCTCGCGCAGATGACGTATGCTCCCGTTTCCAGCATGGTCTCAAGCATACTGCAAGCGAGTAAAGGGATTATAGCATGCGCGCTGCGAGGAGTCCGAGCTGAGTTTTGTTTGTAGGATACCTATAGCTTAAACATTCCACGTAACTATTACAGAGATTCGATGAATCCTCTATCGCTTTGTTTACAATGTTTGCTGGCGTATTCTTCGGTATTGATTCTATGTGAGTATCCCATTCACGTCTTCGTACTTTCACTTACTTGGCATCTTGTAAGCGATTATCTTTCCTTATATCGTCAATTTTTACTTTATTATGTAAAGCTTTAACTTAAATCTTACCATAAAATTTCTAATTCAGGTATTCGGGGACATACGTATAATTATCCAAAATCATAGTGTTCTGCCCAATGGCAGGTCTTTCACTGCAAATCCAGTATTTTCCAGCCTTTCCTACTTTTCACCTTCTTTTTAAGTCTCCACATACGATCCATATTATCTTAGTATTACATATCATCAGATATCTTCTTCTGTCCCGAACTTTTCTTCCGTTCAACATAAATTCTACTACATCCTTCAGTAGACAGTTTCTTCCTAGCCAGTGATCCAGCCAATTCCTTTTTCTCTTCCTGATCAATTTCAGCACTGTTTTTTCTTCATCCATTCTTTGAATGAATGAACGAATGAATGAATGAACGAATGAATTAATGAATGAATTAATTAATTAATTAATTAAATCAATATCCGATTGCACATGAAACAAAGATATTGGCCCGTTATTGAAATACAGCATATGCAGAATGCAAAAAGAATTAAATTTATTATAACATATTTGGCGACAATATAAGGCGAAACATTTTTGGAGAGGCCTGGAATTAGGAAGAAATTAAAAAATTAAGTACATCGAGAAATTATATCGTCGGCTTAGAGTGTAAACCTGCTAACCGTCAAAAATAAAATTTTACAAGGGAAGCAAAAAATTGAGTTTAAATTGACTCTGAAACTTTAGGACCAAATCCAAAGTTTTTTTTAGTAGGTTATTTTACGACTCTTTATCAACAACTCAGGTTATTTAGCGTCTGAATGAGATGAAGGTGATAATGCCGGTGAAATGAGTCCGGGGTCCAACACCGAAAATTTCCCAGCATTTGCTCATATTGGGTTGAGGAAAAACCCCGGGAAAAACCTCAACCAGTTGCCCCGACAGGGAATCGAACCCGGGCCACCTGGTTTCGCGGCTATGCATGCTAACCGTTACTCCACAGGCGTGGAGAAATCCAAAGTACAGGTTCCATTTTTACCTGTACTTTGGATTTGCTACTAAAGTTTCAGAGTTAATTTAAACTCAATTTTTTGCTGAATTTGTAAAATATTCTTTTTTGGCGGTTAACAGGTTTAGGCCTACACTCTAAGCCGACGATATCGAAAAATAACTATCGGAACAAGCTACTAAGCTACGTAGCAGAAAGGATAGCTATTGTCTGGAATTTCTATGGTGGGACAAGTTATTACAGAATCTACATAATTCGCTCTAGGCCTTTTCTTCCGCACTCACATAAGGGAAAGCATTCTCTATTTAACACATGCTAATCATTTCATAATACCACATTTTGTTTCCAAGGAAGGTTAAAAATAAAAATAACCTTTCAGAGAAAAATACACCAAATGTCATGCTTCTCAGTTTTGGAAATATCCACGCCTGATGACGTCTATGAGTTTGTTATGTGTTTACTACAGAGCAATGTAAGTGTCAGAATATGAGATTAATTACGAAACACCGTGCGTCACAGATTGGGCAGGAATGGGACTGGTTGTCATCATCGCTTTCACTGAGCAGTCCCACATTAAGTGGAAGAATGTGCACACAAGGATGTCAGGGTTACTATAGGAACCACAAGCCTGCTCATTTCATACAAAATTAACATGTTAATGCGGTCGCCTTCACGTCGTAAAACAAGTGCTAGCACGGATGTGTTAATGTGCGGTCAGAGGAAGGTAACCAAGGAGACGGGCGCTTCCAGAGTTATGTCCCCCTGCATACCGCGATATAGATGCTATAAACCAGTGGTTCTCAACCAGAGGTCCTTGGGTAGTAGCTTTTACAACGAATAATTATAGTGACATTTATTTTCAAAACACCATCACTAAATGAAGCGGCGTCTGTCGCTCACAAGCAAACATTCTCATGGAGGCAGATAAAAATGTTAATTTTTTCTCTCCCATCATGTTAATAATGTCAAAATAAGTGCTTATACAAATTTTGGCCACACGACCGCAATTACAAAGCCGTCCAGAAAGTGATTTTCCCTGAGATCGTTTACAAAAAAAAGCACAATTTCATGGAAAGATTTATTAAAACAGATAGAGCAATTGTTGCGCTATTTTTCAACACTGGAATTGAGACATTTGTCATACAATGGGATCAATATTTGTATCCTTATGTCGTTTTGTGCACCTCTCTGTTGATCCCACGGTATGACAAATGTCTCAATTCTGATGGGGAATATGTTGGAAAATAGAGCAACAATTGCTGTGTCTGTTTCAATAAATCTTTCCATGAAATTGTGATTTTTTTTTGTAAACGGCCCCAGGGAAAATCACTTCCTGGACGGCCTCGTAATTGCGGTGGAGTGGCCAAAATTTGTATAAGCACTTGTTTTGACATTATTAACATGGTGGAAGAGAAAACATTAACTTTTTTATCTGCCCCCATGAGAATGTTTGCTTGTCAGAGTTAGGATGCTAGTCTTCCATCCAGGTGGCCCGGATTCGATATCCGGCGTGGTTATGATGAAATTTGTGGTGAATAAAATGGGCGTTGCAGGGGACTTTTTCTCGATGTATAGGGTTATTCAAAAGTAAGTTCCCATTTTGAAATGATAAGTTCGTCAAATCTTTACATTCCACAAAAATAAAAACACCAATTTGTTCGCAAAGAAAAGGGATTTTATTAAAACAGTAAAACATGACCACCACCGTGTTGTTCAATAAGAAATAGTCTTTCTTCTATGCTATAAACGCTATTAGTAAGCACATTCCTAGGGATGGTTTCAATGACATCCGATATAAGGTTATTCAAAAGTAAGTTCTCATTTTGAAATGATAATAAGTTTGTCAAATTTTTACACTCCACAAAAATAAAAACACCAATTTGTTCGTAAAGACAAGGGATTTTATTAAAACACGAAAAAATTAAACATGACCACCACCGTGTTGTTCAATAAGATATAGTTTTTCTTCTATGCTAAAAACGGCATTAGTAAGCACATTCCTAGGGATGTTTTCAATGGCATCCGATATTATTTCAGTTCCTCAAGTGTAGTAGGTGTACTAAGAAATACCTTTTCTTTTAGATAACCTCATAACCAGTAGTCAGCTGGATTTATGTCTGGTGATCTAGAAGGCCAACTATTCGGAAAATGCCTACTAATTACACGATAGATAGTATGGGATGAAGATACATGCAAACAAGACGAAGACCATGGTCGTCGGAAGAAAAATAAACTAAACGCGCCAATTATAAATGAGGCAGTAGAGCAAGTGAACGCCTTCAAATACTTGGGATGCACTATAAGCAGTAACATATGCTGCAGCCAGGAAGTTAGGAGGAGGATAGCAATGGCGAAGGAAGCTTTTAATAGGAAAGGAGCATTTTCTGCGGACCTCTGGAAAAATAACTAAAGAAGAGACTAGTAAAGTGCTTTGTGTGGAGTGTGTTATTGTATGGGGCAGAAACATGGACATTATGACGAAGTGAAGAGAAACGAATACAAGTACTTAAAATGCCGATATGGAGAAGAATGGAGCGTGTAACGTGGACAAACAGAATAAGAAATAAAGCTGTATTGGAAACAGTGGGTGAAGAAAGAATGATACTGAAACTGATCAGAAAGAGAAAAAGGAATTGGTTGGGTCACTGGCTGAGAAGAAGCTGCCAACTGAAGGATCCATTGGAAGGAATGGTGAACGGGAGAAGAGTTCGGGGCAGAAGAAGATATCAAATGATAGACGACATTAAGATATGAGCCGTTCAGAGCAGAAGTGGTGTAAGTCAAAAATAGGTAATGAGGGTTCAAGTAAACATTCTGTAAAATACAGCGCAAAGTAGCAATTAATATTCAATTTATTTAAACTATTAGTAGTCAGTGGATAGCAAGAAGGCCATATTAATTGCTACTTTGCGCTGTATTTTACAGATTTTTTACTTTAAACCTCATTATCCAATTTTGACTTACATCACTTTTGCTCTGAACGGCTCATTTGTGGATCATATGCGGAGACTAAGACGAAAGCAGAAAATAGGAAAGATTGGAGAATGCTGGGTTTTCAGTGAAAGATCTGCCCATGTGCAGAACACGTATGTATGTATGTATGTATGTATGTATGTATGTATGTTTACAGATAAGAGGACAAGAAGAATTTCGGATCAGGTTGTATTTATTAAGTGAATCCTCTAGATTCAAAATCCTCTAAAGACCATTTTGTTCACAATTGATTTATGCCCATATATTGCTTACAAAGAATTAATTTGAATGATTTACATAGTTTGAATTTAAGAGGTCACTAAATTTAAAGCAAAAGGTTTGTTGAAAGTTACTGTTAGGTTGAAAATTCCCTCTATTTGCCACCAATTACTATTAAAATTCTTCAGTTTGTGAAAGTGGATATAGAGGATTTTGAATCTATAGGATTCAAGTGAAGTAAACGGATAACAGAGACTCGTAAATATTATATAAAATCAATGTACTTATCACACAGCATAAAATACGATACAGTATCCTTCCCGCTAGGAAGACACGGTCGTGCATTATAACATGCATAGGGTCGGTTGTTTGTTCGTTGCCAAGATTTTCTGTACAGTTTCGGGTGAAAGCCGATGCATTGCCTAACTCAGATTATGGGAGTGTCTTGGTGTAAGATCAAGTAGAAAAATCCGGACGTGGGACTTGAGCAAATTCCCTTCAAGTTCAGTACTACTTTACTTAAATGCTTTAAGGCGCAGAAACATTGACATTGGGAATGTGTGTGTTTAAGTAGAAGATGGCTGGGGATTTGTAGAATCCCTGTAAATGCGTGGAACGCTTAGTGGGCGATGTTTGTGTGATTTAAAATATTCGTAGATCATCGCTTGACGAAAATCATCTTAGCATAATTATAAAACAAGGAACTTGAGTTTTCAATAATATCGTAACGAGCACAAGAAAATAAATGTAGCATTAGCTGCTCAAGCCAGTATAGGTTTCCTACAAGCAAAACTCAGCTCGGATTCCTCGGGACGCGCATGCTATACCCCTCTTACTCCCCTGCAGTAGGCGTGAGAGCATGCTGGGAACGGGAGCATACGTCATCTGCGCGAGACACTCACGCCCGCTGGTTTCTGCGCACTGAGTTTTCCTTGTTGAATGCCTATAGTAATATCTTGAATGTAATTCATATGATGATAATTAAATTTCACTTGTTTTTACAATAACGATACGTTGAGAGCATAGGCAGAGTTATGGGGGGCATGGTGGCACTGACCCCCCCAACTTGCCGCAACTCTTTTTTCTTTTTCTTTTAACGTTAGAAAATAGTGAATTCAAAAGATCTTTTTTTGCTTTTTGTTTATAATTAAGAGTCCACACCTTTGGAGTAACGGTCAGCGCGTCTGCCCGCGAAACCAGGTGGCCCGGGTTCGATTCCCGGTCGTGGCAAGTTACCTAGTTGAGGTTTTTCCGGGATTTTCCCTCAACCCAATACGAGCAAATGCTGGGTAACTTTCGGTGCTGGACCCCGGACTCATTTCACCGGCATTATCACCTTCATTTCATTCAGACGCTAAATAACCTAGATGTTGATACAGCGTCGTAAAATAACCCGCTAAAATTAAAAATTTATGATTAAGTTTCTGTACTTAAATTGACGAATTAATGTCTTCAGATCATGTCTCTTGATTATAATATTTATTTTAAATTTCTGAAAGTTTAAGAATTTCTATACCTTATTTGAGGAATGTAAATATTGCAATGTTTCTTTTGTAACAACCTGTACTCATGTGTTAGAAGTCTGCAGGTGTTCAGACCGCCACTTGGAGAAATGTGAATAACACACTGCACAACAATGCAGAAAAAAGAAAAGTGATCCCGGTAAACTTAAAGAAGTGACTAAATAAAATAAATTTGAGTTTACATTTCATATTATATCTTCAGGAAGGTCTTCATATAAAAAAAGTTTGTTAGCACTGTTACGTAATTTTATTGATGTATGCATGTGCTTGTGTACGAGAGACAAAAAGAGTGAGATTGTTTTAAGTTATGCCCTATTATAATTTGCAGTAGATCTACAGTTCAAGCCCTATACAATTGGGGCCGAAACATCGCCTATATAGATGTAACTCTGTAAGAAACATGCCCCCGAAAATACCTTCATTAAATGATCATATTCCGATATACTGTACCACGGTTAAGCTATAACGGGGGGAGGAGGTAAATGATGCCTCCCATAACCCCGTTATGTGGGGATTCTATGGTTTTTGCTTTGCCCGCCACCCTCTCCGAAGGAAACGGTTCTCTCTCCGCCTATGGTTGAGAGTTGCATGGGCCTGCTAAGAGCAATGACATGTTTCAGGTTGTATTCACGATAGACGTAGAGCATTTCAGAAATGGTATAGGACATTTTTATCAAGTGGGTGTTCACTTAAACGTTCCACGTCAAAATATTTTGTTACATCTCGGAACATTAAAATAGTATAACAGTCTAGTATATACAGTCAAGAAGCTTTAGTTGATGAGGTTGCTAGAAACAATAGACTGCGCAGGTACTATTTCACATTGTCTTTAATGAGGCGATACTAGCGATCCTAGTGGTTAGCAACTATCTATGGATGCATATTTATTACATAATGAGCTTCGTGACTGTATATACTAGACTGTGGTATAACTATGTAGACAGAGGATATAGATTAAATAGGTTATTAGACGAATGAATGCATGGATGAATGGGTAGACAGATACATAGACAGACAGGTAAAATAAACCAATCTTAGCATTCGCTTAAGTGTCGCAAGAATTTAGTTAACTTTCCGGTCTTGGACATCGAACCCGGACTTATGGTTCACAATACTAGAACGCTATCGTTTGATAATATCGAAGATTAGAATGAAATAAAATTTAATTTGCAGGAGAAGTGAGGAAGTGATTGTGTTCAGATTCTTGCTGGTTGCAATTCGTCACGGAGTAGGCTTGCAGTTGTCTATAAATGGAAATGCAATTATCGTTCGTTATTTGATGGGTATCAGTCTGACAACCTTTACATACTTGATTCCAAACAGCTGGTGTAGTTGACTTTCTTCTCCTCGAAAAGTATTAAAACTGTTCTACTTGAGTGGGCAGTAAATTTGAATATGCGATGACGCTTCCGTCCGTAATAGAATTACGACTTAACACGCACTCAAGAAGCAGCATTTTTATAGACTGACTAGTACATTAGAATGGTTGCTTTTTGTCCAGTCTCAGGTCTTTCCATGAAGTTTAAGTTTTAAATATTGATGATACACGTACTATATGATAGGCCAACGTTCTATTACAAACTTTATGTAAAATTATGCCATGAGTACATTTATATCATATATGAAATCACGTTTACAACACCACGAAAATCACATCTAAACCCTCATTACCCCGAAAATAATAACTATCACTACGCAGCCACCATAACGATCGCTACAACGAACACCACCATAACTATCGCTACCACGAACACCAAAATCCTCGCTATCATGAACACCACCATAACTATCACCACCATAACCATCCTTCCACAAATACTACCATAAACACACTATCACGAACACCACCATAACCATCGCTACTACGAACACCGTCATAACTATCATTGTCACGAATACCACCATAACCATCGCTACCACAAACACCTCCATAACTATCGCTATCATGAACAGTACCATAACCTTCGCTACCACGAACATCACAATAACTATCATCACTATCACGAACAGTACCATAACCATCGCTACATGAACACCACCATAACTATCGCTATCATGAACAGTACCATAACCTTCGCTACCACGAACAGTACCATAACCATCGCTACACGAACACCACCATAACTATCGGTATCACGAACAGTACCATAGCCATCGCTACCACAAACACCACCATAACTATCACTATCACGAATACAACCATATTTTTGCTACCATGAACACCACCATAACTATCGCTATCACGAACAGTACCATAACCATCGCTACCACAAACACCACCACAACTATCACTATCACGAATACAACCATATTTTTGCTACCATGAACACCACCATAACTATCGCTATCACGAACAGTACTATAGCCATCGCTACCACAAAGACCACCACAACTATCACTATCACGAATACAACCATATTTTTTGCTACCATGAACACCACCATAACTATTGCTATCACGAACAGTACCATAGCCATCGCTACCACAAACACCACCACAACTATCACTATCACGAATACAACCATATTTTTGCTACCATGAACACCACCATAACTATCGCTATCACGAACAGTACCACAGCCATCGCTACCACAAACACCACAACAACTATCACTATCACGAATACAACCATATTTTTGCTACCATGAACACCACCATAACTATCGCTATCACGAACAGTACCATAGCCATCACTACCACAAACACCACCACAACTATCACTATCACAAATACAACCATATTTTTGCTACCATGAACACCACCATAACTATCGCTATCACGAACAGTACCATAGCCATCACTACCACAAACACCACCACAACTATCACTATCACAAATACAACCATATTTTTGCTACCATGAACACCACCATAACTATCGCTATCACGAATAGTACCATAGCCATCGCTATCACGAACACCACCATAACCATCGCTATCACGACCAACACCATAACCATAGCTATCACGACCAACACCATAACCACAGTTATCACGACCACAATAAACATCGCCACCGTGAACACCACCATAACTATCGCTATCAAGAACACCACTATAATCATTACTATTATAACCACCATATTAGTACGTGGCACTTACGGCCCTTGAAATTTCTTGGTTATGACCAGTAAATGAACCCAACACTACATGGGCACACGATGGTAATGCAGTGACATGGGTTCTGCAAGATGCCGAACGTGCCCAGGGAGTAAATTCCGGAACTACGCGGTTTTCAGACTATGGCACTTGATCTTCATGAATAAATTTATTATAGGTCTCTCTCTCTCTCACTCAATTTTTGAAGATTTTTTTTTATTTTTTACCAGTAATTTTCTTTCTCGACATGAAATTCCATATGTTCATAGCCTCCTGGTTGAGTGTAAGAGAAGGTCTTACGGCCTTAACTCTGCCAGGTTAAATAAAGTCATTATTTTATTATTATTATTATTATTATTATTATTATTATTATTATTATTATTATTATTATTATTATTATATTTCGAACATAATCTGTTCCCTGTTTCTTCTTCCGTTGCTTTCTCCTCTATCTGGACATAAAGTAATGCTAATATTTAGTTCTTTTCTTGGTCTATACACTGCAAGGCAACATGAACTAACGCGACGTGGGGTCCGTACAACACAGCACGTCCACATACAACACAGAACAGCACATTAGCAGGGAACAAACATCTATGATCTAAGCAGGATTTAAACCTACAACCGTGGTTTCCATGTAGATAAATTGTTTTTAATTTTCTATTACTAGAAGCAGAGTTGATTTACTGTGCAGATAAATCGCAGTTATTTCGAACTGCAAGAACCATTAACTTTTATAGCGACTCTGGTAATCAGTTACATGTACAAACTCTATCAGAGATTATTTTCATCACGATAAAAGCAATCGGAATGTGATACTAACCATCACATTGTCGCGGTCAAAATAGGAAAGGGTCTACTACCTTCCTGCGCTCTAAATACCTTTCAGATCGTTACTATAACCCAAGTGCCAGCCATATATCGGCTTCTCACTATATGAACTAGGAGAGTTCAGTGAATACAGCTGAAAGAATAAATATTGGTCAGCAACTGAGAAAGGAATCGAGAGAAGTCAAGATTCTGCAAGAAGAGGAAAGTACGAAATAACATTAGCGACACCGAATAGAGGTACGTCAGTGGGAAGAAGTAAGGGACGGAAAAGTTATAACTTAAGAGGTTGGTGCATGAGTGACAAAACATAAGAAAGTGATAAAGTGAAAATAGTGATGGTAACAGAAAAGACGGTAAGGCAAGGAAATAATAGTGAAAAAGCATGAGAAAGATAGAGTAATAACCAGAGAGTGATGATAAGTAAGTAGCGATCCAAATACAGAGTGTTAAAAAAAAGTATCCAATATTTTAGGAGGTGATAGTATGCATCAAAACAAGAAAATAATGTCTAATAAACATGGATCCTACGACACATACTTTCTGAGATCTGAACACTTGTTCATAGGAGGTGCTCAATGAGACATCCATTCATGGCAATGCATTTTTCTACTCTACAATATAGCAGACTACTAGATAATCATACCGCAGTTGACACCCCTGGCATGGAATACTGATACGTCGCAAGGAAAACTAAAAACAAGTCTGGTTGCGGATATGAGCGGGGTTCAGCAGAGATGGTGTTGTGAATTTTGGTAATCAGCATGTGTGGGCTGATGAAAATCCCCATGCAGTTGAAGAAACAAGGCATCAGCACCGATTCTCAATCAACGTATGGGCAGGCGTTCTTGGCGATAGATTAATAGGGCCATACGTGCTACCACAGAGATTAACTGGGGACCGTTATCAGGACTTTCTTACCAACGTATTAAAATAAATTTCAAAGAGTGTGGTGATTCCTTACGCAGAAGGGCAGAGGAATGCATTGCCATGAATGCATATCACATTGAGCACCTCCTATGAACAAGTGTTCAGACCTCAGAAAGTATGTGTTGTAGGACCGGTATTTATTAGGCCTAGACATTATTTTCTTGTTTTGATGCATACTAGCACCTCTTAAAACATTGGATACTTTTTTAACACTCTGTATAATAAAGAAAGTGGGAGTAGAAATGTAATGAAAGTGTATAAACTATTTCGTCTGAAAATATACAGATCAGATTAGTTGGAATAAGTGATCAGTGAACGTTAGCGATTCAAGTGAATAATATAGGACAACTACGGAAGAGTTCAACTTAACGTAAACAATGTTGGGAACAATTAATAAGGAATTGAGGGAAGTGATTGTTCAGTTAAATGAGATTAGAAGAAAGTGAAACGGAGGGAGTAAGTAGAAAAAGAAGGGAGATGAAACGGAAGTGAGAGAAGTGGTAGGAAAGTGATCAAGGTAATTTATATGTAATAGCTGGATGATAAAAAAAAGTAAGCAGAATATGTATCCAAGGGAGTGATGGCACTGTATGCAGAAATGTGAAGGGCCATCACGACCGATGTAAGCTGGTGGAATAAATACATCATATCATATATGAACTAGAGTTCGATTCCCGGAAGGTCCTGTAAGATGTGATGCAAATATTGTGGTGGTTTCTTGTGGGTATTATGTTTTCCGTCAGATTCGTTACATTTTTCTTACATAGTCTTTAAATTCTCACTATATTTTTAATGGGTGAAATAAATAATAAAATTATAAATACTGCAATAATTGTATCATAACTTCACCACCACCACCACCACCACCACCATCACCACCACCACTATCACTATCACAATTATGTACCTTTTAATCAGTTAGTTCTCCGGCAAGTTCAGTTATCAATTCTGTGGGAAACTTGAATCAAAACTAGACCTTTACTAGTAACAACACCTTTTCTGATATATGGCAGACAAGCAGTGCTGTAGTTGGAAACAAATTTTAGAGGGTACTGTTGAAATCTCCTTGGTCAGACTATACTCTGTATCGACTCTTACTGCACTTCTTTTCAAAAATTACTTCGTCATGCATCCGCCTCTGCAGACCTTCCAGATCGCAGCCACAATTGTATATAAGGCAAGAAATTAAACGCTGACATTGGTGGCCCAACACTTTTTAGGATCAAAAGCCTAGGAACTCTTTTACTGGAAGAATATTCCTTTCTTAGTGCAGATGTCGTTCATTATAGTAATGCTCATTCACATTATTTAGTTGAAATTGGAATAGGATCTATAATATGTAACTGGACTCAAGATTCATAAACGCACGAATAATAACAATATTTCCCTCCGCTAGCAAACTGCTAGCGATACGCCTGAGCGAGTTTTAAAATTAGCGAATCAGTGCATCAGAATTCTTGAGGCGCCACATCATAAAATTAGTGTTATGCGAAGGCATCTACTCAAGTTTTGAAATTAGCGAATCAGTGTAGCAGAATTCTTGAGGCGCCACATCATAAAATTAGAGTTATGCGAAGGCATCTACGCAAGTTTTGAAATTAGTGAATCAGTGCAGCAGAATTCTTGAGGCTTCATGTCATAAAGTTAGTGTTAATTACTACACCGCGGCGTTATGCAAGCTTGAAACTAACAAATCACAACTACTTATGTACCAGACCATGCTTTTCGATAAAACAACGAATGGACAAGCATTTAAGCAAAGGATATTACTCTTAACTGTTCCATTGTTCATGAATTAACTATTAATTTGAAAGTGAAAGTCAAACTTTGTTATATTAATCTACTATTATGTTTTTAGGCCGTGTATTTACTCTGAAACGGTTAGACATTTTATATATCTTTTGCATTGATTATTCCTCAAACATCTCATTAATCTTTAACAGGAGCCATTCTTTCATTAAGGTGCATTCTTCTACATAATTCATGTGAATTGTAACTGTGACCACTATTTTATATTAGGCATATAACTTTACTATTGTTTATTGGTTATAAAATATGTATTTTGATGCCAACTATAACCCTAATATACCTCAGGGTGAAATAGGGCTTATTAAATTGATAAAAAAAGCAAAGGATATGAGATGCCAGCCCCTATATTTATGTCAGATATCAAAATCAAAATGTTTTTTAAATAGCTAACATCCTCCATTTCAAAGTATATTAAAGACTATTTAAACATAGTTAATATATTTTCGAGTCTATATTTTTTCCGGTACGGTAACAGCGAGTTTTTATTTTAGACGGTACGGCGTACCGGCTCAACTACAGCACTGCAGACAAGGCGTAAGGTCATAACTGTAAGACAATACGTTAAGTATTACAAGACATGTGCACCCAGTCAATGTGAGAGATAAAATATAATATCCACTTCATTGCAACTTTATAGCCTACCAGATCAAAATGATAAAAATTCCGAGGCTCAACATTCTACTTACCCCCAGTATCACTTCTTTTCAAGGTTTCCGTAGCTGGTTGTCCAATTTCTTCTCCTTGTTCTGCAATTCTTTCGTTAAGAACTTCATGAGAGATATTTGCAATCATTTTCCAGTTAAAATCGTCCCTAATTTCTTCATCGGAACTGGCAAGTCTTCCATTAGATTGACCGTTGTCCAAGAGTTCAATCCCGATGAGTGACGTATTCAGAGTTCCCTTCAAATTCAACGTCACGCCGTCAGTGCCTCCACCGTCCTTGTGAATGCCGGCTATGAACGGGGTATCACTGTGATTTGTAGATCCGTTCACATATATTTTCCACCACGTGTGCGATCTAACCGGAATAAAAGTGTAGTAAAATTTAGACGAAGAAATTTCTTGTCCATCAGGTACACACGGCACAAATAGAGATGACAACAGTATGTAAGTCAGGGACCTGAATGTATTGGAATGCATTGTTATATAGTCTGTTCTTGTACAGATATACCTCGACAAAGATATATTTTATTTTTTAGCACATTTCTAACGTTCCAAATGTTAAAACTTGGAATAAAAATGTCAAGTGTAATCTTTCTTACTGGTGTCTGATATTAGAACAGAACCGAAAATATATTCCGCACTGCACGGTCATTGTTATTTAGTACTAGGCCTAGATCTGAATCCCATCGGATATGCGTGGAGGTGATCCGGGGGTAGCACGCGCACCGAACCGTAGGTCACGCCTCAAGAGTGAACTGAAGAGAGTTTCGTGAACAACTGAGCAGAACGAGGTGCTTCGCCCGCGATATTGTACAACTGGCTTCTGCAGCAGAAGGGGAAAGTGAAGAGGAAGGGGCGTGTGCCACCATTCACACAGTGTCCCACCGCTTCGAAAGCTATTGCAATGAATGCCTTATCGAAGACAATCACCATGTTCTGTGGGGATGTTACGGATATCAAAGTTTCCCGAAGAAGTGGGGGGGGGGGGGGGAAACGGTCCTCGTAAGATAGTTATTCAACGTAAAACTTTCAACTTAAAATTACTGATTGTATATTACTTAATATTCATCTCTTAAAATTAACTTTACAGAAAAAAATGTTGATTAAGTAAAACAAGAAGAGAGTCAAAAAAAGACAAAAGAAAGAAAGAACGAAAGAATAATAGAACATAACATAAAGAAGAACATCGCAAAAGATATAAAGAAGAATAAGATAAAAGAAAAGGGGAATGTAGAAGGAAATAGCTAACAGAAAAGAAGGAAAGAAATGAGGAAGAGAATAATTTATTGAAAAGAAAAGAGAATGAAAGCAGAAGGAAAACAAGGATTAGAATAAGGAAAACGAAAACAAGGATTAGACTAAGAAAAACGAAAACAAGGATTAGAATAAGGAAAACGAAAACAAGGATTAGAATAAGAAAACCGAAAACTAGGATTAGACTAAGAAAAACGAAAATAAGGATTAGAATAAGAAAAACGAAAACTATATTAGACTAAGAAAAACGAAAATAAGGATTGAATAAGAAAAACGAAAACTAGGATTAGACTAAGAAAAACGAAAACAAGGATTAGAATAAGAAAAACGAAAACAAGGATTAGAATAAGGAAAACGAAAACAAGGATTAGAATAACGAAAACGAAAGCAAGGACTAGAATAAGAAAAACGAAAACTAGGATTAGACTAAAAAAACGAAAATAAGGATTAGAATAAGAAAAACGAAAACTAGGATTAGACTAAGAAAAACGAAAATAAGGATTAGACTAAGAAAAATTGAAACAAGGATTAGAATAAGAAAAACAAAAACAAGGATTAGAATAAGGAAAACGAAAACAAGGATTAGACTATGAAAAACGAAAACAAGGATTAGACTAAGAAAAACGAAAACAAGGATTAGAATAAGGAAAACGAAAACAAGGATTAGAATAAGAAAAACGAAAACTAGGATTAGAATAAGAAAAATTAAAACAAGGATTAGAATAAGAAACACGAAAACAAGGATTAGAATAAGGAAAACGAAAATAAGGATTAGACTAAGAAAAACGAAAACAAGGATTAGAATAAGAAAAACTAAAACAAAGACTAGAATAAGAAAAACGAAAACAAGGATTAGAATAAGAAAAATGAAAATAAGGATTAGAAAAATAAAAGCGAAAACAAAGAAACAAGGAAACTACAATATGATATAAACAAAATGGGAAAAAGATAAAAAAAAATTTGAAGACAAATTAATGAGAAGAAAAACAAAGTATGATTGAAATGATGGTAAAAAGACAAAAGAACAAAAAGAAACCAAAATTAGAAAAAGATATAAAGAGAAAAAAGTAGAATTTTAAAGAAATAGAAAGACAAGAAAAGGTCAAAAAAGGGATAATTTAGATCCTATTAAATAATGAATAAAGAAAAAAGAAAGAAAGTAGAAAGTAAGAATTATAGACAGAAAGAAATAAAAATAGAAAGGTAAAAGTACATAAATAAATAAATAAATAAATAAATAAATAAAGAGAATGAATTAATTACTTACGAAATAATTTAAAAAAAATCAATAAGAAGAATGAAATAGAAGTAGAAAGAAAAGAAAATAAGAGAAAAGAAAAACAAGAAAAATACAAAAAAAAAACAAGAAATCAATTCAGAAAAGAGAAGGATCAATGAAAGGGAAAGAAAGAAGTTAAGTAAAGAAGCATGGATATTAAGGGCACACAAAGAAGACAGCAACAATATTTGAATAAGATAGCGGCGAACATCTCAAAAGCCTGCAGGAAGTAGTCATATTCAAATACGCCAGAAATTACGAAAGAGCGAGTGTTATTGTCAACGCCTACAACACAGACAAATCCGATATTACTGCCAAATAAATTTTAACAAGTCACAGAGGTCGAAGCCCGCAACACGTAGATACGAGGCGCGCCGAGAAGTTGGGCAATCAACTGATTCCCGCTGACAATTCTATATTTTAATCACAGGCTACGTTGTTGCACAAGATCGTATTATTGGATCTCGAGTAGGAAGATCGTGTAGTTCACTAGGGTCGCATGATTTGGTGTTCTTATGTTTGTTCGTGCAGCCATGGTTTGGTCCACTTAAGAGGTTGACTTTCTTTCCAAACAACATGTTTATGTATCCTACTTAACCGTTTATAGTTTACACTATAGTACTCAGCATATAATAGCAATGGTTGAACTTTGGGACTCTTCTGGGTAGAAATAATAGATTTTCGAATTTGCTATTGGAGAGAAGCTCTGAACCTCACATCTTAAGTTGAAAAGCTCTAAACCTCACATATTAAGTTAAAATGCTGGTGGACTATACTAGTTTTTTTAGAACTACGAAGTGAATCGAAATAAACATTGACATTCAAGGGTTCTGATTGGTTGCGTGCTTTGTACAGTCGGCGTCACCGTTTTTGACGTCTGAAATAAGTAATGGGAACGTTAAGTGCTAGTGTTTTACATTTGCCGCAGTCAGTCTGACAACTGTGTTTGACAAATGGCTGATGTGATGTGTATAGGAAGTGGTACCATTCTCAGCTGCACTAGCAACATGTTCACAAACTGGGTGCTATATATCTAGGACACACGCCAAAAACGCATACCGCATTTCTCCTTCCGCAGAAATAGTTTCCTTGAATACAAGTTATAATTAAAAAAACTGCCAAAATAAGTTGCATTTCAAAATACGGAAGACAATACAAAATATTTATTTTACTGAAAGCAATTCAAAATAAAATGTAATTTAATTATTCTATCATTTACTTAACAAGGCGCATGCGCAAAAATTCCCATTTTTATGCAGTATGACCACATGTCGACAGTTACAGTTCCAAGCGAACTCCAAAATGGGTAATAACGCGCCAGTTACGCCTCGTGTTGTAGACCATAGGAAAGGCAAACCTTTAAACAGTGGAGAGAAACCTATTGTTTTAAATGTGTTTAATAAGTTGTGAGAAAAAAATCCCAACTCTCTTATAGACGATATTGTGATATTGACTTCAGAATTTACAGGTGCATCTGTGACGAGTATGTACAGTGCCGGAAAGGAAAAAGAGGTGAGAAGAATTATGTTTACACTCCAGGTAAGAAAAGGAAACGTGTGAGGAAGTTTTTAGATCTGACGTGTGATGGATTAGTGAGTCCTGCTGTCCGCCGTAAAGTCCACTCATTTTATTCAAATAATGAACTACCGATCTTCAAAAAGGTGTTGACATCAATAAACAATGATTTACCTAATTTGAAGCAAACATCAATGTATAATCTCGTTAAGGAAATAGGTTTCATATTTGTACGAGGAAATCGTAAAACTGATTGTTGACAGGAATTATATTGTTTTGTAGCATAGGCGTTATCTCGTAATATAAGAGAACCAAAGCAAAAAGTGCATAATATATATTACTTGGATGAGACGTGGGTCAATGAACATCATACAACTTCTAGAGCTTGGTGTGACTAGGCTGATCAGATTTTTTATGGTCCAACAGGGGACATCGGCAATTTCAAGAAAAACCACAAACACTTATCTAGTCACTATCCGTTGAAATATTGCACAAAATACAATATGTAACAGTAGATACAATGATAGTACTTTGCACACTAAATTTTTAGAGTATCTTAACTTTTTGAATTAAATAAATAAACACATGTAACTCCTACACATAATTATGGCCACTAAGAATTCAGTTTCAGTACTGACCCATGCATCAAAATCTTTCACATAATATTGTACGCACTGAACACACACATTTTACAAGTACTGGTCTGAAGAATATATCTTTTTAAGAATCTGTTCATTACCATATAGCTTCACACTAAGTTCTTCACATGAGAAATGAAAGTTTGTTTTCACTTGCAACATAGCTGTTTCAGTTTTCATTTTTGACTTTTCTTCAGTCCAGATTGATTTCATTGTGAAGAAAAGTCTTTCAACTGACGAATTACTGACTGAAAGACACATGATTAATGACACTATTTTGAGAAAATTTTCAAATGGAATAGATTTTTTTTTTAATGTTGAAAAACATCACACCAATTTTCACCTGTTGGTTTGTCACAAAACTTCTCATTTTTTGAACTACTTAAAAATGGACGCTGCAGCAGTTCTGAAGCTTCCGCGCAAGTGAATGAAGACAAAAGATGTTAGGTTATTCTTAAAGAGTGCAGAATATCTAATACTGTGCTAGCTGGTTATTCTGTCTCACAATGAGAACAGTTCAGAAATGTGCATGAATCGCAGCAGTTCCATCACGATACTTAAATATTTACGTGTAAAATGTTATTGAAACAAAATCAAAACTTCTGGGGACAAAATTAATTTTCGGGGACATTTGCTCCCCAGGGACAGCAATTCAAAACCGGCGACTGTCCCCGGAAATCGAGGACGTCTGGTCAGCCTAGGTGTGACACTTCAATAAAATTTAAAAACAAACTTTTTTGTCGGGGCTAAGCACAGGACTTAAACACACACATGGAAAGGGCAGACGAATATTGGTGGTGATTTTTTTAATAAAAAAAGATGAGGGTTACCATGAGGACATGACAGGCGATGTTTTTAGGATCTGATTTGAGAAAATTCTCCCAAAATTAGAACCTCACAGTTTCATTGTTATGGATAATGTCCCCCTACCACAGCGTTCAATCAGAGCGAGATCCAAATAAATCGTGGAGAAAAAATGATATCATAGCGTGGCTACGAAATAAAGATATTAATTGTGATGAGAGTTTTGTTAAAGTGGAATTAATTGAACTCGTATAGTCGTTAAAAAGTACATGCGAAAAATGCGTCGTGGACTGTATGACAGAAAGAGCGGGACATTATATTGTTCGATTGCTTCCTTACCATTGTTGCATTGTTGCCTCTATCCCATTGAATACGTCTGGAATCGAGTGAAGGGTTATGTTACAAGACACAACACAACATTCAAACTGGCCGACGACGTCTGAAAACTTGTTTATACAGCGTTTAGGGAAGTAGTAACGGTTGTGAGTTGGCGCGATTGTACGTAATAACAGAGGAAAATAATATGTGGGAAGTAGAAGGCATGATCGACAGTGCAGTGGAACCGTTTGTGATTAATAATGGAGGCGAATGTGACACGTCAGCTGACTTAGATACAGCATCAGCTGATTCAGAAATTGAGGGAGTGGAGCGTCTTCCAGATTCTGATTAATCAAGTAAGTTAAGTAATTTCTATAGCACTTTTCAGGATATAATAATAATAATAATAATAATAATAATAATAATAATAATAATAATAATAATAATAACAATAATAATAATAATAATAATAATAATAATAATAATAATAATAATAACGCGGAAATAGCTTATAATTGTGCCAATGTCAATTTTATGTATGGCAAGATTCGTTTGAATTCTGCCAAAACAAATACATGTGCGCGGCGTAGTGATACATTACTTCGCAATTATAATGGAAACGGTATAGAGCAGTGTTTCTCAATGACATCACTGTACTTCAGTGAGGCCCCTGGCCTAATAACCATAAAGGGTATTTTGTTTAATCCATTCTAAACCATCTACTTTGAAGTTGAGACAACAATGTAACTTGAGAGACATTGTGCGTATGTGTGTATGCATGCATGAGCGTGTGTGTGTGTGTGTGTGTGTGTGTGTGTATGTATGTATGTATGTATGTATGTATTTTTGGTATGTATTTTTGGTAGGTTATTTTACGACGCTTTGTCAACATCTCAGGTTATTTAGCCCCTGAATGAGATGAAGGTGATATTGTCGGTGAAATGAGTCCGGGGTCCAGCACCGAAAGTTACCCAGCATTTGATTATATTGGGTTGAGGGAAAACCCCGGAAAAAACCTCAACCAGGTAACTTGCCCCGACCGGGAATCGAACCCGAGCCACCTGGTTTCGCGGCCAGACGCGCTAACCGTTACACCATATGTGTGGACTGTATGTATGTATGTATGTATGTATGTATGTATGTATGTATGTATGTATGTATGTATGTATGTATGTATGAATTGAGCGCGGCAACTCTTCTAATGTTATTGATCCCAATAACGAACGAAAAACATGAATTCTCTCGACTTCTTTCATTCTATTGTAATGATAATTTGTTGTCTTTGTAAGGCAAAGGAGGGGGAAAACTTCGTAGATAATTTTATTACTAAATATATAATTAAAAATAATAATGTTTTTATTTAACGCGAAAAATTTGATGTTTACATTTTTATAGTGCAATATTTAAGAATTGTATTATTAATTATTATTGGAAAAAGAACTAAGGAAGAGACTAGCGAACTCCTTTGTACGGGGCAGAAACATGGACATCAAGACGCAGTGAAGAGAAGCGACTAGAAGCATTTGAAATGTGGATATGGAGAAGAATGGAACGTGTGAATTGGACAGATAGAATAAGAAATGAAGCTGTCTAGGAAAGAGTGGGTGAAGAAAGAATGATACTGAAACTGATCAGAAAGAGGAAAAGGAATTGGTTGGACCACTGGCTGAGAAGAAACTGCCTACTAAGGGATGCACTGGAAGGAATGGTAAACGGGAGAAGAGTTCGGGGTAGAAGAAGATATCAGATCATAGTCGACATTAAGATACGGATCATATGGGGAAACGAAGAGGAAGGCAGAAAATAGGAAAGATTGGAGAAAGCTGGGTTTGCAGTAAAACACCGCCCTTGGGCAGAACCTAAATGACCGTAGTGCCACAGTGGTAATTGTTTGGAGTTCTAGAAATTATGTTTACTTAATATTTCGTGTCACTTTTTCACCACATAGGCTATTTCTATTTTGATCGTTCTTTGGTTGGTATCCAGTAGTTTTGAGTAAAATTATCCTTATTCTCGATTTTAGAAGGATCTGTATTTTGTCTAACTGGTTTTAAGTACTGGTATGGTAGTGGCAGTCACAAAAGAAAGTCTCACACAAAAGTGGGTCGCGCCTTCAAAAAGTTTGGGAACCACTGGACTAGAGTTTCGTCACAAATTGTATGCACAAGGCGTTGGCTGTCCATTATTATCTTAAGTAAATCCATATGACAAATAAGTACTTACACAAGTCATATTCTATAAAATACTGTTCTACTTTGTTATTATTTGAACTTCAGAGTCCGACAAAAATTTGAACATTCAAACTAAAACCCGCATTTGAAGCTGGTACTTCATTTTTATTTTTCCAGTTTGCGTTTTATCACAAATTTATTAATGACAATGAAAAGAAGCACAAAACACTTTGATGACATAAATCTTCAAGGATAACTACAGATTACAGTAGGCGGGTAAAATCGTAATGAAGTTGCTTCGGTACTTCTTGTAACAATATATACATTATCTACTACAACTCTGATGTCTAATTACACATAGCCTAAGTGTGTTTGGCGACCAGATAGAGGGATACGTCCGCAAAGTGAAGATACATTTCATGGTGAATTTGTGATATTCATAAAATTATTTTATTATGTATGGAACAAAGAAAAAAATGTGAACTGCCATTATACAAGGAGAGCACTCAATTGAGTGACTAGGTGGCCGAGATTCCACAGTAATATGCACTGTTGCTCGAAGAATCTACGTAAAAATTGTTGTTTTGGTTCTACAGAATATATCTGTTATGGTGACAATTAATATTAGAGGAGCAGTTGACTTAATATAAAATGTCAACATGCATACCCAACTTGGAGTCAAGCCACAAAGGGAAAACACTGGAGGAGAGGGGTTCGATCCGGTTCTGTGGATGGAGTGAACTTCGGCGTAGCTCAATGGTGAGACCGCTTGGTACGTAGAACCAACCGGGTTCGATCCCCGGCTCCGGAGCGAATTTTTCTCCTCTAATATTAATTGTCACCATAACAGATGTATTCTGTAGGACCAAAAAAATAATAATCTTTACGTAAACAACATATGCCTGTGTCGTGAAGGTATATAGTATGTGTGTATTATCTGTAAGTAAGCATACAGTATGTTTAGACAAAGTCCTTCAGCATGTACACCGTAAAAACACGCACATTAGGCATACAAACCCGAGTTGTAAATGAGAAGAATCAGTAACCCTACGGGTGATTTTTTAAACACCAAAGATAGGCAGAGATGACTCAAACAGGTTCCTAACGGTCGCCAGATAAAACAGACAAAGCCTTCTTCGTAACAACAGAACACACCAAAAGTTAAATAAGTGACTATTCTATATACTATGTATTTTCCGTGTTTTTCTTACTATTTGTTCATCTTAAAATGTCGTGGCACACAAATTAAGAGTCTAATAGATTAGATCAAAATATAGGGTGTAACCATGACTTTGATACAAACTTTTTGAGTTGTAGAGGTGATCAATATGAACAATTTTCATATAGCCTATGAACCTATGTGCGGAAACGTTTTATACTTAAAAGATTTGATGTGTGTACTGAGGTTACTTTCTGTAACACATTGTAAACCACATCAAAGCGTAAAGTATTCCATGAATTAATTACGCACGTTATTTGGTTTTTAACATTCTTTATTACTTTATAATCACTTTAACACTAAATTTAATAACCATGAAACTTATTTAACATTTCTAGTATCTGTAGATTTCTTTGCTTTTTACGTTATTACAAAATAGTAAAGAATGTACAGTAGTGGCAAAAAAAACCGGACCGATCCTTGTAGCTGATTTCAGAGCCTTGTTCACTCCAGAGCACTATAGACTGGTAACTAACACTTTCGTGGTTCGAATCCTGCCTGGGAAGGAAAATTTTTTGCTCTTTATTCAAATTTATTCCCAATACTTTTCGATTGCTGGTAAAATTCATGTTCTGGGAATAATAAGTTAATTAAGTAGTGAAATATCGCTGCAATCGATAAGAAAAAAAAATGTTATGTTTTATTTAACGACGCTCGCAACTGCAGAGGTTATATCAGCGTCGCCGGATGTGCCGGAATTTTGTCCCGCAGGAGTTCTTTTACATGCCAATAAATCTACTGACATGAGCCTGTCGCATTTAAGCACACTTAAATGCCATCGACCTGGCCCGGGATCGAACCCGCAACCTTGGGCATAGAAAGCCAGCGCTATACCAACTTGCCAACCAGGTCGACGCAATCGATAAGTATTGGAAATAAATTTGAATAAGAAACAAAAAAAAAAGTTTCCTTTCCAGGCAGGATTCGAACCACAAAAGTCTTAGTTACCAGTCTATCGTGCTCTGGAGTGAAGAAGGCTCTGAAATCAGCTACAAGGGTCGGTCCGGTTTTTTTTGCCACTACTGTACATTCCTATAAAACAAAATTATTTCCATTAAAGATTCCTTTATATTTGATGTAAACTCAAAATAACATTATTACGAATACACATTCTATAACTTAATCTCCATTTAAGTTATCTTTGAAGAAATTAATTTAGAAAAGAAATTAAGTTTATAGTAACGTTAAGTAATGTGTTAAGTGTTACGAATGTACAGTAATTTGATCGAAACTATCTGATGAGACGTTTTTGTTTACATTTTCCTTTCGGAAGTCTTGCGGAGTGGATGAATGCAGTTACACTCACCCCACTGCGGAGCAATGACCCCAAGGAGCATTGCAGCACGTTACATTTCATAATCTCAAAACTATTGGAATTATCAAAAAACTTATTTGACAAAATTTGTTCGCATTGACTTCATCTATTCGCTCTTAGCTGTAATTCAGCACGTCAGCTTTCGACAATAAAATTTTGCAACTTGTAGGGCATACATTATATTACAAATTTGTCACATCACTTTTAAACCAGCGCCCTAGTAAGCGAAGTCAATTTCCAGGCGCACATGCGTGACCTTGTAATTTTGAGATGTAAAAGACGTGCTACTTTACCAAATTCTAAACGAGGCTTTCACAAACTTAAGTGGGAAATCGGTATGGGATAACAATAGAAGATGCTTCTTGCAGGGAAATCGAAAGTTAGTTAATTGGATTTGTTGCAGTATGCACTGTTAGAGTTCCATGACTACATACGGAATTAATTTATTTATGTATTTGTTTACTTACATAACAGCAACGTTACATATCTTCCGGATTATAGTTCTAGCTTCAAAACAGACGAGCCATTTTTTTCCTGAAACAGAAAAACAATAATGTAAATGAAATCACACCTATGTAATTTATTTACTTAATTCAATTTTTAATGCCTAGATTGTACATCACTGCTTAGATGTGATGAGAATGGAGCAATATTGAAATCATTGACTGATCTAGAAAAATTTCCGTGGAGGGGCACAATAAGGCGATAAAATAAGCTAATTCATAAATACACATTCTTCTCATGAACATACGAATACACATAAAAGACAAATACAGAGCGATTCACGAGGATTTACCGTCCCTTACGGAGCTTATTTCTGAAGACATTTTGAGCAAAAAATGTCATATAAACATAGTTACTATTCTCAATATTTTCACAGTTACACTAATTTAAAGTTGTTTGTAAAATACGTTTTTTTCTTTAGTATGAAGGTAAAAGAATAATACAAATAGAGAATGAACCATTCAGAAGTATCATTTCTTTAATTAGCAAGTATTATGAAGCTAAAAATGTGCTGCGAACTTCTTAGTTGCTTCGTACAGACATCTCTTTCTATTTTTAACTAGAAAATTACATTATTCTTACGCACTTATCACAACAATTATCACACCACTTCCACCGACTTAATTATTTGCAGTTCAATTTTGCATCCTAATTTAGTCTTGGAGAGTTTACAATGCATTTTAAAAAATGTCGCCGTCCGCTTGAGTACACTTGGCCGCACGCTTGTGAACGGCACTCGTCGCTCTACGTAACTGCATACGGCTGTCTTTGATTTCCGTAGCGCTCGCGCTGGCTGCTGACCAAGATCACGCGTTCACAGCAATGCGTTCCAATAACGAAACGTGACTCTGTAAATATTGAGAATAGGACCATGTTTATATGACACTTTTTGCTCAGAATGTCTTCAGAAATAAACTCCGTAAAGGACGGCAAATCCTCGTGAATCACCCTGTATATATTTTTTTATGGAGGAGAGGCCGAAGACTTGCACCTCAGCCTAAGGCTTAGCCTATTCGTGTTCTGTGAAAGATATTTGTCGCTGAAAGGCCCCTTTCTTGTACGAATACAGCACGCTTCGCCGCGAACTTAATCCAGACTGTGGTAATGATCACTAGGAATTTGAATAAATAACGGCGAAATGAGTCAGTCCGAGGTCCAACGTCGAAAATTATCCAGCAATTCTGCTTCAATTAATTGAAGAAAACCTCAGAAAACAACCCAATCAGGTAACTTGTCCCAACCGAGATTTGAACCCGGATCCGCTCGTTTCACAATCAGAAATGTTAACCGTTACTCCACAGCGGTGGACAGTACATACCTATACATACACAATTAAAAAATAAACATATCCTCTGAAACCTATAGATTGCTTAGTTAAGTGCAGCTAAACGTCAGTAATATCAAATAAATATTGTTGATTCTTTTAAACAAGATCCTAATATTCTTGTGTGAACTAAAGAGCTGTACCATCACTGATTCTGTAGAATACTCCATGTTTGTCCACTTCACCATTTATTACTTGTATGGTACTGGTTGTAGGTTGAATGTGCGACTGCAATAATAGCATATGGACTAACACTTGTACTATTACTCATAGTATTAGCAGGTTCTTCATAATTGGAAAGATCGTAGAATGTTGGGTTTGCAGTGAAATACCTGCCCTTGCGCAGAAAACTATGAATGAATTTCACTTTGTTCTATGCTTTTAAAAAAGGTACGGATATCTCGCGAACTCACTGTCACATTAGGTCAGTGGTGGGCAAAATGAACGCAACCCACAAGACAGGATTTAAATGGCAACTACATACTGTGGAAGGGGTTGCACTCTACAGTGCAATGACGGATTTACAGACAGTTGCGCCACTACACTCCTACCTACCATATGTAATTAGAATGGTCCATTCACGTGATATTTAATTAATCATTTTTCAAAGCAGTTTCTTCGAAATTGGGATTTATATCTGTGCATGCTATTTTCAGTTGCGCAAGGAGATGAGCATCTCTTAAGCGGGATCTGTGGCTGGACTTTTTAAATTTCATTTTAGAAAACAGCTGTTCGCATTAATAGGTTGATGAATACATACCTTCATTTCCCATAACTTAACTATGGTCCTGGAACACAACTATGGTCCACGATACAACCATTCAAAGATCATTGTAGAAGTACGGTAACATAGACGTTCGTAGATAGCTGCAGTGACTTGAATTCAAACTACAGTACAGCAAGAATATAGATAAACGAGGTACTACGTTATGGAGTACAAAATTTGAATAGTTGTATCGTGGACAATAGTTATGTTCCAGGACCATATTTATGGGAAATGACAGTACTCATTATTTTTTATGTAAACTGTCTAAGCAGTGGATATGTAGTACTGGACATCTTTTATAAACTTTAGCCCCCAGTAGACCTTCACATTCTGCTTTCAAGAAGCCATCATTCTGCAAATCCAGTACCTCTAACTGCAATTCTGGGATAACATTTTCAATTTAAACATGAAAAGGAGTGGCAAAAATATTGAAATCTTTCTCCATCCTTTGAAAATCACTGAATCTGTGTTCTTTGAACTCGTATAACAGGTGATCTATTTTAAGAATGTACTTATTTTAGTTCGAGTCCTGAATATTCATAACTAACCCTAAGCATGAGAAATGAAAGAACCGCCTTTCTTGTAAGTGTAATATCCTCTCGATTCATATGATTCTGCGAAAGACATTGCATCACTAATTAAGCTCCGAAGTACAGCAGTCCACTATAATCCGCCACGTACACGCGCAGTATTTTCATGGAGTGGGGGAAGGGGAAGGTAGGGGGTAAGTTTGATGCTTCGCTGAGGTCTGACGTCACTGCGGCAATGCCGCAGGAATGCCCACCATTGCATTAGGTTGACCTTACGTACCGTTTTGAACGGGACAGTGCCGTTATTTTACTATGTCTCGGCCGTCCCGTCGTTTTAGTAAAAAATATCACTTTTGTCCCTTTTTTTTATTAAAATATGCTTAAATATTGGCTTATCATAACCTAAAATTATTAGACTGCCTTATCTGATGAATTGGTGTATATTTTTTTAAAGAATGAAAAATATCTAGATTTTCACCATTTTTGTAATATAGGAGAGAGTATTCTCCGTCTACCAGGAAGTACAGCTTCGGTTTAAATACTATTTTATATTATGAGTATTATAATATGGTCGAAGGAGAAATTCCCATTAAGCTCTGAAGTAATGAGAGCTATGCTAACTGTAAAACGAAATTGTGACATCGAGGCCAAAATGTGTTAAGTAAAGTAAGATCATCTAGCAAATATTCATGGTATGATCGTGGTGAAACGCTTCCCCCACTCCCTACATCAAACTGAAGTTTTTTGTGTGTGTTTTGTCAAGATTAACTATTATAAGTTCAAATTAAAATAATTAATCCTCTGAGGGGAAAAAAACCTTTGAGGAGACCGAGACGTAGATGGGAGGATAATAGACCTATTAAAATGAATTTGAGGAAGATGGGATATGGTGGTAGGAACTGGATTAATCTTGCTCAGGATAGGGGCCGATGGCAGGCTTATGGGAGGGTGACAATGAACCTCCGGGTTCCTTAAAGACCATTTGTGTCGGCCTGGGTAGCGTTGTCGGTATAGCGCTGGCCTTCTGTGCTCGGGGTTGTGGGTTCGATCCTGGCTCAAGCCAATAGCACTTAAGTATGCTTAAATGTGACAGGCTTATGTCAATAGATTTACTGGCATGTAAAAGAACTCCTGCGGGACAAAATTCCGGCACAACGGCGACGCTAATATAACCTCGGTAGTTGCGAGCGTCGTTAAATAAACACAATTTAAAATTTTAAATAAAAAGCCATTTGTAAGTAATTAACAATGACTTTATTTATAAAGTATGGATGAAATGGAATTTTATTAACATTTCTGTATAATCCAATTGAATTATTTGATCCAATTTGATGTAGAAACATGTTATCAACAGTAATCTCACTGGAGGTTTTGATTTATCTAGAGATTTAATTGACAATTACACGATTAAAAGAAAGTATATAAAGATCAGAAGAAATAAAGTACTCTAATACAATAAAATGTTAATTAAATCACTAAAATTGTTTCACTAATGTTAGCTTCACCAAAACGTTTGAACGGATCCGCCATTTTCAGTTCATTATCTATGCGATAAACAAACGACGATCGCAAAACACGTTTTATAGTACCGTGAAGAATTTGCAGTTTCAGTTGGCAAACAAAGAAACAAATGGTAGGGAGGTGATAAAAACAGAAGAAAGTATGTAAAGATTAGAATAAATAAAGTACTATAATACAATTAAATAAGTATTAATTGACTTATTAAAATTCTATTTCACTATTGTTAGCTTCACCAGAACGTTTGAACGGAGCCACCATTTTCAGTTGGCTATCTATGCGAGAAACAAATGATGATCGCAAAGCATGTTTTATAGTACCGTAAAGAATTTGCATTTTGAAATACTGGCAAAGGAACCAATGCTAGGGAAGTGATAGAAACAAACAAATGCTAGGGAAATGTTAAATACAAACAAATGCTAGGGAAGTGATAAAATTGTAGCGATAAACAGCCATGATTGGTTGAAGCACGTCTTTTCGCACCGTTTTATTGGTCAAAAGTAGTATGACGTAGTAAGAGAGTAACAGTCAGACAAAAAACCTTTAATGAACTTTTTTTTAAGAATATAAATCGTCGCTTTTCCGTCCCGTTTTTGTCTCAAACAATTATGTCAGCCTACGTCACATGCAATGAACTGAATGATCTTTCACCAGAAAATATTCCAGGCTTGTCCTTATTCTCTCTCTTACCCATATAATAAAAAGAAAATCGCAAAATTAATAATTATACGTAGAAATATAACGTTTCCGTAAACAATGATTTGCATATTAATTTGCAGTTATGCTTTCTTCATATCTAATGCTAGAGACAGGCAGTAGCATACATACTCTTGGTTTCACAAGTAAAGAACCTTCGTTGCAGGGTTGGGTTCAGGAAGCCATAAATCTGACTGACACGCTCCCCCAATTAGTGAAACTGTGGACAAAGATACCGCCAGGAGACTGCCGAGAATGCTGTGTTGTGAATTTTCCATTTTTGAAAGAATCCAACCAGTTGCAAAAGAAAATACATTTAAAGAGTCCAGCCAAGAGCAAACGTGGCAACAGCTTCCCCTAACTGGCCTGTCAATCACTGTCATCTGTGCAGGAGTGGTGTGAGGCCAGGGTTCTTTACTTGTGGAGCCAAGAGTATCTGTGATCTGGTGGGAGCATTGTTCCCCTGTGCTCCCTCGTATCTCTGCCTATGATTAAAATCACAACAGGAGAAATTTTGTTTGGCCTGTTGATCCGGAGCTGCGCTCGGGCTTGGGTTGGATCCCCGGTGTGGTTGATTGATTGGTTTCTTCCGAGGTTTTCCCCAGCCGTGGGACATGCCGGATGGTCTGTGGCGAGTCCTCGGCCACACTTCACTTCACCCCCGTTTGGCCTGGTTTGGTTTTTTCCGAGCTTTTCCCCAACCATAAAGCAAATGCCAGGTAATATGTTGGCGAATCCTCGGACTCACTACATCTCGCCAAAAATATTGTAAAAAATTGAAATTGATATTGTAAAAAAATTGTAAAAACTGTAATTGTAATCTTGTAAAATTTGACTTGTTCCATATCTTAAAGCTTCGTTGCTAATGGAATATAATAAGATCTATGGAATATAATAAATGAAATAAAAAAATGAAATATTCTAGAACTGTTCTACTAGGCCTACTCGTAGAATCCGTCATGAATAGATCGTTAGTTCCTTTTGTAAGAAATTATAAGCTAGCTGAGCTATGTTTGTTCATAATCTTCATTAAATAAAGAAAACAAACGAACAATAACCTCGACTCCCCTTATACGCCGCCACCACAAAAAATTGTCCGAGACAGGGCGGTCCACTAGTTGGGCAACGCATTCCAGCACGGGCATTGCCATGACGTAACAGAGAGCGAGAATGCCTCGTGTGTGGGGAGGTGCTACCTGTTTCATGCAACTGAATCACGAAGGTTAACGATTCAGACAAGTCTGGTTTGTGATAGATTATTCTCGTGTATAGAGAGAGAGAGAGAGAGAGAGAGAGAGAGAGAGAGAGAGAGAGAGAGGAACTGGGTCACCGACATTAGGGCAGCATGGCCAAAGAGAAGAGCTGTGTAGTCGGTACCTTTTATCTACACCGACTTCATTCTACTTCCAGTCAAATTTCGCAATACCGATAAACGGACATTTTTTTTTTATTACGAGATGCACCAACACAAGGAATGTACAGCAAGCCAAACGTGTTTGAGTGTATTTTTCCATTATTCATTGGCGCGCTTTGCTGCACCGTGAGATAATAGCATTAACTAGTTCTTCAATACATTCTAGACAATTCCGTTTTGATGTTTCTAAGAACTAAGACCAAACCACCACAAAGACCCGAGGGCACGTTCCTACCTTTAGTAATGCCTTGATGACTAGTATGAATATTATTAATTATAACATTTATTTATTATTAACGGATGATTCTGTTGGCTTAAAAATTGATAATAGGCTACATCATATAGATATAATATTTTTGTAGCGTGACTGGTACCACAATATATTATCCTTTCAATAATAAATATATTGTTGATTATAACAAATATAAATGGCACTCGGGAGGAAATTAAACGCAGAATAAATATGGGTCCACACCTGTGGAATAACGGTCAGCGCGTCTGGCCGCGAAACCAGGTGGCCCGGGTTCGAATCCCGGTCGGGGCAAGTTACCTGGTTGAGGTTTTTCCTGGGGTTTTCCCTCAACCCAATACGAGCAAATGCTGGGTAACTTTCGGTGCTGGACCCCGGACTTATTTCACCGGCATTATCACCTTCATTTCATTCAGACGCTAAAAAAAACTAGATGTTGATACAGCGTCGTAAAATAACCTAATAAAAAATAATAAATATGAGAAATGCTTGTTATTATTCGATTGAGAAGCTTTTGTCATCTAGTCTGCTGTCAAAAAATCTTAAAATTAGAATTTATAAAACAGTTATATTACCGGTTGTTCTGTATGGTTGTGAAACTTGGACTGTCACTTTGAGAGAGGAACAGAGATTAAGGGTGTTTGAGAATAAGGTTCTTAGGAAAATATTTGGGGCTAAGAGGGATAAAGTTACAGGAGAATGGAGAAAGTTACACAACGCAGAACTGCACGCATTGTATTCTTCACCTGACATAATAGGAATATTAAATCGAGACGTTTGAGATGGGCAGGGCATGTAGCAGGTATGGGTGAATCCAGAAATGCATATAGAGTGTTAGTTGAGAGGCCGGAGGGAATAAGACCTTTGGGGAGGCCGAGACGTAGATGGGAGGATAATATTAAAATGAATTTGAGGGAGGTGGGATATGATGGTAGGGACTGGATTAATCTTGCTCAGGATAGAGACCGATGGCGGGCTTATGTGAGGGCGGCAATGAACCTCCGGGTTCCTTAAAAATCATAAGTAAGTAAGTATTGTTGATTATATTGAAATAATGTCTGTATTGAAAGTAAGGTATCAAACAATCAGGAATAGCGTTTTTACTTGGCCAACTATAACAATAACAATGATTCCATTTTTGACATTACAAAATATTCTTCTTGTTCCGCTCTTATTTCTTTTATCATTTTACCATCAATCGGAATTTCTTGCACAATAGCTTGGACAGAAATTTCTGTATCAATTTCAATGGTAACATCATTTTTATGTTAAAAGGAACGCGACACAATGCAGACTCGTGCCCAGAAATGGCCGGAAAATGTAAACAAATCAGGATAATATTTGAGAGAGAACACGCCAGCGGTTATGCTCGTAAGTAAACACGGAAGACCCAGTGGCGGACTGTAGGAAAGGAGTTAGTCTTTGCGCATTACTTTTTCTGTAAGACTATACAATTTAAACCATAAAAATAATAAATTAATCAAATTCCAGTTTCATATATAGACACACTGCATTTATACGATTACTACTAATGATAATCATGTTGTTGTTGTTATAAATGTGTTAAGTAACAAAGGAAACTGAGTAAGTCTTGTTTGATTTATGTCAAGTTGATTTCAAAACTATTTCATAAAATGACTGCAATAATCTTTTGTCGTGTAATTCCAATCAAAAGGTACAAGTATGTGCAGCGTTGTGACAAATAATACCCAAATGTCCATTCTGTTCAGTAGAAAGCAACTCTGTCCAAATTTCTGTATTAAATTTCTACAATGACAAATTTGATTTGAATACTTAGTTTTACTACATTCTCAACAGATTAATAGTCATAATTAAGTAGTCAGTGTCTAGGCTGCCCTCAATTCAGTGTCATGTATTGTATTTATATTTTATTTAGAAATGATCTGTATAGCGCTAAATGCGCTGATCGATCAATAAATAAATTATTAAAAAAAAGTAGTCAGTACAAAATTGTAACATCGGGAAGGTAATAAAATGCATTTTTGTTCATACTCTAAAATTCCATTTGAAGGACAAAGTCTCTTTTGAATATTTGCTCTCCACATATAAATGCTTCAAATCACTTTTTACACCTAAGCCACATATTTCACTATAATTTGATGTTACATCCTTTTTCCGGGGAGGTCTTCAATTGATGATGACAATAATATATTATTTTGTTTTATGGAGGAATTACTTGTCAATAAGTTTATTACGCACAATATATTTAACTTTATTTCAATCGGTAATTATGTATGCATTTATAGGCTGGGATAGCTCATTTAAATCCAATTTTAATGCACTTTATTTATTACAGAAGAAAATAATTAAAATATGTCTTCATAAACCTACTGATTTTCCATCTCAAACATTGTTTTTAGACTTTAATGTACTTATAAACGTAATCAATAAACTATTCAAAACAATATTATAGTACAAAGCAAAGTTACTTAGGTATATGTTTTAACTGTAACTAATATTACATAATAACACTCTTACCGCATTATGCTTTTAGGTGATATTGGTGCGCAACCTCCTATCATCAGAATATTAAATTATTTTCTCGAATTATATTGAAGCTATAGAGCTGATGTTTTACCAATACATGGGCACATATCTTTTGTTTATGATGTGACAGTATTTGCTTAGTTAATTCATTTCCTTACAAACATTTCCCATGCGAATATTTTCAAAATGTTCAATATACTATCTTCAGTAATACGTATTTACGATATATCAGATTTACGAAAACATTGTTTCAGTACTTGTAAGGCTACTAAATAAACATATCTGAAAATTTCACTCTTCTGTAAAAAAAGTTGAGAAAATATTCCTTTTGAACAAAAAGCAAACTTGTGAAAAATGAGGTTAAAATTAAAACTAACATTCTTATAATGCTCTTATACTTCTCAGACAAACATAAACATTAACATGGATACAGTTTTAATAAGTTCTCTTCACTTTATCTATTGAATCAGTGCTGGCGATCCCTGTATATAGCTCGACCAAGCGGCATATACTACCTCTCTCGTCATTCTCTTTTTTTTCGCTGTAAAGCGCTCAGGCTCTCCTGAGCTCTAAAGCGCGCGCTTGCGCCTATGGGCATCAGTTGACATGACTGATATAGGGCAAAAGGGCCGATTCTTGAATGATAATATAGATGATAGTACGGGTTACAACATCGAAAACCGAGATGGCAGTATTAAGGCGTTTGTTCAGCTCTCTAAATCTGTTAAAATTATCGATAACAGTGGTAGATTCTAGGAGCCTTTTACTAGATTCTGAAGCTTGTGGACGCGATAATTTTAAGTGGGACAATGGTCCGAACGGCGACACGAAATGGAATTAAACACTGAGACACGTCTGAATGCATTAAAACCTCTTCTCCAAATAGCGTCTCTTGGTAATTAGGCCTCATTGTTTGCAAGACGTCCGGAGGCGTCTGCAGAGCGAGTTGATGAAGTCCTAACGGGACAGCGCTCGATCATACAGCTTCCTTACAATTCCCCAAGATCGATTCCGGAATTCCTCGAGGTCCCCCATTCTATATGGAGATGCATTCAACAAGACGGACCACAATAAGACATAGATGTGCTGTAAGAAATTTTAAACCCGAACGGCGAATTTCAGACGCCGCGAGACAAGATTATATGACGCCTCCACAAAAGGAAGGGATTATGACGAGAAGGGTGAAGGAGCGGCTGAGGGAAGAAGATAGAAGCAATACGAGAAGAATAACTGAAAGAGGAGGAGAATGGAAAGAAAGAGAAAGAAGGATAGACGAGAGAAAATAAAACTGAAAAATAGGAGCAGCAGAATACAAACAAGAGAACGAAGAGTGGAAAGAGAATGATAAAGAAGAGCAGAATAAGGAAAAGAAGGAAGAAGGGATGAATTAAAAGAAAGAAGAGGATGAGAAAAAGAGGTAAATAAGTGAAAAGGAAAGAAAGACAAAACAGACGTTACCAGACGAGAAAAATAATGATAAAGACTGAAAGAATGAAGAGGTAGAGTTGAAGGATTCAGAAGTACAAACAAAGACTATGATGAGGAAGAGAATTTTAGATGCTGAGGAGGAAAGATTAAAATTAATTTGGAATAATTTATAAAAAGTCATCGTGTGAAAGCATTTTAATTGCTGAGTATAACATCAGTATAGTATTTGCCAGCTTACTGTTTACTGATGTAATGTTTGCTATTGTATTCATTAGCTCATGAGTGTCCAAACGCCTATAGAACCAGGACATACTGCACGTCAAGCATGCTCTGCTAAGGTCAATAACTTTCCATATAAAATAGGAAAAACGACCTTAAAGAATATGCGCTGCGGGTTGCTTACGCCAGGGGTTATCTCGTAGGAGTTATAATTGGACATCTATGCATTAGCTTAATGTAGGTGCGAGTTACAAGGCGGTACTACTGTATCTTATTGACATGCTATAAATTTTTGTAATTAATACCATTTTTATAGCCTCCTCTTGAACATTTTACATCAGATACAGCTGAAATACATGTGCACAATTGTTTTCAAATTTTTATGTTGGAAAATTTTTCCCAAAAATTTGTTTATAATTTCTTATTTAAAAATAAGTCTTACTTCTGTTTCTAACAAACATTTATCTGGGCCTCACATAAAGAATAAACTTCATAAATATTTAAAATGAAGCCAAGACTTCGTATAATGAAATGGTGCACTTGATTGTTCCTTGTCAATATACTTCATCACAAAAAAATAGTTTTAACATTTATTTTTTTTTTTTCAAATTCACTGCCCAATATAAATATATCACAGCTTTATTAATAATAGTAGCCTATTTCATGCACAGATCTGTTGTGAGTAAGTATGTGTACTACATTTCGTTACACTAGATGTAGCCATATTCAGAAGGTACTTTATTCCTATCAGGTTAAAAAAAATTAAGAAACCTGCGGTCTGCGGTAAAAATCACTTTAAAGTTTACAATACACATTCTGCTTCCCTCTTATGCCCAAGGCTGGAATAAACTATTGATAGTTCCGACTCCAAAAATCGGCTATCATGTTTTTAGACGTACCTCACTTAGGTTTACAGTTCAGGATATTATATTAGGTAGTGTAATTTACGAGTGTCATTCCAAAATACGTTCAGTTGATTTTTATGAAATGACTGGGCTAGTTATTTTATGCACTGATCTACGAACTGAGTGAGATTTCAAGCACATTAACACAACCTTTAAGCATTGGTTTGGAAGAAAACATGCTTTAAATATGACAGAGGACACGAAGTTAATAATGTATATGTATAAATCATAAAAATGATCAAATGGACTGAACGAGTTTTGAGATCACTGTCATCAATTGTGTCTATTCGTAATATGGGGTCTTAAATATATTCCACATTTTGAGAGGAGGTAGTATGCATCAATTATGCATCAAAACAATAAAAACAGTCTAACAAATATGAGTCCTAAAACTCATACCTTAAGAGCTATGAACACTTGTTCATCATCGCTATTGGAGGTGTTCAATGTGATGTCCGTTCATAGTAGTAACACAGTCTACTATATACTGTACAGTCACGAAGCTCAATACGTAGTAAATATGCATCCATAGATAGTTGCTAACCACTAGGATCGCTAATATCGCCTCATTACACTAGGATCGCTAATATCGCCTCATTACAGACAATGCGAAATAGTACCGGCACAGTCTATTGTTCCTAGTACCCTCACAACTCAAGCTTCGTGACTGTATATACTAGACTGTGGTAGTAATGCATCCTTCTGCCCTACGTCTTATGGAAACATTCTTGGTTGGTCTCGGATGTGCTGGCAGGCATTGATGACGCGCTCCTGTAATGCTTGTACATCATTGATGGGGGCTGCATACACCAAAGCCTTCAAGTGTCCCCACAACCAAAAATTCCAAGGGATTAAGGTCAGGGGAACGAGCAAGCCAACGTACTGGATCTCCCCGACCAATCCATCGCCCATTGAATGTCTGTGTTAGGTGTTCTCGGGCATTTCGGTGAAAATGGGCCGGTGCTTCATCATGCATGAACAACATCTTTAGCCTTTGAAGGTATGGCACTTCCTCCAGCAAGACTGGCAATTCGTTTGCTTTTAAAAAAACAATTTCGTCGTGTAACTGGTAGTTACGTCACAAATTAAAGCCAATAATGTTTCATTCACAATTTTACACAAACATGTAGCAGCGCAGAATGGACATATTCGGTCCAAGGATATTAAAAAGCATTAATTTCCATTCAAAACTAGAGAGCGATATTTTCCTGCAGCATAATACATTTCTTTTGCACCACTGTACCATGTAGGTGTCGCTGCTCAAGTGATCCAAGGAAGTGTTTTCACTCATCCAAGCTAAGAATGTCTCATCACCGAATGATGAACAGTTTTTCACATCTATCTTGGGAAGAATTCTTTTCAGCCCGGTGACCAACTTTCTCTGCGGTTCTTCCTGATACATAATTCACAATTATTTCCATGGTAACCATAAATATCAAACTGTAGAATAAATTATTTTAAAAACAAAAATTATTTCATAAAAATGATACTTTGCTGTCAACATCTGAAGTCGCTTCTTCCATATTATTTAACCACGAAAAACTGATACTCGTTCAAAGTCGTACTTCATAAAATGACTTTGCAAGATTTAAGTGATATCAACAATAACAACAGCATAAAAAACACATTCCTAATTATCAACATTACACAGCGTATCAAAATGACAGTAAAACTTTCATAGGCCTATTATTATTATTATTATTATTATTATTATTATTATTATTATTATTATTAATGAGAAATTAACACTGTACGCATCATTTGATAGTCAAACATTAAAAGTTTTAAGTTCTAGGTTTCAGAAATCGTATTATTTCTGTAGCCATGGGAAACAATGTTTAAAAAATGTCAACTCCACAACATAAACATTGCTTTCTGCAGCTTGTAAAACAAATTTAATACAGTATAAAGGTTGTTTTGTAGACACTTCCGAATTGAACATCTACCACGATGTTGGATTAGACATGATACCACTACTAATCTGGCATATCGCCCTTCCTCCCAGGTCACAAGAATTGACATGTGATTTCTTTCTCTGGGGATACGTAAAGAATGTAGTTTATGTTCTTTCTCTACTCCAAGGCCACGAAGTAGGACATCGGATTATGATCTAATAATACAATTTATTTTGTCAGGCAACATGAAATTTACTGCTTTCACTAAAGAGTTTACGATCCATGAGATCTAACCTAAAAATGTATTTACTTGTGTTTTCATCAGTTTGCTTTACTGTAAACCGAAATCATTGCTGCCAACATAACACTTAGGAAATAACTCCCAGTTGTAGTATTTGTCAGTACCCGAAATTCGAAACGAAGTTGGTAAAAGAAAATTCAACCTGAGAGCTAGAAAATCACTACAATCCATTAATATATTTAGTAATAGTGGAAAAATGGTTAGGTTTCACCTTTAGGGTATTAAGCAAGCTGATCCGGACTATATATGGTGGAGAGAGTGTGGCAAGAGTTTTGTATCATGTTGATGCACGCTGTGTAAGGACGGATTCTTACACAGTGTTTATAACGTGCGAATGAAAACGTTGAGAAAATCATTTACTGATCATACTCTTATATCAATATACCTATAAGCATATTTTTTTACTTGTTATAACTATATACCTATAAGTAGGCCTATATTTTTTACTTGCTTATTTCAAGATGCTGTATCAATTACGAGGTTATTTAGCGTCGATGAAATTCGTGATAGCGAAATGATATTTGGCAGGATGAGACCGAGGATTCGCGGTTGGGGAAAACCTCGGAAAAAAACCAATCACGTAATCAGCCCAAGCAGGAATCGAACCCGCGGCTGAGCGCAACTCTGGATCTGCAGACAAGCGCCTTAGCCGTCCGAGCTACGCCGGTGGCTAGCATAATATTTACTGATATTGTGTTTATATATAACATATAAATAATTTCTCATTAAAATTAAATATAATATAAAATGAATTAAATAATAACTTAAAAATAATAATATTGATGTAAGGGTATGTATGTATGTTTGCGTGTATTGATGTATGTATGTATGTATGCATGTTTGTATGTATGTAGGCCTACGTTATGTATAGTAAAATCGTTCAATCATTACCTTTGTGCCAGGCTTCGTATTGAATATATCTTTTCTGCACGCATCATTCATTACTTGTAGTGTCAAGGGGTGTTGACACATTTTCGTTGTATAGATTATTCTTAGTGACAATTATTTTATATCAACATCAATTCTACCACCAACACTCAAAGTGAATACATTTTAAGTTATAAGATGACTTTTAATTGAAATTGAATTTAAAATTGCGAACGTTTTTTGTCGTCATCAATCAACTCGAGGTACGACAATATTAGCCTATGTACAACAGTGGCAAAAAAAAACCGGACCAACCCTTGTAGCTGATATCAGAGCCTTGGTCACTCCAGAGCACGATAGACTGATAACTAAGACTTTCGTGGTTCGAATCCTGCCTGGGAAGGAAACATTTTTGTTCCTTATTCAAATTTATCCCCAATATTTTTCGATTGCAGCGACATTTTACTACTTAATTAACTTATTATTCCCAGAACATGAATTTTACCACCAAACGAAAAGTATCGGGAAAAAAAAAAAAAAAAAAAAAAAAAAAAAAAAAAAAAAAAAAAAAAAAATTCCTTCCCAGGCAGGATTCGAAACACGAAAGTCTTAGTTACCAGTCTATCGTGCTCTGGAGTGAACAAGGTTCTGAAATCAGCTACAAGGATCGGGCCGTTTTTTTTTTGCCACTCCTGTACTTTACGTGGAGTTGATATCGGTGCGTCAATTAAAAATGTCAATGCATCATTGGTATACAAATGTTACCGCACCTTGTGATTGGAGCGGCAACTAGAAAAGGTCTAGTCAATAAACATATTCTTATCTTATCTCTGCAAAGGAAAATGTCTTTGATATCGGCTGGGTATTAACTGAACGCTACGACTATAATTATGTATGTGTGCCGAGCTATATATCACGAACATTTAATTTCTTGGCTAAATTTGAATTTGAATATTCTCCAACACACCATCTTCCCTGGTGTTGTTACTATTGCTAAGGCGGTGATAATTATTACTAAGATCACGACAAAACTTGCTTAATTACTTAATGGCTTTTAAAGAACCCGGAGGTTCATTGCCGCCCTCACATAAGCCCGCCATTGGTCCCTATCCTGAGCAAGATTGATCCGCTCTCTACCATCATATCCCACCTCCCTCAAATCCATTTTAATATTATCCTCCCATCTACGTCTCGGCCTCCCCAAAGGTCTTTTTCCCTCCGGTCTCCCAACTAACACACTATATGCATTTCTGGATTCACCCATACATCCTACATGCCCTGCACATCTCAAACGTCTAGATTTAATGTTCCTAATTATGTCAGGTGAAGAATACAATGCAGTTCTGCGTTGTGTAACTTTCTCCATTCTCCTGTAACTTCATCCCTCTCAGCCACAAACATTTTCCTAAGCACCTTATTCTCAAACACCCTTAACCTATGTTCCTCTCTCAAAGTGTGAGTCCAAGTTTCACAACCATAAAGAACAACCGGCAACATAACTGTTTTATAAATTTTAACTTTCAGATTTTTGTACAGCAGACTGGATGACAAAAGCTTCTCAACCGAATAATAACACGTATTTTCCTTATTTATTGTGCGTTTAATTTCCTCCTGAGTATCATTTATATTTGTTACTCTTGCTCCAAGATATTTCAATTTTTCCACCTCTTCGAAGGATAAATTTCCAATTTTTATATTTCCATTTCGTACAATATTCTGGTCACGAGACATAATCATATACTTTGTCTTTTCGAGATTTACTTCCAAACCGATCGCTTTACTTGCTTCAAGTAAAATTCCCTTGTTTTCCCTAATCGTTTGTGGATTTTCTCCTAACATATTCACGTCATCCGCATAGACAAGTAGCTTATGTAACCAGTTCCATTCCAAACCCTGTCTGTTATCCTGAACTTTCCTAATGGCATATTCTAAAGCGAAGTTAAAAAGTAAAGGTGACAGTGCATCTCCTTGCTTTAGCCCGCAGTGAATTGGAAAAGCATCAGATAGAAACTGGCCTATACGGACTCTGCTGTAAGTTTCGCAAAGACACATTTTAATTAATCGAACTAGTTTCTAGGGAATACCAAATTCAATAATAATTAGTACATTATGCAACGAGCCTATAATGGTAGTAATTAAGACGCGAGTATGTTTGTTTATGAAACGAGCGCAAGCGAGTTTCATAATTTTCATACGAACGTCTTAATTACCATTATAGGCAAGTTTCATACGACTTTTTATGCTCGACCATATTTATAACTTGAAATTATTCATAAGTATTCATGTTATGGTTATCTAAGTGAAGAGCGGAACTGACCTTCTAAATTGTGAGATGTGCGCAGACGCGAAAGTATTGATTTTTTCCGAGGCACGAATGTCATTGACCTTGATATAATCTAGAGAATAACATAAACATTAATATTGGTATAACCTGGAAATAGATTTAGAATTGAAAAACGAGATGACAAATTGAATTTATTTGAATATTATTTACAATTAACGCTAATTATTATAGTAACAGAACATAACCTTCTGCGACAGTATTGGATTTCCAGCCTCCGTGACGTTTCGCTAATTGTCTTTCGATTCCATATCCGAGAATAATCGATACTTGCGGTTTTATAATGGTACAATGGTGATTTCTCATTGGCTGAACAACTGAACTATAATGAATAGGTGTACTTTAATGAGGTGCATTAAAGGGCTACTACCAGGTATATAATTACTACATTTCGGCATGGTCGAGCATAAAATATCATACAATACTTCTCTCTTAACCGAGTCATATGCCTTTTTTGAAATCTATGAATAATTTATGTACTGTACCCTTATACTCCCATTTTTTTCTGCAATATCTGTTGAATACAAAAAATCTGATCAATAGTCGATCTATTACGCCTAAGACAGCAATGGTGATCCATAATAATAATAATAATAATAATAATAATAATAATAATAATAATAATAATAATAATAATAATATGCACTATAAGGTGACATTTGTAGATGTCATCGTTACCTGGTAAATATTTAATAAGCTCCTTTAAATGCAACTACAGAAAAAAATGAGGAAACGAGATGATAGGCAATATTCGAGCAATGCTGGAGTGAGAATGGCTGGGAAGTAAATTTGCATTACACTTGCTTTGTCGACCACAAATCTCGCAAGATCTCCTCTACCCACCTTTGTGTGCAGCCGGCAGCTAACTGGGTATATCTTCCAAATGAATGCCCCGTAAATAGCCGGACGTGCACAGAGCAACCGGAATGATGTGCAAGAAAGTGACAGGTTATAGTACTGACTCACGCTGCAGCCATTTTAAACGAGGCTCTCAAGCTGCACGCTAATTTGCAATAAACTCCAGGGAATCCGGGTCGCGAAGATGATCTCGGCGGGTCACGGCTGTGCGGAAAGCGAGTGTGCTGGCAATTTGTTGCATTCTGTAATAATTATTACGAGTTGCAAACGTCATAATGACATTTCTCCTCTTCATTGCGTCACTTCTCCTCGATATGCTAATGGGTTATGAATGACTGGCACTGCGAGGTAACAACCCACTTAAGTCAGTTCCTGTGGTTTAATAATCCGCACAACTGCAGGCATAAACATGCTCATCTCATATAAATCTGGCTTTCACGTAAAGCTCCTGTAACGCTGACTTGAATAATTTCAAGGGAAAAATTGTTTCGGTGCCGGTCATCGAACCTGAGACTTTTGCCTGAGCGCGCAAACGCTTCACGACTGAGCTATCCAGGAATTCTTCTAGATCCCAGCTCAATTATTCTTTTTATATCCATATATCTCAAGGTGGATTGACAAGAAGTCGGAGACCCAACATTGAGTGCACACTAACTGTACGACTTAAATTTGATTTTTTTTTTTTTTTTACGAACAGTAACGTGTATTATACAAATCTGGCCTTCATATATAGCTCCCTGTAAAGCTGACTCGAATAATTTCAGTCGGTAGAACGTTGACGCGCTCAGCCAAAGGTCCCGGGTTCGATGTACAGCCCCGGAACAATTTATGCTTTGAAATTATTCATGCTCATCTTAATTATATTAATTTCTTCTGATCATCAAATTTTGAATAATGCTTCAGTTGAATAACGCTTTATTATAGATGGGTCGTCCATTTCTGTTTGTAGGATTCAAGTCTGGTTTAGATGTATTGTAAAATTTTGGGGCCTACTTGTTTTGAAAACGTATATTGTGACAAATTGAGTATCATGCATAGTATATAAATTATCATTCCTAGTTACCTTGCCATGGTGAGATCCCACATCTTCTAAATATTCAATATATAATAGCTCAGTATCAAAATAAGCAGCCAGTATGGTAATCAATTCACTTTTGAAGATTACACTAGTCTGCGATGAAATTACTGCCTCCAAAGTTTGAATGTTTTTAGGGTATTTTTAGCATGCTGAAGTCAAATTCGAAGCCAGAAAGTTCCTATCACGTACCATTTTTTTTTTTTGTTATTTTAATTTTCTTATAATATATTATGATAATTTATAGCGTAATTATTTAAACTATAATACTTTAACAACTGTAGTTTTAGTACGTTAAGATATGAAAACCAAATATATTCAACATATTTTTAAGTTGTTTATATTGAAAATCAAGGATATCAGATTTTTCTTAGCAGATTGAGTGTGCAAAGGTATAATTTAGGGTGAAATAACGTGCAGCCTTGATATTATCTTTATTTGTGGGAGATAGAAACCTCAGCCATACCTTGGTGAGAGACTCAACTCGTCTAGTTCCTTTCACATTTCAATAGTCTGTGTTTCACCTGGAAATGAAGCGAAATCAGTTTTTGAAGCTTTATTGTGGAGTAGAAAGTGAGTTTTTAGTTCAGTAAGAAAGTATTTACCATGTCGCATCGAGAATGTATAAATATATATAACTTATGTAGGATATACACATTGCCTAAGCAGAGGCGTAATTTTACAGATTTTGTGAAAAAGTCATACCATGCCTATTTTGGAATCAAACTTGGAGACCAAAGTAAAGCTTGGGCACCACGCAAAGTATGTAGAGTATGCATTGAAGAACTTCATTGGATCAACGGCAGAAGACTGTTGCTATCTTTTGGAGTACCTATGGTTTGGAGAGAGCAGTCGAACCATAGTAATGACTGCTACTTCTGTTCGTGTGATGTGAAGGGGTACGATTCTAAAAATAAAAAGCATATTGTGTATCCAGTTATTCGGTCAGCCATTTTACCTGTACCCCATGGGCCTGATGTACCAATCACTGTGCGACTACAAAATCTTGAACAGTTTTCATCTGAGTCTGATGTAGTGGTGAGGGAAATTGTGACGAGTGACACTGACTATCTACCAGAGTCGGGTGCTGCAGAACGTGGCTTTAAATAAGGAAAGAGACTGTTTCAAGTACATATGTGAGAAATTTCCACTACTATCTGAAGCAAATTAAAAGAAAATATATTTAATGGTCCTGACTAAAGAAAACAGATGTCTGATGCAGCATTTAAAAACAATGTGGATGAAAAGGGGAAAGCAGCATGGATATCTTTCTGTCTTAAAATTTCTTGGTAACAACAAGGGTCCTAATTACCGAAACATTGTGGCTAACATGCTTGAAGTATACAAAGAACTTGGTTGTAACATGAGTATCAAAATTCATTTTCTGTTTTCTCACCGAGATTATTTCCCCGAAAATCTAGGATTTTTGAGCGAAGAGCAAGGTAAACGATTTCACAAGGATCTGCAGGAGTTCGAAAGGAGATACCAGGGACGATGGAGCATCAGTATGCTTGCTCATTATTTTTGGATGATAAAGCGTAAAATACCTGAAGACAAAAATAAAAGAAAGAGGAGCAGGAGAACTTCCTCAACTAAGAAGCAAGTGGTGTAATTTTTTATGTGATATATTGTGCTAATTTATACATCCAATAGTGAAGTAAACAAGCCAAAACAAATCAAAAACACTCTAGTGACATGTATGAACAACCATACACATAATTTCAGCAAGTTGTGTCTTTTAAATATTGCTTTTGCATTTGAAATTAAAAAGTGAAATGAAAAAGTTTGTGATGAAATTCACGTAATTATTCAATACATTTAAAGTGATTTTGCAAACAAACCTGACGTGATAGAAGTAAACGGATTGAAAATTCGAATTCAGCACATCGACATTATATAAAATCACATTATTTACTTTAGGCAACAAACACAAAGTTGAAATTCGCAGGCTAGTGTTATCTTGCCTATATTAGCTTTCGCAAGTGCCCTTTAAATGTTATGTTATCAGTGATTCACGAAACATTCTTTAAAGAGAGACATAAAATATTATTTTCACAACTTCTGTTTGAACAGCTGTGCTGTCATCTGCCATATTTAACTATCTGCCTAAAATCCTACATTTAAAGTTAACAAACACTTAACAATCTTAAGACAAACTAGTGTTGAAGACATGAAAAAACTATAGTTAACATACTGTTTAGAGTTTAACATTCGTTAAACGTTCTAACAATACTTGGAGAAACCGGTCATTAAAGTTATCACACACTTAACAATCTGTTAAGCCAAACTAGTGTTGAAGACATTAAAAAAATATACTTAACATATTGTTTAGAATTTAACATTTGTTGAACGGTGTAACAATAGTTGGAGAAACTGGCCATTAAAGTTATCAAACACTTAACAATCTGTTAAGGCAAACTAGTGTTGAAGACATGAAAAAAACTATATTTAACATACTGTTTAGAGTTTAACATTCGTTAAACGTTCTAACAATACTTGGAGAAACCGGCCATTAAAGTTATCACACACTTGACAATCTGTTAAGCCAAACTAGTGTTGAAGACATTAAAAAAATATACTTAACATATTGTTTAGAGTTTAACATTCGTTGAACGGTGTAACAATAGTTGGAGAAACTGGCCATTAAAGTTATCAAACACTTAACAATCTGTTAAGGCAAACTAGTGTTGAAGACATGAAAGAAACTATATTTAACATACTGTTTAGAGTTTAACATTCGTCAAACGTTCTAACAATACTTGGAGAAACCGGCCATTAAAGTTATCACACACTTGACAATCTGTTAAGCCAAACTAGTGTTGAAGACATTAAAAAAATATACTTAACATATTGTTTAGAGCTTAACATTCGTTGAACGGTGTAACAATAGTTGGAGAAACTGGCCATTAAAGTTATCAAACACTTAACAATCTGTTAAGGCAAACTAGTGTTGAAGACATGAAAAAAACTATATTTAACATACTGTTTAGAGTTTAACATTCGTCAAACGTTCTAACAATACTTGGAGAAACCGGCCACCAGACTCATTAACCAGCCTGTCGCTCCAACGAAATTACGTTAAACGAGGAAGTGATCCTAGTTGCGGTTCCTCCTCGGTCGGCAGACGTCATTTTGACTGACAGCTGTCACTGCGCTTATGTCACAGATCCCGTTGGCATTTGTGTAGCCCTAACTGTGGCCGGAACGTGAGTTGCAGAACCTTTCACCGAGGCCTGAACAGAAGACGCATGTAAAAGTTATAATGTTTAAGATACACTCCGAAGCTAAGGGATCATCTCAATACAGTATGCACGCAAAAAAACTAGGAACTCACTTGCAAGACTTTCACTTATCTATGAAGAGCTTATTCTTTTCAGACCGATGCATGTGATGCACTGCCATCTGCTGTATTTATTTAGCCAGTTAGCCTCACACAGAACTCTCGTGACTATTAGTAACTTCTATTTAACTCCCTCTTGAACGTTGTCTTCCTTGGTCTAGACGTTACTTTACTTCTGAACTGAACTATCGCGGATTCTAGGCCGGCAGAGGACGATGAATTCCTAGGCGCTCTCTTACCTGAACGAATTTGTTCGGCGCGTTTGGATTTTTATTATAGTATCACTTATTTGTCAGCATTTCCGAGTTGGTCATATAATAGTGAAGTGAAAGGTGATCAGTATCAATGTGAAACTTACGTAGGGCGTATACATATAATTGTATGTATGTATTTATTCACACTGTAATGGGTAAATACCCGGTGGCAGTGGTAACTAATTACACTCAATAATGACAATTGATAGTAAGCACAATTAACAATACATGCAATTAGTGATAATACTAATAAAATAATTAATGCTGCAGAGTCCGCATAGGTCAGTTTCTATCTGATGCTTTTTCAATTCACTGCGGGCTAAAGCAGGGAGATGCACTATCACCTTTACTTTTAACTTTGATCTAGAATACGCCATTAGGAAAGTTGAGGATAACAGACAGGGTTTGGAATTGAACGGGTTACATCAGCTTCTTGTCTATGCGGATGACGTGAATATGTTAGGAGAAAATCCACAAACGATTAGGGGAAACGCGGAAATTCTACTTGAAGCAAGTAAAGCGATAGGGTTGGAAGTAAATCCCGAAAAGACTAAGTATATGATTATGTCTCGTGATGGGAATATTGTACGAAATGGAACTATAAAAATTGGAGATTTATCCTTCGAAGAGGTGGAGAAGTTCAAATATCTTGGAGCAACAGTAACAAATATAAATGACACTCGGGAGGAAATTAAACGCAGAACAAATAAGGGAAATGCGTTTATTACTCGGTTGAGAAGCTTTTGTCATCCAGTCTGTTGTCAAAAAATCTGAAAGTTAGAATTTATAAAACAGTTATATTACCGGTTGTTCTGTATCATTGTGAAACTTGGACTCTCACTTTGAGAGAGGAACATAGGTTAAGGGTGTTTGAGAATAAGGTTCTTAGGAAAATATTTGGGGTTAAGATGAATGAAGTTGCAGGAGAATGGAGAAAGTTACACAACGCAGAGCTGCACGTATTGTATTTTTCACCTGACATAATTAGGAACATTAAATCCAGACGTTTGAGATGGGCAGAGCATGTGGCACGCGAATCCAGAAATGCATATAGAGTGTTAGTTGGGAGGCCGGAGGGAAAAAGACCTTTGGGGAGGCCGGGACGTAGATGGGAAGATAATATTAAAATGGATTTGAGGGAGGTGGGATATGATGGTAGAGACTGGATTAATCTTGCTCAGGATAGGGACCAATGAAGGGCTTATGTGAGGGCGGCAATGAACCTCCGAGTTTTTTAAATGCAAGTAATAATTAATGCTAATAATAATAAATAATAATACAGTAGTATAATAAAATTAACAAGGAGCATCCTAAATTAAATGAAGCACGAGCACTTATAATAACATTTAAAGTAAATCTAATATGTATCTTAACCCTAAGTTCGAACTAAAACCCACGAGTGTGATATGTTCATACCTGCACAAGTACCTTCCAGCACTACACTCATTTCGCTGTCAACTCACTCACTGCACTGGTACTACGACACATTTCACTGATACTATCCTGTTCACTAACACTTCGAAAACATTTCATTGTTCAATTACTTTGCTCTACCACTAGACACTATAAAACTTCACTGACACAAACACACTTCACTGACACAACACATTTCTTCACTGATACAACACTTCAAATAGCAAAACATCAATTACAGTCTTTAAATAGTGTTCATAATATACTACCGTCTATTAGTAAAGCCTTTAATTCTAATTTTAAATAGGCCTACATTTTTAGTTATTGGTAAAGCCTTTAATAAGTCTGCAGGTAAAGCATTCCAGTCCCTGATAGTACAATTGAGAAAAGAAAACTTTCCAGTATCCGTGTGGGTTGTAATATAAAATTAGGTTCCCTTATTAATTAGGCTATTTTATGTATGTATTATTAATGTAATTATTGTTATTTGTATTATGTATTATTTTATTGTGTGTAATTAAGTTACGCCTGCCACCAGGTGTTTGCCCACTTGCAGTGTAAATAAATATATAAGTACATAGTGTTGTTATTTACTGATAGACCGAGAACATTGCTTCCTTGTAGTGTTCTGGGAATAAAAACAGCAGCTCTGAGGAGGTTGTATTTTTAATTGCGTTAGCCTTCGAATAATAAATAGAAAAATTAACTTCGCGACACACTTTTCATTCGTGTTTTCAATATAACCACGATTGGAGGCATTTCAATCAATATGTCATAAATTTCTTTATTTAGATCTTGGTCCATACGGAAATCCGTCTAGATTTCTTTGGCCAGAATTCTGGACGGAATCCGGTCATGCGAAGAGAGGTGATAGGGCCAGGTGGACGATGCTCCATTTAAAATAAGTGCTGCTTCTTCCATTGTATTAGTAAAAAAAAAACTGTTTGTCGCAAGTAGATTTACTGCATCTATCAAATGTCACTGTTTAAGAATAAAATGCGAAAATCTATGTTTGGGCCACCGTCACATTTTTAACGGTAAATTTGCGAATTCTAAATGAGGCAGTAGAGCAAATGGACAGCTTCAGATACTTGGGATGTACTATAAGCATTACCATGAGATGCAGCCAGGAAGTCAAAAGGAGGATAGCAATGGCCAAGGAAGCTTTTAATAGAAAAAGGAGTATTTTCTGCGGAAAAAAAAAAAACTAAGGACGAGACTAGTAAAGTGCATTATATGAAATGTGGCATTGTATGGGGCAGAAAGACGAAGTGAAGAGAAGTGAAGAGAAGCGAATAGAAGCATTTGAAAGTGGATATGGAGAAGAATGGAACGTGTGAAGTGGACAGAGAGAATAAGAAATGAAGCTGTGTTGGAAAGAGTGGGTGAAGAAAGAATGATGCTGAAACTGATCAGGAAGAGGAAAAGGAATTGGTTGGGTCACTGGCTGAGAAGAAACTGCCTACTGAAGGATGCACTGGAAGGAATGGTGAACGGGAGAAGAGTTCGGGGCAGAAGGAGATATCAGATGATAGACGACATTAAGATATATGGATCATATGAGAAAACGAATAGGAAGGCAGAAAATAGGAGAGATTGGAGAAAGCTGGGTTCGCAGTGAAAGACCTGCCCTTGGGCAGAACACTATGAATGAATGAACGAACGAACAAACGAATGAAGCTTTCAAATAATGACATCTTGCGGTTCGCATCGCTTCGCCGCCGCTAAGGAACAAGGTGCGCGTAATATATTACAGAAATGGTAACCGACAGTTTTCCCCTAACACGAGTCCACTAAAACGTTTCGCGTTAAACAACTCATCATTTATCTTTGTTTCGATGTCGATTCTTAATTAATTTGTTTTTGATTCGTCTCTCATTATTAATCTTGATGATGACTGACTTAGAATTATATCTTTGGAAGTTGCATAGAAAAAAATACAATTTTTTTTATTGTATCCTCAGCCCTCCTTTTCTGACCCATGAGTAGTCTTCCAGGTCTGTATATCTTATCTACGATACGCACAAACTGAAAACAGGTAAGTATTACTCAACCGAGGCGAGTGGACCCGCGGGTGTATTGTGAACTATCGCGATGCGGTATTACGAACGCAGGAATAGTAGCGCCACGGCTCCGGGCTGCAGGACTCCACTGGCCTTGGTCGAGTAATAATTATAAGCGCAGATCAATTCAGAAGAGGCTGACTTATTTGTTAAACTTTCAGCGTTGGAGAAAAAGATCAGTGAAAGCTTCCTTTTCAACTATGAAGAAAAATTATTAGCATGATTTACTTTACAAGATAGTGGAATCGTAACTTCTGTGTGGCAGAATTACGACGCTTAAATTATTCCCAACTATCCACTTCATTCCTCAGGTTCAGAACTGGACTTTTCTCCTTCACAGATTCTGTGATATTATCGATAGCTCTAAACACAACTTCGAGATTAGAAGGACGAGGGAGTTGATTTAAGGACATTTTTCTTTTATAGATGATAGTTATATTGTATGTGATTAGCCCCTCGATCGCTTTAAGCCAAAGTTTGGTCCCATTACCATGTGCCGTAGAAGAGGGTAAAGCCGATCAAAATTCTGCAATTTTTTTATGATATTGAGGTTATGCTATGGAGCGAATTTCCTCAGAAAATAGAATTTTGTCGTCATGTCCTACACGTTACAAGAAGTCAATTACAGTCTATCAAAGACTGATTTTTTTTTTTGACTTGTGATCGAAGTTACCTGCTTAAATAGGGTAAAGTCGATAACCACTGGATTTTTAGTTTAAGATCGATTTTAAAATATTGAGGAGTAAATTCGATCACTGTTTATGTTTTTAAAAACAAATTAAGTGTATTACATATATTTTATTTGTTACAAGGGGTGTAGAAAACAATAATAATCTACAATATATGCCTACAGGATTATTTAGTGTGTCTTTTGTTACTGTGATCATACTATTCGAAACAATTAGGCCTATAAGTCTCCACTGTACAAACGTGACTATGATTGCCAACTTATAAAACACAAAAACACATTTTAATACTTCACATATCAACAAACAAAGATTTAATAATTCAAAATTCATATTGAAATACCGCACTTCAATTTTAATCTAAAATAATATTCAACATTACTTAGGTTATGTCAGATGTTATTTGAAATCTTCCCCTCCTCATGTCACTTTAGAAACTACGTTGTTTCCATCGTCAGGTACAAAGCGGTATACAAAATACATTCCTTTGGCAGTGCTTCTCTTATGCAAGAAATTCACCATAATTTCATCTTCCTTTTTCCCCCAACCATGGTACCCATGGCAAAACATCACGACCGAACTACTCTCATGATGTCCGCCAGGTTATGAAACTACATACTGGAGTACGGAAGGATGACCGTGCAGGTGAAGTAAGCTTTTCTGCGCGTGAATGAGTCAGCGATTTTTTTCGACATTAAAAATTAAACGACATGAAATAAAACGTCTCAAATTCACGGTTAACAGCCATTTTGCATCTGGTTCGTGATATACTGTATAAATTCATACCAATTTTTGGTTGTATAATTTGAAACGGAATTCGGAATTGCTGTATCAAGTAAGCGTTTTGAGATATTGTAGACTTTATAGGTATTTTTAAATATTTTTACATTGTTAATGTCATTTTTCAGGGATAGTGTATAATAAATGAGAATTATGATGGTTAAACTCTGTATTTGGATGTAATATATGGTGGAAGAAGTTTTCACAAGAGTCACTATATGACAGAGGTAGGCCTATTTAGTTGTCCGAAAAGTGTACTGGCTATGCCTGGTAGAGGCGACTCAGCTAGCGACGCGTCGTCCCTGGTAGTCTAGTGCGTATAGAAACGTGATTTTGTTGGTTTATAAGATCTTTTTATGTTGTCAAGTAACTTTAGTGAAGTTCTAAGTGCTATTTTATGCTTGAATTTAAAATGGTCCAGCACCGAAAGTTACCCAGCATTTGTTCGTATTGGGTTGAGGGAAAACTCCGGAAAAAACCTCAACCAGGTAACTTGCCCCGACCGGGATTCGAACCCGGGCCACCTGATTTCGCGGCCAGACGCGCTGACCGTTACTCCACAGGTGTGAACTACTATGATCAAAAGTGTGGTATTTGGCAGTTTGGATTGTTTTACAGACGATGAAAATTTGAAGAGCTTAGTGTGAGTAAAAATTCTTTCTTGTTTTATAATTGTTTGTATCCTGCATAGTGTGGTTCAACAAATAGAACCTGTGCTCTCATAACATTTTGCAACATGTGCGCACATCACATTACGATATTAAGTTCTGAGTATTCATGTGCAGAGTGATTCATACAAAACTAACACAGTTCACTTTATTTATTTCAACAAGAATTATGGTAGCCATAAATTGTTATATCTCAAATGTAGAGCATCTTTAGGAATTTAATAGAAAATGCTGAAAAGAACAGAGCTAGTCAATGATGTCCTGCTGTTTAGGTGCTTCATACTGCTAATGAACAGAGACCGGAACTTTGGCAGAATGTCTTTTTAAATGTGTTAAATCTATCTTCATTTTGAAAGTAATCTGTACGAATTACACCTTTGTGATTGAAACATCACAGTTTTATGTTGCCCTTTTCTGCCTTTTTAAATATAAATGCCTAATTTACAAAATAAATTATTTTTGCCTTTATTTGATTATTTATCTACTATTTATTAATTTCTATTAAAATTGCCTACAGCTATTTAATTTATTTCTATAACCGCTACAATGAAAGTGACTTCACCGAGTGTATATTATTGTCTTTCAGTCAGTTCATATTCTCTTTGCAACAATGAGTGCTGACGTGCAAAAATGTATAACAGTAAGCGTTTTAATTATCGCTTGTGTTTATTTGACAAGGCAACAATGAGTGCGGTTCTAACATTATTTTTAACGGTTATTTTTCTTTCAGTTTTCATTGCGACGTTGTTGTAGCTAGCTAAATATTTCATATCGCAACATATCAGTACAACCAAACACAAAAATGCACTTTCCAAGGCTACTGGGAAGAGGATTTATTTGCTTCCAACAGTAACTGCAACATCGAGTCGAAAATTTCAATTTGCATTCGACTTATGTAAAGCTTTTCTTACTGCCGAAATCCCTTTGTGGAAAGTGCAAGGTTTTTGTAATTGCCTTTTATTGCGTATTTTAGCTACTTATAATGCCTTTTTGCCTGCCTATTTTAGCTATTTATGATGCTTTTTTGCCTGCCTATTTTAATGATTCATAATGCCTAAACTTCCGGTCTCTGCTAATGAAAGAACTTACGTAGAAATAGGCATAATTATTTATGAAATTAGTAGTGTTAGCCAAATGTCCAGGCATTTTTGAATGAGTTATGGCACAGTTTGGAGAATTCCAAGACAACAATTTGGTCTATACCGATATATGGTCTAGTGCAAGGTTTTTGTAATTACCTTTTATTGCATATTTTAGCTATTTATAATGCCTTTTTGCCTGCCTATTTTAGCTATTTATGATGCTTTTTTGCCTGCCTATTTTAGTGATTCATAATGCCTAAACTTCCGGTCTCTGCTAATGAAAGAACTTACGTAGAAATAGGCATAATTATTTATGAAATTAGTAGTGTTAGCCAAATGTCCAGGCATTTTTGAATGAGTTATGGCACAGTTTGGAGAGTTCCAAGACAACAATTTGGTCTATACCCACATATGGTCTAGATATAAAAAGTCCAGACAAGAAGTTAGACAAAATCCGATATTGAGTTCTAATAGCCTATCAAAAAAATGAAAATGTATACGTAGTAAAAATGTCTGAAATTCCAGGGAAATTCCACGCATGAAACGAATGTTTGCAGTCCTTAATTTATTATTATGTCACTGTTGCATTTCTTGCATTATCTCGTTAGTGTGGCATGGTAGAGAAACACGTGACGTTGAAAATTATACAGCTGATGTAGTTGAGACGAGAATGCAGTCACTAATTATATTGCTGTGCTAAGCCACAACTTCATATCTTAATAGTTGTAGAGAGCGTTTTGTAGCATGTGGGATCACTTTCAGAGATGGATTGAGAACTAGATAGACCTGTAACATTTAAACAAAACTCACAGAAACGTAATGTCTGAAGTTGCATCATTAAAATTCACAATTATGTTTCTATTTTATGAGCAATACGCTTATCTTCAAAGGTAGCGATCTAAATGAGTTAATTTCTTTTGATACAAGCCCCTTAACTCTTTGAGGCATTGTGGCTTCATTCGAATCCACCACAGTTTCTATTTTGTTTTAATGTCGTGAAATTGTATCATAGTGGCTTCAAGAAGCCACCTCCTAAATTGTTTGCAAATTTAACCTCTATTTAATGTATTTTATTTCATTTGGCCAATATCCATCTCAAATTTGTTAATTAAGACTTCTGTGCTTCTGTGACAGACCTTCTTACTCAGTAAACGATTCCAAGTCTGTCTAATTCATTGTAACCTTAGTTAACATGTTTCTTGGGAAAATATTTCAATTTCCTCCATTTATGTTGAGTAAAACATGAATCTCTGATGGTCCCAAAAGTATAAATAAAATGGTTTCAGTCTGGAGAACATAAAGATCAATAAATGAGTTCTTGCAATTAAATTGATTTACCTTGAAATCGGTTACCAAAATGTTCGTAGCAACTCGACTGAAATGATACCGTACGAATACCAGGGTGAAAGTCACATGCGACGAAATACACCATGAGATATTTCGACCATAATAGATTAAACTTCTCTCTTAAAAATTAGTGGAGGATTCTATTGTCAATTTCCCAGGTAGAATAATAGACCCGATTAATTTATCAATTATTCCTCGTCTGCATATTAATGAATATTATTATTAGTAGTTTGATTCGACAACACCGATAATACTATACGAAATTTCTTCAGCCCAGTATTGAGTTGTGAAATTAAGCGCACTATTTCTAGTTAACGACACTGTTTGCAGATAATATAACATACAAGACATGCTGGTTACGAGCAGCAATCAAACACAAAAAGGTTCTTAGAGGATGAATGAGGTGTTGAAGGGATTGGTTCGAGGTGCCAAGGAGCTCGTTTTGAACAATATTTTTAAAGGTAAGCATAGCAAAATTATTGCGGAACGCAAAAACTACTGACATTTGGAATGAAAACATCGGGCATCACTTTATTTTAATTTTTTTTTAATTTTAAGTCCTGAATCTGTTCCTGAGGTGGAGCTCATATGTTTTCTAAACACCCTGTATTTAAGGAGAATACATGATGCAGGAAGTGATTCCCCTTGTTTCAGTACTCAATACTTCTGCATTATTACTCTAAGAAGCGAGGATTATAGAACATTCACTTGATTTAGGGGCGGAGTAATAAATACGTAACCATAACATGTGAGGTTTCGATGTCCTGAATGTATGATTTGATTCCTTCTCAATTTCTCTACGCAAATCAAAATCTATTTTACTTGTAATATTCCTTTTCCATTTACTTATTTACATAATTGTAATCATGATCGATGTTGAACAGTCTGCTTATTGATACAGTGTCATAAAAGACAACGATGATATTATAACAATTACCAGTAAGAGTGATGGAATAAAAGAAAGGCGCTACTGGCGCTGCTCAGGCGGTAGCGCGTTTGCCTACTTATCCGAGGCTGTACTCCAACGTGGGTTTGAATCCCGGTTGAACTGATTGCAAATTATGGAGTATTTTCGAGGTTGTCTTCGCATAAGGCGAATTTCAAATAATCCCATGATGAACCATCGGACTTCTCTCTCCAAATAATATAGTCTTATTATGACCAATTAGAGGAGAGTAAGGCAAAGAGAAAGACTTTTCACTAAATCGTAAACGACAGCTTGTTAATAAATACTTTTATAAATTTCTATCCCGAATGTGGTAGTAAGTAGAGGAAACATTTCTTTTCAGTTTGCAGCGATCACCGAAAGAAAATCTTATATACTTGACTAGGTATATTTGTTTTACCAAACCCCTGATTATTTTTCACTTTGCCCCATTATTTTTCAATTTCTGACTTTTAGTTTCAGTTTTTTATTGAGAATTATTGATTCTCAAAAATATAACATCATTAATACTTAGCCTATAATAATTTATAATAGGCCCTAATAAGTTTCATAGTTAATACTGTAACTCTTTTATTTATTTACAAACACAAAAAAATCCATTTCCCATAATTTTAATCCACGTATATTTTGAAATTATGCCTTCATGTAGACTTTTTCACTCTGTCCCATATAGGTTATCACTTTGTCCCATAAAAGTTAGAAATTGAAAAATAAACTGCAAAACATATTCCATTTTCTCCTAGGCCATCAGCATAGCTCAGTTGGCTAAGGCGCTTGCCTATCGATCCGGAGTTACTCTCGAGAGCGTGTTCGATTCCCGCTTGAGCTGATTATCTGGTTGGGTTTTTCCTAGACTTTTCCCCCAACTGTAAGGCTAGTTCCAGGTAATCTATGGCGAATCCTCGGCCTTATCTCGCTAAATACCATCTCGTTATCACCAATTCCATCGACGCTAAATAACGCCGCACTTGATATGGCGTCGTTAAATAACCAAGTAAAAAAAACATAAGTATGTAAAATGAGTTGTGGATATGAAATGTACCATTACTTATTAAGTTAAATTGCAATTTGCATTCATTTTTGTACACAACTGTGGCTTAAAAAATTATTTCATTCCCATTCACTTTGCCCCACAGCCATCATTAAAAAATAAACGCTTGTATCGCCATCTTGATTTGATATAAAACGTGGTTTTAGCTTTCACAGTGTAGTAAAATACATAAGTTAAAGTAACATACAGTATATAAAAACCAGATTGAGTCACTAATACATCATTAATACGAAAATAAAACGGATAGAAACTTACATCAGCAATGTTGAAAAAAAATCTTCTTGCTCTGACACAATCCAAACACTACTTACCAACGACATAACTAAACAAATTGAAGACTCTCTAAACTCCTCATCTAATACGTAGGAGGCTTACATACTGTATGTCAAACAACAGAGAGTTGTTTCAAATTTTTTACTTTGCCCTCCCTTTCACTTTGCCCCTCTGTCCCCCACTTCGACGTTAAATAATCTAATAATTGATACTTCGTCGTTAAATAACCAAATAATAAATGAAGAAAAGAGGAGAAAAGAAGGGAAAAAAGAAAAGAGAAAATAAAATAAGATAGATTGAAAGACGGAGAGAGAATGTATGAAAAGAGAGGAGAGGAGAGGGCAGGATAGAAGAAAGTAAAGGAAGTAGAGAAAAAAAGAATAACAGTGGTGAAGGTAAGGTGTAAATACTGGGCAAGCTGAAAACAATCTGCTTACCTCATACACGTATATTTCTATACAGCAAATATTTCTCGGCTTTTCTATTAAAACTTTTTGTGACACAGACCGTACAAGAAGATGATGACCACTCATTTTCACCCCCAAACAGAATACATGTATAAAAATATAACTAACTAATTCAGAGCACCCCGTTAGCCAAGGATATTAAATGAAAACTGAAAATTTCTATTTTGTCTTCCTCCATCCTCTATTTTAATATGTAAATGTAGTGTCTATCTCCCGTGTTTGTAAGCTTATTTTGTTTCTTACGCCCAACTTAAAAACGGTTTCTTTTTCAATTCTGCAAATAATGACCCCCAATGGTCTCTCAGTATGAACCATTTTACACAACATTAGCACGTAATACACACACGCATGCACTTTTGATTAAAGTAACACTCAACAATGCAGCGCATTTCACAGAACACCAACGTAGCGCGGCGTATTATATCGCGGTTGAGGCTAGCCCCTAGTTCTGCTAGGTCATAAAGAATCCATAATCCGGCCTTCCCTCAAGCTTGCGAGTGTTACTGCCTGTGATCGAGGCCGTCGCGCGTCGCTACGAGGTTTTTGCCACAAGCCTCTCGCACTGCACTCATCATCCTGGAATGACTGCCAACAGTGAATTTAATATTATGGAAGGATCGGAGTGATACATCGTTATTACGGCCTTATACAGTTACTAGATAAAATTACTCGAATTTTTTGTGTATGCAAAAACCTCACCACTAGAATAATAAAAATGAAAAATTAAAAATACATGAAAGAGAAAGAAAGGAGCAAGATGGAGAAAGGAAATACAGAACAAACAAAATAATGAAAGAGAGAACAATGAGAAAAAGGAGAAGAGAAACGGGTAAGAAACACGGATAAGAGAAGAATGAAAGAGAGAAGGAAAAAAGAGTGAAAAGGAGCGAAAACTTAGAAGGCAGAGGCACGATTAAACACTAAAATGAATAAAGGAACAAAGTGAGAAGGAAATATAGAATACAGAAAAACAGAAGAGCAGTGTAACTAAAGAAATATATGTAAAGAAAAGCACATAAAGTAACAACGAAAGCAATAGAAAGATATTTGGAGAGAAAAGAGTAAATAGAGAGCAATGAAGAGAACAAGGGTAAAATTAAAGAGCAGGCCTATGAATATTAATGCCCATCACGGAAGATGAATTTCCACTATGGTTAATACAAACAGAAGGAAGGAATGTAAATCAAGTACTAGGAATTGGAATCACGACTCTGTTTAAAGGCTGATGGTAGCGTGTCGTTCGGAACACGGAAACTAGCTAGTGCAAGCTTTGGAAATAGGGAAGTAATACCTCTAATTATTCTAGCCATGCATATCTTTCTTCAGTTATGTCATAATTACATCGACATAGACATACATTTGCACGCATTTCTGCAACGTTTTCCTAGTAATCAGAACAACACTTCTATAATATTATCTTGTCTGTGTTAGCTGAAGCGTTTACGTAAGTCGTCAGTTTGCTCTCTCTACAATACTTCATAATGTATAGTAGTCATAAAAATTTAATTACAACTGTAGATATCAGGCAACGTGGTCCAACAACATGTAACATCGCCTGTCTCCGAATTGTAGTGGAGATACCCGAAGGGAACTCAATTTCTACAGAGCGGCCACTTTTTTTTTGACAGCTGTACCTTATGGTTTTCCTTGTCTTTCTCATAGTCTTTATCGTAGGTCTGCTTCTTATCGTGATCCTTATAGTGGTCCTTGTCTTCATAGTTGTAGTGGTGCATGTCGTGATCCTTATTTCCATTGTCCTTGTAGTGGTTCATATCTTGATCCTTATCGTGGTCACTTATTTTCCTTCTAGTGTTCGTTATCATAATTTTATCGTGACCATTATCATTGTCCTTGTAGTGGTCCATGTCGTGATCTTTATCATGGTCACTGTCTTTCTCTTCGTAATGTTCCTCATCTTGATCCCTATCGTGGTCATTTTCATTGTCCTTGTAGTGGTTCTTAACGTAATCCTTATAATGAAAATTGTCATTGTTCTTGTAGTGTGCCCTATCGTGGTCATTGTCTTTATAATGATCCTTATCGTGGTGCTTGTTGTGACGCATATCTCCAGCCTTAACCGTAGCCGTTGTCTTGTCCATGTCTTTGTTTTATCCTTGTTGTGGCCTTTATCATGGTTTTTGTTATCTTTGTCGTGATCCTTGTGATGTTTATCACAGTCCATATCGTGGTCCTTATCGTGATCCTTGTGGTGCTAGTCGTGATCCTTATCCTAATCCTTGTCTTTGTCCTTTTCATCGTCCTTATAGTGGCCCTTGTCTTTGCCATGTTCCTTATTGTGATCCGTCTTATCTTTGAAGTGGTCTTTATCATGGTCCTGTTTATTGTAATGACCCTTTGCGTTCTTCTTGTCTTTGTCGTGGTCCTTATTGCGGTATTTATTGTCTTTGACGTGGTACTTATCGTGATCCCTGTCGTCCACGTCGTGATTCTTATCCTGGTCCTTGTTATCCATATCATGGTCTTTGTCCATATCGTGTTCTTATTGTGGTGCTTGTCGAGGTTATGTCGTGATTATCGTGATTCTTGTTGTTCTTGTCTTTGTCGTTGTAGTCCTTATAATAGTCGTTGTCTTTGTCGTGGTACATGTTATCTTTCTCGTGGTCCTTACAGTGGTCCTTGTTGTTTTTGTCATGGCTCTACATTTGTCATTTCATAATAACATTGTTTTCCCTCTTTGGTAAGAGACTTTTTTCCACACGTTTCCTTCCATACTTCAATAAAGATAAAAAATCATGGACGTAATCATGGACCTATAACAGAAATGGAGAAATAACTGACATCATTTTGACTGGTATGTACTTTAGACTAGGATGAAAATATGCATGCATGGCCAGATGTCTTTCTGCATTCCTGCGTCGATATCGTGTGAACCGCGCTATAGAACTTAAACTTTCGCATCACCAAAAGTCGTCTCATTCTTTTTTGAGGTAACTGTACAGCTTGCAAATCACTAGGGTTATTGTATATAATTTAGTAGAAAATATGAATGGTAGGATAGGACTGTGCTCTGAACTAGCTATGAAGTGCAGAACATCTGAGATATCAAGGACAACTAGGATATCAAGAGTGCACGACACAAATATTTTGATATATATTTGAGACTTATTTATGGCCTCCAATACAATGAGAAAGGGACCTGCTGGTTGGTATGTTGAACCGCCCTCTTCCATCTTCAAAATTGATTATACAGAATTTCTTAAAAAAAAAAAAAATTAAAGTGTTCAATGGTTCCATGGTAAGTGGTGATATGGAAGCTGAAGAAAACAATGGTGTAATGGAGACCTCACTGTAGATTTAGATGGCACTTGACAGCGTAAAGTACACCTTATCACACTATGGTGCTGTTGCTGCAACTTTCATTACTACAAGTAAAGTTCTGAATGTGGAAGTACTTTCCAATGATTGCCGTTGGGATTGCAGCAGTGATGTAGAGTGCAGAGTTTAAACCACAGTCGCATTTGTCGCATTTTTCTACTTGACTTCTAAAAATGCAACACAATTTCAATGTAAATGTGCAAAAATGTGACAACCACATTGGACTTCAAAAACGAAGAAAGTAATGTAGGAAATGAAATCAGAGATGTGTATGAACTAATCTGAATTTAAATGAAATGTTAATGGCATGGACAATGTTCAAAAAGGTATTGAGCAATATATGTTAAGGAATTGATTTCAAAGAGTTGGTGCAATTCATGTAAGTTAAGTGAACAATTTCTTCTAATTGATTTATATAACTCCATCGCATACTGTAAATTGTGAGCGAGGATTTAGTTACATGAATATTGTAAAAGCTGGAATTAGAAACCACCTTTCAGTAAAAAGAGTTAGCACTCTCTAACAATAAATCTTGAAGGTTTATTCATACAGAATTTCAATGTTTCGGGTGCTCATAAAATAACGTACTTATTTGTGATGTAAATTCAGCAGTAATTGATTCTAAACATGCCTACGTATAATGATTTACTTACATAAGTGTATTTAGAGTGTGGTAAGATGGATTGAATGTAATAAAACTCTAAGAAAAAATTACATAACCTTTAGTTTCTATGTACTTCATTAATTTTATCTTTTTGCAGAATTATTTATAATACTGCACAAGCTTTTCGCAATTTGCACAAATATAATTTTACGTTTGTGCATTTTTTTGCGACAATTATGTTTCTAGCTTAAGCCCTGGTAAAGGGCAACACATGTGTGAAAAACTAAAATGGGTAGAAGCGAAAGCATGAAGGCAGAGGGTACGAAAGAGATTTTTGCAGCGGTCCCTTGGTGGATATGTTCTTGGACATGAGAATGAAGTGTTTGGAACAAATAATAAAACCATAAGGCATTCCGTTTTGTCTGTTATGATAAGACGCTTAGATCCAGGCAACATTCATTTCCACAGTTTATGCCTTGCAGTAGTTTTTCTCGATGTTTGAGTACTCAAGCGCCCATTACAGATATGAAATGTGTACACGCTATTGTTCTCTAAGTAAACCACATGTAAAAAAAATGCAATTTATACAGCTCACTGTATAAATATACGGAAACTCATGCTAGTTGACGTGGAGAGAGTGCTTTCTCACCTCATCTTCACTACTTAAAACTTCCGCCTTGCGATGTTGTAATCGCCAACCAACTGAATCCTTGGAGACTTTTGTTCCATAACAACAGCTATGATGTGCAGTTTTAATGTTACATACGATGTGCAAGCACAAATCAACATATGGAGATAGTCTTTCGAAAATATAGAATATATATCCGTATATTTCTCAGAGTTGGCAAAAACCCGTTTTTTTTTTTCGAAAACCATCTGCCCACTGGGGTTTTTCTTTTTTTTGTGTGTGTGTTTTTGGATTTCAGAAAAATTACCGTTATTTACATTTATCCATGTACAAATATAAGTAAAAATTAATTTTAGTTTTCAGATAACATTTTTTAAACATATATAAATAAAAGAATGGGTAAGTGAGCAATACCCTGAGTTCCTGGCTGGAGTTTTGGCATTCACCATCTAGGACACTGATGTAGGGTAGACCAGGGTAACTGTAAACACTTTTCAATCATTTCAAATATATTTCAACATTACACAACCCTCAGTAACGGTAAGCATTACAAAGAAACATTGTGTTATCTTTAGATCTTTCTTTTCCCTGAAAATGTGTTTAAAATAATAAGGTTGACTTTTTCATCTTTTAATTGCTAGTTTACATTTACCCCACCTGTTTACATTTACTCCTTTGAGAGAGAGGTAATTGTAAACACCAATTTTCGCACGGGCTATAAGACACTGAACATTCTTTGGTCTGTTTCAGAAGAAAGAGCTGTACTCCTTCCATCTCCAATTTTGGTCACTGGTACATTTCGTTCCTTTAACCTATGATATATGACGGATATAGGAACTCAGTGCTTCTCCTAAGCTTCACGATATCTGTAGTTATCATTTTTCACATCTGTGAAAACCCTCTCTTAATCCTCTACAGTGTAGTTGGGTGGGAGTCTCTTTGATTACTGAAAAGTACGAAATGTAACCGTAGTAAAACATGTTTACAAATTACTCCCAAGCAATTAAAACTATGAGGAAAATGTAAATACGTCATAATTTAATGAACTGAGGTTATGGGAGATCTCAAAACCATTGAAATAAATGTTAACTACTATACATTACTCATAAAAACAAAATATTCTTAAAAAATAGCACGTGTACGTTTACTTACAATGCCAAAAATGAAGGTGATGCAAAATTCTTTCTCAATTTTTTGTAGACTCTTACAAAACATTCGTTCACAACTAAGGAGCTACTCGTATTTGGCGCCAAACTGCTTTGTAGGTTAGAAAACATGTTAATTTAAATATTACCCGAATTATCATTTTTATATTGACAGTTTTGTATTTCTCAGAGCATTTGTTTACAATTACCCTCTGTTTACAATTACCCTGGACTACCCTATACCTTATTCCATGAAAATGCAGTCTTATGAATTTTACCAAGTAAATGGTGGAAAATTGTGGGCCAAAAAACTGAAAAGATGGAGGTGACAGAGACAAACAAACTGCCCAACGGATTTCGCTCGTTTTTCTCTGCGTTACACACATGTCCAGCCAGTTCTGCCTCAATTGAAAGACTTTTCTCGACATTTAGAATCGTCTGGACAAAATTTCGGAGCAAATTGGATGTGGAAAAAGCTCAGAAACTCGTTAGCATATATGTATGTATGTATGTATGTATGTATGTATGTATGTATGTATGTATGTATGTATGTATGTATGTATGTATGTATTTATTCACACTGCAGTGGGTATATACCCGGTGGCAGTGGTAACTAATTACACTCAATAATGACAATAATAAACTTATTAATTAAAAATACAATTAATAATAATACTAATAATTAATACTAACAATAAATAATAATAATAATAATAATAATAATAATAATAATAACAACAGGGAATATACTAAATTAAATGAAACGATCACTTAAAATAACATTTGAAATAAATCTAATTTGTATCTTAAAACTAAGATCGAACTAAAACCCACGAGTATCATATGTTCATATCTGCACAAGTACCTTTCAAATTACACTCATTTCGCTGTCAACTCACTCACTGCAATGGAACTACGACACATTTCACTGATTCTATCCTGATTTCACTAACACTTCAAAAACATTTCACTGTTCAAATATTATGCACTGCCACTATAAATTATAAAGCTTCACTGACAGGAACACGTTTCACCACACAGCACACTTCACTGACATGACATACTTCTTCACTGATACAACACACTTCACTGACACAACATAATTCTTCACTGATACAACACTTCAATAACAACATATCATTTACACCCTTTAAATACTGTGTATAATTACCGTCTATTAGTAAGGTCCTTAAGCCTATTTTTAAATACATTTTTGGTTGTTGGTAAAGCCTTTAGTAAGTCTGCAGGTAAAGCATTCCAATCCCTGATAGTACGATTGAGAAAAGAAAACTTATTACCCTGGCAAGAATCCGCACGAGTGGGATTGGTGACTTGTAGTTAGTGATTACTGATTAGTGACAGAAATTTTTGCACCCTACCATATATGTAGAAATATTCAAGGATCCGATCATCAGGAACACAAGAAAAGGAAACCTGTTGGATCCATTACCAACAGATGTTCTTCGATAACAAATACCGTACAAATTCTCTATACTTTGACATGGGACAAGATCCCAGATTTTCACCCTAAGTTGCACACCGACAAAGTCTTAAAACGTATTATTTAATCTGTTCAAATTACACCATATATGAAATGAAGAAAGGAACGCACTAATATTGTACTTCGTCTCACAATAAGTGTAATGTATAGGGTTATTTAAAAGTCAAGAAATATTTGGAACTGCTCTAACTTCGTTAAGAAGTTTATAGGAAAATAACAGTTTTATTCATAAGATGAGGTTAATAATAATAACAATAATAATAATAATAATAATAATAATAACAATAATAATAATAATAATAATAATAATAATAATAATAATAATAATAATAATACAATTTTGATCATAAAATAATGGGGTTTATTCAGTTATAAACCAATTAAAAACTTTCATATTATATGGTTGCCATTTTTCTCTTATATTGTTAGTAGCCTCTCTTCGAGAGAATGAGTAGCATAGAGAAGAAAATTTTGTTAAATATCTTCAAATTATTTTAAGAGCTTCCACAATGACGACAAAATGCTGAGTCCATACCTGAATCCATTCAGAGATCCGAATACTCTCAGTGTGCTGGAACAATATATAGGATGTAAGTGGTATGAGTGCGGTCCTTTTCACAGTCGTAGGGGACGGTCTACAGGACCAAAAAATGTTCATAAACTTGATAGTTTTCCCAGAAAAAATATTTCTTCTCTTATTTTATTCGTGTTATACTGCTTATATAGTTAGTAAAATCACGAAAACAATTACATCAATATGTGTATCTAACTGAGAGTTAATATTAATTTAAATACATATTTGTGTGTTCTATTACGTTTTCGTGAAATTAAATAAAATTGCATGCTTAAATTTGTTAATATTCTGGCGTAAGAGACGTGGCAACGTGTTCAACAGGCAGTACTCTGCACAGGCGAAAGTACGAGTCACCTGAGTTCAAGCTCCCTGTCCATAGCTCTACTGCCGAGCGGATGACAGTTCGGTACCAGGTATTCGATAAACAACTTACAATGTCATTCGTAGTTTAGGAATATCATATGTTATTAATTTATAGAGAAAATCGTCGTAATTCAAGCGAGGCAAGAAGGATGTACCGTCAATGTTTTCCGCAATGAAGGTTACCTAATCGGCGAACTTTTGTAGAGGTTTCTCAAAGATTAAGTATTAGAAACTAGGAGCTTCTTACCTCGTTTCGAAAACCACAGAAACAGAAATTTCTTTAAAAATGGTACTGCTTTTCGGAAGCGGGAAAGATTAAAATATTGCATTTAAAAAAAAATGTTCGTGTGATTTTGTGCAATAAACCATTACTGTTTATTTTTTTAGACTACAATAAATAAATGGACTAATGTTCCCAATATTGTTAAATAAAATGGAAATTTACCTTAAAGTTAATGAGAATGAAAGTCTGTATTTGCTGTTCGTTTTATGTAAACAACTGTCCGTCTCTGCATTAGAACAGAGCATCTGTTTTGTACCGGTATGTCTGTATCCACTTGAGTTGTACCGTATACTTGTAAACTCCCTCCTCCCCGTCCAGCAACGTTGCCAAACGCATAATATTATAAACTTTAATAATTACTTAAATATATCAATTAGAACAAAATTATGAGGACATTTTTTCTTCCTTATTACATGAACAATCATCAGTTAAAACAGTGACACTTATACCCCCCCCCTTACTTTACTTATTTACTGGCTTTTAAGGAACCCGGAGGTTCATTGCCGCCCTCACATAAGCCCGCCATCGGTCCCTATCCTGAGCAAGATTAATCCATTCTCTATCATCACATCCACCTCCCTCAAATCCATGGAGGATTCGTAATAAGCTGTTTTTTACGCTGATGGGTTGTTAGCCCTTCGCCCAACCCCCAAGCTGGAGGACCACCCCTCATCGGCTGTCCGCGACTGCTTATTCAATATATTCACAGCTACCCTCCACATCTGGAGGCAGTCTCCTCGATCCGCAACACTTTGTATAATATTCACAGTAACAGAATAAGGCCATTTCGCATGTATAGAAGAAAAATCACTATTTATGTAACAAATTTTAAAAAATGAACACATATTAAGGCCTACAGATATTAACTCACTCAGGAATACTTGCTGTTTACTGTATTTATTTCATTTCTCATAGCAACAATAGCGAAACAATTGTAACAAGATTTTTTTGAAAATAAAATAATCTTTCCTGGCCTTAAATAACCCTATACATGTCCACAAAGCAAAAGTTCAGTATCTAACTACGTAAATTTGAAATGAAACAGCTTTCCTGCCTGAAAAATTACGGTACTTACATCCAAACAAAAGGAAGAAAACGCTGCTCTCGCGGACAAATAAGTCCTAATAACGGAACGAATTCACTTGCACTATGCAAACCGAAAAAAAAAAAAACACTGTTCTCGAGGTCGCATGTTTCGTTAAGATTTCTGACAAATAGGATCTAAAACTCTACTGAAATCACCATTCGTTACACGAGTCGAAAACTGTTGAGTCAGGCTGATTTCCTCGGTAGAATAATTATTTGCATGCCTATTATAGACAGTCTAAGTCAACAGTGGAGACTGGAATACAAATGAATTGCAGTTGATCTGTTTAATACTGATAAACGTACAGGACAAAGACCGATTAGAATGCGAAAAATTGACAATAAACGCCACAGAGACTTGAAAATAAACAAAAAAGAGGATGAGAATGAGAGTGGAGGGAAACAGAATAGAGCAGAGAAAATAGGAAAAAATCAGTTAAGGTGAGGGACGAAACGAGGAGAAGTAGATATATGGCAAAAGAGATCGACGCAAGTAAAACTGAAAATATAAGAGACGAAACAGGAAGATGAGCTATTTAAGAAACTTCTTTATCTTCAAATTTTATCCAATATTCTAGTTCTTTCTTTCTTGCTTACTTTCCTTCTTTTTTCTCTCTTTCTTTATCCGTTTCACCTCCCCTTCAATTTTTTTATGTACACTCGTAATATAGTTGACACTTTCAATTATCTCTGTATCAAAGTTTTACTGCTGGTTCAGTGTTAGAAAAGACCCTATGGACTCAGTTTTGTAAGGTTTATTATTATTATTATTATTATTATTATTATTATTATTATTATTATTCACACAGATGTACGACAGGGATGTCCTCTCTCGCCTTTGCTCTTTACAATCGAAGGGTTGATAGGAAAAATAACCCATGTTAAAAAAAACACTTTTTTCAGAGGAGGGAAAAAACATTGTATCTTATTATGTTGAAAGGGTAAAAAACTGAAACTGTAGATATAAATACCCTAATGCTTTATAAATATATTACTTGTACTGTGTTTAGGTGTTAAATGTTATTATTCAAGTAATTTGCATTTTTGGGGACTTTGCATTGACATGGGTTCTTTTTTCTAGAAAAAAGATAAAACAGAACAATAATGTGAATATAAGAATGAATGAATGTAAGATAAGTGAACACTGTATTCACACTAATATATTTTTACAACTTTTTCCAGTATTTAAAAAAGTAATTTCTCACTAACAAAAATTCTAGAAGACATTATTATTGATATTATAGTTCACTTTTTTCTTTCATTCCTATTCCTATCCTACTCTTTAGTCATCATCACCACTACTATTGTCGGAAAGATCATCATCAGCATCACTTTCAATCTGAACATCTGGAACAACTTTCAAGTGATTTGTAAAATCACACACTGATGGACTTCAACACAATATACAGGATTTTCAAATCTCGAAGTTTTCCTGGATTGAAAGAAATAGAATCTGTGTAGAGCTTTGCCAGTTTCCTAATTTGTTATGGCACATGACTTCATATTCAATTGCATGTATCTCTGATTTCAAAGAATGCATGTTCCCGAGTTATTTTGAACATCCTAGCATCCTTAAGTTTAACTGCTGGCTGGAGAGTCTTCAGAAAAAAACTCGTCAATGGCTCCTTTGAGATTATAGAGGTCATCTTGATCAATATTGACAACTTGAAAAGGACTTGGTTTTGAGCGATATGATCGCATTATTTCGTTCAATTCTGCTGAGGTTTCAACAACAAATTTTCTGTTTCTTTCCTCTATGATAGAGAAATATTAATCATTCGGTAAGCACGAGTGACATTGCACTGGGAAAATGCGATTGATTTGAACATTTTAAAGCAGTATGCTAACATGTACAAAAAATGAACCATCACATAGTTCTTATTTTTCCCTTAGCAGTCATTTGATAGCAGTACAAGATCCTCTATCATGTCATCGTGGTTTTTCACGAAATAATTATGACGAAGTTACGTAACACTCTTTTGAACCTTGTTCCATACACACTCATTGTATACATACATACATACATACATACATACATACATACATACATACATACATACATACAAACCCTATCGTCACTGAAATCATGCACCCCAAACACATACTACCACAACTGGCACGCGTAAAACGCTGCATTTTTTGTAGATGTGGAAGGGTTAAATTTTGCATGAAGCCAAAGGATGTAATTGATACTTTTCCTTCACGATCATTTTGCATCCATTTTTTCTTCAGATCATAGAATGCCTCGCATTTCTTAAATGAAGTTCTTTTTGGCCACAAAGCTGCTGTTTCTTCTTTTCAATTGAACAATTACTGATTTTCAGAGTAAGCTAGTCACAAGTTGTACATGTAGCAGATCGTGGAACTCCGAACTTCAGGTTGAACATAATTGTAAATACACTCCAAAAAGTTTTGTATGGAAAAGCAATTTGGTACATATCCAGAAATATTCTATGCATCTGCTTAACTGTCAAAGTTTCGGACAAATAAAATGTGTGTGGATTGTCACGAAGAGAACAGTGTAATTGTCTACATTTGAAAGATGTTATCTTGTACAAGAGCTTCTATTTCTTTAGATATTTGGTTTGGCCTAGTATAATATTTACCTCTCGTTCTAGGGGTGCCTTTCCAGTGGTTATGAGTGATGACTGAATAGTTCTCATCCTGTCTCTAGTTATTCCAAGGATGCTTATAGTTGTTTGTGTCTGAATGTCAATGCTGCCAAAACTTTTTCCGTCAAAAACAGCCCATGTCAAATGACAAGGGTTATTTTTCTAAAATTCGTCTTGACATAGGTTGTTTTTGCAGAACCACCTATACTTTCCCAAGGCTATAATCTTTGACAGAGGCTGTTTTTTCAGAATCCATAAGCATACACAGATGCCACATGCTTTCAGCTTTCCATTAGTACCGATAACTCATTTTCGACCAAAACTGACATAGGTTGTTTTTCCTATCAACCCTTCAGTCAGGCTTGCAGAAGTGGGCGACAATTGTGGCGTTACGTCACTCATCAGATACGTCACTCACCCCTTCCTTCCACCCCCGCGTCATTGACTTGGTAGGGGAGGGGATATGTATTCAGTGTCTGTCTTATGTGATTGCGTACGGGCCACAGATGCGTTATTCAACGCCGGTGGACTGTGGAGGGGAACCAATGCTTTCCCCATGCTTTCCACCTCTTTCTCGCCAGTTCTGCATCCCTGATCTACATAAACTTTATGCTATGTAAATGGCGTTTCAAAACCCAACCAGAGGCTACGTTCCTATATACAGACGGACTAAAATAAATACAGTCCTCTCCGCAGATGACCAGGTTCCATTGGCCACTTCAGAAGATGATCTCCAAAAGTCAATATAGGCCTATTCATTAAACACAGTTGCAAAATTCTATAATATGACCATTTCTGTAGAAAAGTCAAAAGTCATGGCGTTCAAAGATAAATATCCAATAAGAAGTAAAATCTTTATTGAAAACAGAATTCTAGAAAAAGTGAACACATTTAACTATTTAGGGTACCGTCTTTCATATGGAAAAAAAAAAGATATCGATTCTAAAATAACTAATTTTGTAAAAGTTATCGGCATTATCAATTCAGTTTCCGAACCTAATTTAGTACAGAAACATACAAGATTAAAGTACAACATTTTAGCACGACCTACTTTAGTCTCTGGATCAGAAGGCTGGACTTTGACAAAAAAAAGATGTTCAACGTATAACTACCAACGAAATGAAATTCATGAGAAAAACGGCGCGATACACACTTTGGGATAGAAAACGAAACACAGAAATTTTGGAAGAAGTGAACGTCAAACTATATTAAATTTTCTTCAAATCTATAGAGTTAATTGTAAATAGCATGTCGAGGAAATGCCAACAGAAAGATGGCCAAAGGCAGTTATACATTACCGCCCTTCTGGACAATGATGTATTGGAAGGCCATTAAAAAGATGGCATGAGACCATTGGGACCGCAACAGACCACTAGGTTTAGTGCTTAAATTGGATGATGGTAATGATGATGATAATAATAATATTATTAGGCTATTATTATTATTATTATTATTGATCGTTGCGTTATAGGGAGGGAAATACTGTGTCTGAATCAACACTAGACAACACATTGCGGGCCCCCCTGAATGTGGGATTGGCACAATGCAGTGCCAAAACAACAAAGGACAATCACAAGACACTGCGCACAATCATTGTCCCGTAGATGGAATATAAATTTCTTCCATTGCCTATGCCGGGATTTGAACTACGGACCGGTTGGATAGGCAGCACTTGCACTACATTAGAGCCACAGCGGCGGACCAATATCCTAGTTCAAAAGTAACAAATTTAGATTTTATTGTTGTTTGTAATAGTAACTTTCTAATGAAGAACATAAACTTCAATGTGTGTCGTTCAGCTGCAATCCCGTTCACTATCTATCTCTTCTGGTCTTATGACACCCGAAGGTTTGTCGAAATTGCTTGCTATAGTGACTTGCTTGTTTTTGTTTTGAAAGACTCTTTGAATTATGTGACACTTGTAACAAAACATCCGTATTCCTCCGTCGACATTCACGTCAACAGCTGACTACAAATCAACCTGTATTATCGACTCTATATACTTTCTCTAAATCTGTAGAGTTAACATTCCTGCCTTCTTGACAAGCGTATAACTTGAATCATTAACGCTTAGTTCTTTTGCTGTGAAGTAATAAATTTACTATTTGTCATGTTTGACAAAGACACAAATCAGACTGGCACGGAACAAGTTTGTGTCTTAAGAGATCTTTCTAAAAAAATTGTGAAGTCTTCGGATAAAAAGCTGAGAGACCTACTGTACTTATTCAGATTTATATTGTAAGATGTCAAACGTGGCCCCTATCGGAAGAATATATCGACAAAAATAAAAATAGAGGTAACATCTCATTAAGCAATAAATTAACAATATGGAGTTAAGAAGACGGACAGGCATAAAGGGCGTTTGTAATCAGTTATTTAACGACGTTGTATCGAATACGCATTAGGCCTATCTACAGAGTCGATGGAATTTGAAATAGCGAAACAGTATCTTATTTGGCAAGAAGAATTGAGGATTCGGCATGACACTACCTGAAGTCTGGAGTGAAAGACCTGCCATTTGGCAGAACACTATGTATGTATGTATGTATGTATGTATGTATGTATGTATGTATGTATGTATGTATGTATGTATGTATGTATGTATGTATGTATGTATGTATGTATGTTCACAAGATAACTTAGTCGACTAAGGCATTTGCCTACCGATCGCGTTCGGCGCGAGTTCGATCCCCTCTTGGCTGATTACCTGGTTGGATTTTTTTCCTAGGTTTTCCCCAATCGTAAAGCGAATGTCAAGTAAACTATGGCAATCACATCGACGCTAAATAATCTAGTAGTTGGTACAGCGTCGTTAAATAACCAAGTAAGAAATAACTTGTACACCGTTGTGGCTGAGGGGTTAGCGAGTCTAACTCCGAACCCAACGGGCCCGGGTTCGATTCCCGGTCGGGACGAGTTGCCTGGGTGAAATTTCTTCGGGGTTTTTCCCCTCACTCCTATGGATGAATATCAGGTAACTTTATCAGGCGATTGGAACCCCACTCATCTTCACCACTTCTTTTTCTCTATCATCCTTTTATTTATCATCCCGTTACTTCTTCTGGTTTCCAGATCACTCTACAGACGACCCTCCGAAGCTGCTGTGCTGGCTCTCTCAACCGGCCTCCGTAGATTGTATTCAAGTGATGACGGACAGCTTCTGCAACGGAACCCGGGCAGACCTTCTCGGGGAGGACTTCCGCCTCGGACCGTTAAGAGAGCCTTGGGGGGGGGGGTTGCCGAAGCAGGAGTGGTAGGCCTATATGGACTCGTTGGCTGTAGGGACCGGTCGTTAAATGGGTCAAGTGGTTAAGTCGGTGCGCATAGAGGATCGGTGGGCACGCAACTCATCCCATATAGGGGGTGTACAATAGATCTCAAGGTCGTAGTGCGTGGGATGTTCCCTCCCTCCCTTCCTCCTAACAAGAAAAGAAGAAAGATAACTTAGTGCTGCATAGTTGCATTTTTTACTTTCCCCTTACATATGGCATAATATGATAGCAGGTGTGGTGCAGAAGTTTCCCGCTAGTGGAACGAGCAGAACGTCCGTTTTCCACGCCGGAGATCCCAGGTTATAATTCTGGGAAGTCCGAAGAGGAATTTGCGAGGGAAAAAGACGGTACTTACACATTCCTTTTTTCCGGTATGCTCCTACTTTTTCGTACTGATATGCAACGATCTCTTCACTAGTCATTAATCATTAATTATCATCATCATCATCATCATAGTGTAAAGAAAACCATTTCTGAAGGACAAAGAAGCGAGGACGACCTAAAATTAGAAAGCTGAATGGAGTAAATAGGAGGATCTAAAGAAGCTTGGATAGCCTACCGTAAAATTTGAAACACCCAACCACAATCTTATAAAATGGCAAAAAGTCGAAGAGGTCGAAGTTCTCCAGGCGACAGCAGTGCCATCAAAGAAGAAGAAGAATGCAAGATAGAGAAAAGAGAGATGTCCTAAGAAATAGAATTGATCAAAATCAACCCTGTCTAAGAGAAGTTTCCCTAATTTTATTTTGTCTATGAAGATAAATGAGTCTTTTTTTCGTAAGGTCAACCAGCTTGGAGAGCAAAGGTTTTCCAGGCTACAGTTGCATTGGCAGGGGCAGGTATTTATGGAGATTAATTTTATCATTTGTGTTTTTTAATATTGGTGTCGGCGGCGGAGATTGTTACAGATTGACTTGCACTCTTGGCGGAGAGTAATGGAAATTTTAGAAAATACAATTATTTTGGAATTGGAGTATTAACTCGGTATAAATACCAGAATTACTTTCCAAACAATTAACATTAAAGGTTGGTTGGATTCTGGTAACGGTGGCCAATAGACAATATTTGTTCGATTGAGACTGTATTTAACACACATTCATTAAAAACGAAAAAAAACTTGCAGCCCTCAAATTAACACTTTCAAATTATTAGTGAAATGTTGAATTCTCCGTCTTTTGAGTTCACTAATATAATCAGAACGTCTCGCGTCGTGGCCAAAGGCATCCTGCTTAGGACTCGCGTTACGGAATGAGCGCTGGTTCGAGTCCTCATGAAATTTCGGCCAGTGTATGGGACCGGTGCACACCCAGCATCATGATGCACTTGGGGAGCTACGATAGGTAGCGAAAATCCGGTTTCGCAAACCAGCTATAACGGCTGAGAGGATTATCGTGCTAACCACACGATACCTCCATTCTGATTGGATGATCGTCCACCTCTGCTTCGGCATGTGAACGTGAGACCAGTCTTGGCCCTTCATGGAATGTAGCGCCACGAATTTACTTTAATATAATCAGAGCACCTGGAATACCGTGTAATGTAGCCTACTTGGATATATAACAAATCCAAGTGAAAAAAAAAATCCAAAAAAAAACTCAGAGTATGAAATTCACTATAAAACGACGCAATAGTAAGAATTCGCGAATGTGTTCATATTTGGCTATTAGAACTTTATTTCGCGATTTGTCGTGATTGTTTTATCCGCATATTATTAATCAGAATCACTTAATTCGTAAAGATTAGTAAAAATCTATTGCATATGTATTATGTCGTGATTTTCACGATCTCCATAAATACCCGGCCTTGCACATTGGTAACGGTTGTCACAGAACGCTGCATTTGCAATGCTTCGGGAGGAAGGGCTATGGTAATTGCTATGCTTCCAGCGACGATGTGAAGGCCGTGCTTTCATCCTTACAGCTATTGCTCTGTTATTTACATCTTCTGACCTTGGTTAAGTATTTTCACCTCAAAGACCATTGTTTGTGTTTCGAAACATTTCCTAATGCAATGGAATTTCAAATGTCTTTAAATATATCTTCAACACGATAAGCAAGAGAGATCGCAGAAATTTCCACTTTTTTTTTTTAACGAGAGTTTCATGCCATGTCTCAGGAAACTAAATAGGGATTGTATGAAAAATCCGCGTATGTTTTGGTCTATGGTTCGATTTTAATATTAGGCTTGAACCGCATGTAATGCAATTGGCTCTGAAGTTTGGCTCCTTGAAACTAAGGATTACTGAGCAATAGATGGGGGAAGAAAGGCGAGTGAAATTCTTATGTAACAGTATGAACAGAATAAATGAGAATGTCACGTTGGAATTACTTTTTTTCCTCCTCCTCCTCCTCCTCCTCCTCCTCCTCCTCCTCCAATACTAAAGCTTTTCACGCGACTTAGTTCATACATCTTATGTATTCTTCGTGGCTACAACATTGTGTCTGGGAACATGTAATATTTAAATTACCGTAACTAACAGCGACTGAGCCTAAACATTACAACTAGGCAACACTGCTTAAGCGCGAATGACTCGTGTTGTTCTGGGCAGCTTGGAGGCCGCGCCCTCTAGGAACTACACAGTAAATCCCATGAAAAGGGCTATAATACTCGTATTACCTACATTAAAACCGACGCGAAGCCAACGTCGCAACAAATAACACGACAATTTTATTATTATCAACACAACAGCCATCATTGGGTACTATAAAGCAGGGGTACCCTACAGGTGTGTTGCGCAGCCCCATGGAGTGTGTCGCAAAATCTTGAAATTGAAAAATAAATTTTATGCCATCCAAAAAGTCTCTTTACAACGCATTTTTTTTAATTTACAACGGTACATTCTATTTTGTGACAGAATTTAGCAATGAAAAGTGAACACCTGCAACAATACTCAGTTTAATTTTTCTGCCTGGCGATAATTCGAATGAAAGTGAACACTGGAACAGTAGCAACAAACACAGACAACGCCACCACCACAAGCACTAACACAATCGTCATAATCAAATCATCAACAACAGTACCTTCACTGCTATTGCCACAGCCGTCATCATTCCAATCACTAAAACGTTGGGCTTAGATTCATCAAGTCTTCATTATTATCACTGACTCTCTTCTAAGAATTTTCTTTTTTTGTTTACTTAACATCCATTTCAACTATTAATTCAATTACAATTCGATTAATGACATGAGGGTATTTAATCCTGCGTTAAGAACAGAAGTCATGACAAAATTTTACAGTATAATAAATCAATGGGCATCATAAACAGAATCATGAAACCATCTCTAGTTCAGCGACATACCCGCACTCGTCTGTATAAAACCTTAGTACGACCAGTCCTGCGCTATGGAAGTGAAGCATGGAGTCTAAGGAAATGTGACGCAAGGAGAATCACTGCTAGTGAAATGAGATTCACGCGCTGAACAGCTGGCTGTACTAAGACCATAAAATAAATCAAGACATCTTAAATGAACTCTATACTAGCAGACATGTCACTATCAAGATAACTGGCGTCAGCAAGTGAGGAATATATCTAGGACTAGAATCCCTCGTGCAATCCTGCATTACCAACCTAGAGGAAGGAGATCAACTGGACGTCCAATGAAGAGATGGGCTGAAAACTTTTATGGACCGTAACAATCCTTCTGGGATTATAACCTGTATGGCTACTGCTGCTGCTGCTGCTGCTGCTGCTGCTGCTGCTGATGATGATGATGATGATGATGATGATGATGATGATGATTAAGAACAGAAGCGGGGATTTGAAATTTTCTGAGGAAATCTGTTCCACAGGAGATTTAACTTCCAGAAATGATATTAAAGCTGCCCGCCATCGAACTTCGGTCTTCTTGACTTCAACAAGAAAAGCGACTCAACTGTGACTGGGCCAATCATAATCTAAGTCTTGCAAAACAATTTGACAGTTGATTTACAAAGGAAAAATGCATAACGATGTGGAAAGAGAGTCTCTTACTTGTTCATGAAATTACGTACGTGTCAATATATCTTTCCCTTCTCTCTAGTCCAGATGTCCACTGTCAAATGTGCAAGGTAATAAACGACTGTAATATCTGTTGCAAGCAGGATGTGAATTAAGATTTCTGATGAGGGAAGATAGAATCCTAGATAGAGAATACCATACATAAAATTATTATTATTCTCATTCGATACGACTCAACGCTTGGTCGCACTGAGTTGTTTGTCTTGAATCTTGATCATAATAATATTATTATATCCATGAGCAGGCTTAAGATAAGATGTGTAATTTCTAAGTTATTGATTTTTGTCAGCTTGCCGATGATAATACATCAATATTATTTTCTTTGTTTACTTTATACTTTATAAAGTATGTATACTCATATTAAAACAATAAAATTATATTTTGTAAGGGGGGGGGGAAGTTATCCCTGTCAGGGATGTTAATATGAATTTATGAGAGGGGGATAACTTTCCAACAGGGAGGAAAATCCCCTCATCCCCCCCGTTAATTCGCACTCTCGTTGTAAGTACACTATAGTGGCAATACTCTGTATCTTGAGTTCCGACTCAGTATGCGACGTCACGTTTAGAGTGGCATAGTTGCCGAAACGAGCTTTTTAGTGGTTTGTGTTTCAGCAGTCTAATAGTGTTAGGAACAAAACCCAAACAAATGTCACCATGAATGAAGATCAGCCTCGATCTTCAAGACACAGTAGGTTTATTGCTGTTATCTGATCAACACTTTAATGCGGAATGACCAGAATGTAAGTTTAGTTTAAGTATTATTATTTTTCTGTTTATTGTGATTGACTATATCCATGTATTCATGTCGTATGATGCTCACTTTTTTATATTGTAATTTCTATATTATATCACATCTCTAATATCTTCATTGTTATCATTGTGTTGTCTTTGATACATTTAGTATGTGTTGTATTTGTTTCATTTTTTATTTTATTTTTAACTTTTTTTGACGACACTGTATCAACTACTGAGTTATTTGGTATTAATGAAATTGGTGATGGCGAGATGAGGCCGAGAATTCGCCGCGGTTTGCCCGATTGTCTTTTTCCGGTTGGGGAGGACCCCAGAGAGAACCCAACCAGGTACTCGGCCCAGGAGCAGTGAGCTCTATACTATACTGGAGGCACCACCGCAATTCTCTTTCCTGTCTGAAAGCGTGACTGTAACTGCCATGTTGGAGAGGGTATTGCTCTCTCTTTCTAACTAATGTGTTTCAATCATTATTTCGTGAGGTTCATGTTGCACATGCGCAGTGAGCAATAAAAATACCGTTATTGTGTACGATAGCATTCACTGCAAGAGAGACAAGGACATTATGTTAGAAAGAGATAGCAATACGCTCTGCGGTCAGCATTCGCGTCACTCTTTTGAAGCATTGAGTGGTGCCTCCAGTTTAGTATAGAGCTCACTGCTCAGGAGGGAGTCAGATCCACGTGACGGATCGGCGAGCAGGAGCGCTACCAACTGAACTACGACGGGCGGATTTTTATATTCTATTCTTACTTTTATATTGTATTTTATATATTATATTATACCTTGATTATTATCCTTGTATTGTTTCTAGTTCATTTTGTATGCACTGTAATATGTCTTGCTATTTTATTTATATTAAATAAGTATTATAACGAGCTTTGTTCCTTCGAGTGTACTAATTTTATACGTCATCTTTATAATCGAAAGGAAATAAATTTATTATTATTATTATTATTATTATTATTATTATTATTATTATTGTTTTAATGCACGTTAGAACCTCCATCTCTATTTTTTAGACGTAGAAAGTAGGATAGAGAAGTCCTTATTTTCTTCATATAATTTTCTCAATTAATTCATAATTACCAATTAGCCTTTTTTTTTTTAATTTGAAGTCATTGTCCTTAACAACGTTTCGTAGATTCATGCTGTTCCTTTTATAAACAATGAATGAGATATATAAAAAGAAGAAAATACTCAATAGAAATTTCAAATGAATAAATAGATCATTCAAATAAGCAACTTCTCTGTTTTTGTTACTAGCTAATTGAGCAACCTACTGAGGTAACTTCAAAATTTCTGAGTAGTTACTTCCCTTTGATTAATTACTCGCGCTTTTAATTCGAAGAATAGAGAAATTACTCCCGTCGGAGCAACTACTCTGATTGTGAGTAACTACTCGTGATTGAGCAGAGTAAAAAAAAAAATATTCACAAGGAATTGAGTAATTTTTACAAACGAGATGTTACCGCTTTCATTTTTGTGGCTAGCATTTTACTTAGGCAAATTGTTTCATCCGCGAATGTAGATCGTAGGTCAGAGTGTGGGTTTAGGTCCGGCGTATTGACCAATGGTAACCATACGCTCCATTGAGTAGATTGACTCTTTGGATAATTAGCAATGCTGTATCAACAACATAGGTTATTCAATGTCGAATTAGGGGGTAAGCATGTTACTGAATAGAGAGTGAGGACAATCTGATTGGTTACTGGAAATTTAACGATGCCATATCAAGCACAGAGCTCTGCATAAAACTTGATGTATAGAGGTTTACAGCAGTTGCAAGTAGATTGCATATTTCTGCTTGCTAGGAAAAAGTACTACATAACAATAGATTTCAAGAAGATGAGTTTAAACGACGATATTTTTACCTGCAAGGGCTTAAAACATAACTTTTGCTATTATCAGCTGAAATTAGAAATTATAAAACAATTATTATCCTACCAGTCGTTCTGCATGGTTGTGAAACTTAGACTATCACATTGAGAAAGGCACATAGGTTAAGGGTGTTTGAGAATAAGGTGCTTAGGAAAATATTTGGGGCTAAGAGGGATGAAGTTACAGGAGAATGGAGAAAGTTACACAACGCAGAACTGCACACATTGTATTCTTCACCTCGCATGATTAGAAACTTTAAATCCAGACGTTTGAGACGGGCAGGGCATGTAGCACGTATGGGCGAATCCAGAAATTCATATAGAGTGTTAGTTGGGAGGCCGGAAGGAAATGGGGAGGCCGAGACGCAGGTGGGAGGATAATATAAAAATGGATTTGAGGAAGATGGGATATGATTGTAGGAACTGGATTAATCTTGCTGAGGATAGGGGGCGGACTTATGTGAGGACGGCAATGAACTTCCGGGTTCCTTAACCCTTTGGAGCACAAATGTAATTTTTTTCATGTTTTTCATATCATGGATAATAACAAAGCTTGTATCAATCTTTTTGTTTTCTTATTCAAAATTTTAACTCTGTACACTATTTCGAAACACAGATGGCACGTCTATGTATCCCCAAGAGGTTGTTTCATGGAACATCTGTGCTATAGTTGTACAGAAAGAAAGAAAACTGTGGTTCTTCTGAACAACCACTATGCTACAAAGGGTTAAAAACCATAAGTAAGTAAGTATTATTAGCTGAAAACCATATTCGCGAACCTGTAGTTTGCAAAAACAGCTACCTCTAACAATTCATTACAATTAATTATTAAGTTGTTAACGTTCTCGTTTATATCTTGCAGCTCTTATTAAAAAGTGGTTACAATAAAATTGAATGCGCTAGGATTTCTATCAGACATGATATCCTTATGAAAAAATGTTTAGCTCAATTTAATGTCCGTGCAACAGATTTTAATTTTACTCAGAGGTTTTCAGAAGTGTACCGCTAGACCTATACATTTTCGTCAGAGAATCTCTGTATGAAATTCAGAATCAAAAAGTATCGGTACTGTATGTCTAGCAGCGAATACAGTTCTATGCCGAGCACTGTTTGTAAGCATCAACCATCACAATGAGGTCAGATTTCTGTGAGTAATTCGCGTTCCCATTACATTTGTAATTCACCGTTGTAGCTCTAACAACTTGTCATTAGCACATCGCTTCTGAATATTCACACTGACGTACGCACTTTGGTACCTCAGTTCTCCAATGTATCCTATTGCTATTTCAACATTCTACCAGTAGTTGCTTAATGATGATATAATAATAATAATAATAATAATAATAATAATAATAATAATAATAATAATAATAATATGGTGAACGGGAGAAAGACTCGGGATAGAAGAAGATATCAAACCATAGGCGACATTAAGATATATGGATCATATGAGAAAACGAAAAGGAAGGCAGAAAATAGGAAAGACTGGAGAAAGCTGGGTTTACAGTGAAAGACCTGACCTTGGGCAGAACATAAAATGAAAATGAATAATAATAATGGGCGAATCCAGAAATGCATATAGAATGTTAGTTAGGAGGCCGGAGGGGAAAAAACCTTTGCGGAGGCCGAGACGTAGATGGGAAGATTATATAAAAATGGATTTGAGGGAGGTGGGATATGATGAGAGAGACTGGCTTAATCTTGCATAGGATAGGGACCAATAGCGGCTTATGTGAGGGCGGCAAGGAATCTCTGGGTTCCTTAAAAGCCATAAGTAGTAGTAGTAGTAGTAGTAGTAGTAGTAGTAGTAGTAGTAGTAAATAATAATAATAATATGCTACTGGAGATAAATGACAGCTGTGAGCAGTATGGAATGAAGATAAATGCCAACAAGACGAAGACCATGATCCTAGGAAGAAAAATAAAGAAGATAAACTTACGAATTATAAATGAGGCAGTAGAGCATGTGGACAGCTTCAGATACTTGGGATGCACTATTAGCAGTAACATGAGCTTCTGCCAGGAAGTTAAAAGGATAGCAATGGCCAAGGAAGCTTTTAATAGAAAAAGTAGCATCTTCTGCGGTTCTCTGGAGAAAGAACTAAGAAAGAGACTAGTGAAGTGCTTTGTACGGAGTTGACATTGTATGCGGCAGAAACATGGACATTACGACGAAGTGACGAGAAACGAATAGAAGCATTTGAGATGTGGATATGGAGAAGAATGGAGCATGTGAAATGGACAGAGTAAGAAATGAAGCTGTGTTGGAAAGAGTGGACGAAGAAAGAATGATGCTGAAACTGATAGAAAGAGGAAATGGAATTGGCTGGGTCATTGGTTGAAAAGAAATTGCCTACTGAAGGATGCACTGGAAGGAATGGTGAACGGAAAAAGAGTTCGGGCCAGAAGAAGATATCACATGATAGACGACATTAAAATATATGTATCATATGAGGAGACAAAGAGGCAGACATAAAATAGGAAAGACTGGAGAATGCTGGGTCTGCAATGAAAGACCTGCCCTTGGGCAGAACACCATGAATGAACGATATTATTATTATTATTATTATTATTATTATTATTATTATTATTATTATTATTATTATCCTCATTATTATTATTATATTATTATTATCCTCATTATTATTATTATTATTATTATTATTATTATTATTATTATTATTATTATTAGGCCTATTATAACAATACTGTAACAATAACAACCCTCATATTCATCATCATCATCACCACGTCATCGTATCTGAAAAGCTACAGTTTAAGGGGGACGTTAATTCAAAAGCAGTGCTTAATTTTTCCTTAACTAAGATTGATTATATGCCAAATGTGATCCTTCTTATTATCTGATAAGGTTAATAGCGAGTTAATTTTATTACTTCTTTATGAGTGCCAATTTAGTAGCGGCGCTTACAGAAAATTAATGACTGGTTCCTTAGATACGATATTTTTATTAGAGCTATTCTCTCTTTTTTTCCCTTTTGCTTTTCTCTTTTTCTACCCTACTCTCCCGTTTCTTTCAGCCCCTGTCTCTTTCTCTTCACTACGTAACAATTCAAGGATATTAATCTCCGAACCAGTTGATGAACTGAAATATATATACTCTAATATTATACATAAAGTCTTCAGATTAAAAAAAATCCCAATGTCTCTATTTTTTCTCTTTTCTTTCTTTCTTTCTTTCTTTCTTTCTTTTCTCTACATTATTTTCTTCACAAATAACATTTAATTTTTCTCCCTCCTATTATGTCCATTTCTTTATAGAAATATATTTTCTTAGTTTTATATTCAATTTTTTCCTTCTTCCTACTTTTTTATCTTCATCTTTAAATATCTGAGATTGTCTTCCCTTCGTCACATTTAAATGTACAACATTTTCTTTCCTTTTCAGACATTTCGTTTCTAATATTCTTCACATTTACATTATTTTATAACAATTTATTTATTTTCTGCCCTTATTGTTTCTTTTCTATCTTCAATTGTACATATAGGGTTAATCTTCTGAAAAGAATATTGAACAACATGTTGTACGTCGTCAACAAAAGCGATATTCCTCGAAAGTTACCACAGTTAGTCTTTTCCCCTCTCTTGAAAATAGGTAGAATTATTATGGATTCCTCCATTGTTCTGGTACAATTTCCTTTTCCTAAATATCAAATATAGAATAGAATGTTTTATTTTCGCTGGCAGAGTTAAGGCCATAAGGCCTTCTCTTCCCCTCAACCTGTCTTAATCAATACAAAACATATTTAAATTACGAATATTTACATTATACTTAAAAGATTCTCCAGCAATATTCTTCAGTCAAGTTTTAACGACTAGTACATGTTTATTTAAATTGAGATAAACCTATAAGATAAAGCAATAAATTTATGAGCTAATTTAATTCAATCCAGTCTATATGCAATATGTAAAGAATTATAATTGAGATAGTTAAGTTGGTTAAAATGATGAGAATTAATTTAATATAAGTTACTAGAACTTTGTTATGGGAAGCAAAATATAAATCTAAAATATATTTATATAATGAGAATATTAATGTGATGAACTTTTGCCATTAGGGGTTTTGTATTCTATTTAGAGAAATTAATGGTAATAATAAGAATGTGCATATGTTAGTTTCATTATAAGTAACAAATATTAATCAATAATTAATTTGTTAAGTAAGAATTTAAGTAATTTTGACCTAAATGAAGTTATTGCCCAACAACCCCTTACATCACTCTGAAGCGAGTTCCAATTTCTAGCGACTGAAACTGTATAGGATGACGAATATAAAGATGTCTTGTGGTAGCTTACAAATTTTGCTAGATAATACGCTTCCACCCTCTTGTATTAATTCTGCTGGAATTTGATCGATACCTGGAGACTTGTACTTTTTCAGATTTTCTATCGCAATTTCGACTTCAGGAAATGTGGGTTCGAGTATAAATGCCTCAGCAGTTTGTATTTGTCGATCATTTCTATTTGGTCTATGTAAATTTAGTAGTTGCCCAAAATAGTTTTCTCATATGTTCAGGATTGAATAAGTGGCCGCAAGCAAGTCTCCATTATCATCCTTGATTACGTTTACCCTTGTTTGATATCCGTTCTTAAATTTGTTTATGCCCTTATATAAATCTCTAATGTTTTCATTCTTACTATTTGTTTCTACCTCATTCAGTTTCTCCTTCAAGTAATCTCTCTTTTTATTCCTTATTCCTGCTCAACTAAAATATGTTTTTATATTGACTTAATCTGTTTACTATGTATTGTATTTTTTGTTTAGCATAACTGATGAATTGTATGTACTGTAAATTGAATAGTATACTGTATAGGTCAACTGATGAATTGTTTAAGCTTATAAATTGAATTAATCTACTTCATATGAATTGTATAGCTTAACGAAAATAAGTTTGTAAATTGAACTAATTTGATTGTATATGTTTGTATAGTTTGGCTGATGAATTGTATATGCTTTTAAAATGATTACTAGTCTGTGTAGCTCTACTGATGAATTGTATATAGACCTACTGTAAATTGAATGGTAATATGTATAGATCAACTGATGAATTGTTTATGATTATAAATTGAATTAATCTACTTGATATTAATTGCACAAATTTGTATAGCTTAATGAAAGTATGCTACTTTGTATTGTATATATTTGTATAGTTTTGGCCGATGAATTGTATATGCTTTAAATTGAATAGTAATCTATATAGCTCTACTGATAAATTGTTTGTGTTTGTAATTTGAAGTAGTTTGCATGATATGTATTATCAATTTCTGTATATCACAACTGGTTGAATTGTTTATGCCTTAAATTTAATTAAATTGTTTTGTATTATAATATAGCTCAACTTATGAATGATCGTTTGTGTTTGTAAATTTAATAATCTGATTGGCTATGTATTGTATATTTTTAGTAGAGCCATCGATGTAGCTCAGTCGGCAGACTCGCTGGGCTGCTGATCCGGAGCTGCGTTCGGGCTTGGGTTGGATCCCCCTTTGGACTTCGGTTTCTTCGGAGGTTTTCCCCAGCCGTGGGACTGAAGCCGGATGGTCTATGGCGAGTCCTTGGCATCAACCCCTTTGATTTGATTACCCCCTTTGATTTGATTACCTGGTTGGGTTTTTCCGAGGTTTCCTCCACCGAAAAGGCAAATGCCGGGTAATATTTTGGCGAATCCTCGGACCTCATCTCATCTCACTACATCTCGCCAAAATGTAAAAAAAAAAATTGTACAAAATTGTAAAAATTGTAGAAAATTACTAAATTGTAAAACTATAAAAAATTTGTAAAAATTGTAATTGTAATATTGTAAAATGTTGACATGTTCCACATCTTAAAGCTTCATTGCTCATGTAAGATCTATGGAATAAAATAAATGAATGAACGATCTCATATATTCATGATAAACCGATTATCAGAAATTAGTCGATTTTTCTTGCCATTCTCATTCCACCTTTGCTCCAATAATATTTGATTACCTTATTGCTACCCAATCGTTTTTAGGAGAAAGTATACTTAAGTAACTAATTCCAGTATGTTGTACAGTGATTTTAAAACGCACGATTCCACAAAACTATAAAAGCAGTAGAACTAAATGTATAGTGGAAACCAATCGATGCAAAGGGGTAACTCGAGTGTTGGGGTACGTGTTTCATCCCTTAACCACATTGGGGTAATAGCGATTAACAGTCTTCATAAACCATAGTCAATAAAATGACCCTTCGCTGTGTAAACAAATTGTTACTACTGATCTCATTACGTGATATTCGAACCACACATTGTCACGCAACGATACCACGAGAAAAATACTGGTCACAAGGACATCTGAATTAATATTCATATGGCTTCAGCCCGCAGGAGTAGAGAGAGAGAGGTTCTCCAGTGAAAGGCGGCATACTCTTTCAGAATGTCGTGAGCAGATTGTAAATGGAACATTGCTCTATGTACGAAGGACACATTTAAGAAAATATGGAAAAATATTCAAAAATCTATTGTCTGCTTCGTTTTCACATTTCTATGGCTTATTCTACTGTCAAATGACAACCTGGTAGCATTTGTTAAAAAAATAAAACAATAAATAACTTATTCTACATATATTTCTTCTTTCTCTAGTAAGTCTAATTGAATGGTTGACCATAACAAGTTGTAACCAGCAAATGTTAGCTTTTTTATTAATGGTTGAGGAAGCATTTATTTTTACAAAATGTACACACTAGGATAAAGAGAAGTGTAATAAGATCCTCTAGTGGCAAAACATTGATGCCCATATGACGTACAGAGGGCTTGAGAAGCAACCTGATTCCATGCTTATCTCAACACAATAAAAAATGATGGTTACAAGTTGTTACAACTTTGTCCTCGCCAAGCATTCAATTATGTAATTAATCTTTTACAAGAATCATTTTCTTCTCTTCTCTTACTGCTGACGACGACAACGACGGCTAGTATTCTAATTCTCTTCATTCTATATATCTCCGTTTACTTCCCTCTCTTCCTCTTTTACTTATCTCTCCTTCATATTGTGTCTTTAAATCATATTTTATTTCCGCTCTTACTTTTGACTTTGACACTTAGACCACACCTTTTTCTTCTACGTCTATTTCTGACTACAAACTCCTTCTCTCTTTATGTCTGCCTCTTCTTTACTTTTGTCTCCTCTCCTTCCTCTTCTTCTCCTGCTTCATCTGTTCTTCTACCTCTTACTCTTAAATTCTTTTAAATACTGTGTATATATATTATATCTATATCCTTTTTTTCTTCGTCTACCTCTGCTTTCTCCAAACACTTTTTCTTCTAGTTCTAGCTACTGTTCTCTTTTTTCTACATCACTCGTTATAACTCTGCCTCTTTTCCTACTCCCACCTCTGCTTCTATTTCTCTTCCTACCTCTACCTCTCTCACCTCAGCCTCTGCCACTGCTTCTACATCTGCCTCTCCTAACTCTGCTCTGCATCTCCTAACTATGTCTCTGCTTCTACCTCTGCTCTGCTTCTCCTAGCTATGTCTCTGCTTCTAACTATTCTCTGCTTCTCCTACCTCTGCTCTGCTTCTCCTAGCTATGTCTCTGCTTCTACCACTGCTCTGCTTCTCCTACCTATGTCTCTGCTTCTACCTCTGCTCTGCTTCTCCTAGCTATGTCTCTGCTTCTAACTATGCTCTGCTTCTCCTACCTATGTCTCTGCTTCTACCTCTGCTCTTCTTCTCCTACCTATTTCTCTGCTTCTACCTCTGCTCTTCTTCTCTTACCTATTTCTCTGCTCCTACCTATGTCTCTGCTTCTACCTCTGTTCTGCTTCTCCTACCTATGTCTCTGCTTCTACCTCTGCTCTGCTTCTCCTACCTATGTCTGCTTCTACCTTTGCTTTGCTTCTCCTACCTATGTCTGCTTCTACCTTTGCTTTGCTTCTCCTACCTATGTCTGCTTCTACCTCTGCTCTGCTTCTCCTACCTATGTCTGCTTCAACTTTGCTTTGCTTCTCCTACCTATGTCTCTGCTTCTACCTCAGCCCCCCGCTTCGACCTCTGCTCTGCTTCTTCTACCTATGCGTCCGCTTCTACTCCTGCTCAGCTTCTGCTACCAATGTCTCTATTTCTACCTCTGCCACTCCTACCTCTCGTACCTCTGCCTCTTCTTCTACTTCTACGCCGGCCTCCTCTTCTCCTTCCTCTACTCCTACCTTAATATTTTTTCTTCAAGTACTTTACTTTTCTAACTATATTCCATTTAATTCGTTCACTTTCAATTTCCCCCAAATGTCTTTGTATGTCTGATACAATGTATTCAGTCTCATGAAGTCTGTACTTTTAATTCTTTCTGATTACCTCGATGTGGAACTAATATGAAATCTGAAAAGTTAGTTGTCATGCACTATTGAAAATTCAAAACTAGTAAGTTATTGTCTCTGATTTCGTCAACAAGAAAACTAAACTGCTTTCATTTTTCTGCAACATTCCTCATATGCAAAACTGCACATCACAATATAAAATGAAAGAAAGTTTTTTTCTTTTTTCCGATGGCGGGTACTTGACTTACGTCATTCACCCATATGAAACCATTATGTAGACTAATTTACCGACAGACTCGTTGCCCAGGGTGCGTCATAAGGATGCTGACCTACGCTACACCCATGATGAGAGGAGATGATAGATATTTGTTGGGATGCCACAGTAAACCGGAGCTCCCGGAGAAAACTCCTGTGTTACCTGAACCAGTGGCCTGTCCAACACAAGTTATACATCGCGGGTACCGCCGGGGGAATCGAACCCGGATCCACACGATTATAAGTCCAGCGCTCTAGCCACTAGACTACTGTGACGGCACGATCAATGAAAGCCACAGAAATTAAATTATAGTATGACGATAATAGTGAAATGAAAGCGGGAGGACAAATTAAAGTATGTTTAGAACATTATTTTGTCCCACATACGTCTTATCCCATGTCAATAAAATGGTATCTGCGCACAATCAAATCCTGGCCCCATTTAGCGATAATCCGTCAAGTGACTGAACTATGACTAGGTCAATCAAGCAGTTGTGTTAATAGCCCAATATCTGGATTAATATTATGATATTGCTGTGTCCTTCCATATCTGGTTACGATTTTATAAATGGCAACTCGAAGCTAGTTTTACGAGTCGGAACTGGGTGTTACGTAGCTGAATCGATAGATGGTACCAAACACTGAATCACGATACTTACAGGAATGTGGTCTTATGGACTTATTCCTACAATAGGAGTGGAATAACGTCTTCCTAAGAGGGTGCAATGAAAATTTTCATGACACCAAACAATGTACATTTTGAAATAAAATTTAATTACAGTTTAGCAATAAAGGGTGAGAAATTAAAACCCATATGTGAACTATTCAGAGAATAAACAAATCTAAGCCTGTTAAGTCATTTATACTTTCTGCAGTGTGAAGTAAATTAAATGTACATTTTCTATCAATACACATTTTCAGAATCCCGCCACACCTGAACTATAGGAGATGGAACAAACATGCTGCATACGAAATACGTAGAAAATCATGAACTTTCAGAATATGTCATCGGTGTTCACGGTACAGTGAATCTACAAATAACCCAATAAAGAGATGTTGTTACCAAGCTACGCAGGCGTTACGTCACATTGTGTTACGTCATACGTACTTTAATGCATGCAATGTCGAACAAAAGCAATATGAATGGAAAACCACTTTCTTCAAAGGTGCGATATTATCGACTTGTAACTCAGAACTCTCCTAACACCACACTCGCGGCGAAAATGACATTGAAGTGATGTTACACTTTCAAATTTTGCAAACCTACGGAATAATAAGGGTGTAATTGATATTTTGTTATTTGAAGTGTTGTATCAGCGAAGAAGTGTGTTGTGTCAGTGAAGTGTGTTTATGTCAGTGAAGTTCTATAACTTACAGTGGTAGTGCAAAGTATTTGAACAGTGAAATGTTTTTGAAGTGTTAGTGAAATCAGGATAGTGTGAGTGAAATGTTTCATAGTTCCGGTGCAGTGAGTGAATTGATATCGAAATGAGTTGTATTGCTGAAAGGTACTTGTGCATGTATAAACATATCATATACACTTGTGGTTTTTAAGTTCGAACTTAGGGTTAAGATATAAATTAGATTTACTTTAATTAACTATGTTATATGAAGTGATTCATTTAATTTAGGATGCTCCTTGTTAATATTATTATATATTGCTACTATTATTTTATTATTAATATTATGAATTTATTATTAATTGTAATTATTGAGTGTAATTAGTTATCAATGCCACCGGGTATTTACCCCATTTGCAGTGTGAATAAATACATACATTTCACATATTTAGTTCGTTGCCTTGAAGTAAAAGGCATTTTCTTTATTCAGTCGTTTCTAAGTCACAATCTGATTATTTTGTTTGCAAAGAATGATATAAAACTCCTATGTTTAAACATATTCGAACTGATATGAGCTTCTGAAAAATAACTCAGTAACAGTCTACTCAAATGCTTTATATGGAGTGTAGCACTGTATTTGGTAGAACATGGACATTATGAAGAATGGACATTTGAAATGTGGCTATGGAGAAGAATGGAGCGTGTGAAATAGACAGAAAAAGAAGTGAAGCTGTGTTAAAAAGAGTGTGTGAAGAAAGAATACGCCTAATGCTGAAACTGATCAGAAAAATATAAATAAAATTGGCTGGGTCACTGGCTAAGAAAAAACTCCTTGCTGAAGGATGCACTGGAAGGAATGGTGAACGGGAGAAAAGTTCGGGGCAGAAGAAATCAGATGATCGATAACATTAAGATATATGGATCATACGCGGAGACAAACAGTAAGGTGGGAAACAGGGAAGATTGGAGAATGCTGGATTTGTATTGAAAGACCAGCCCTTGGCTATGAATAAATGAATAACATTTGTATCACTCCTGATATAATTTTTGTAGCGATTTTATTTTATGTCTTCCAAAATTGATGAGACTGTACTTCATAGAAACAAAAGTTTCGCGAAGTTGGGAACTTTCGACCATTTCAAAGAATCGTCGCTGCGTTCCAACAGTGTCAGACACGAGCTACCGTTCGTCTCGAGTGCATGCTACCGTGAAAACGGTGCAATCAACAACACGAAAGATAAGGACCCGATGATTTATACGAAAAGTACTTTGAGAGTGGAAAGCAGACTTTCCAATTCTTGACAACCTTGGATAAGAAATTTCACCATCACACCGAAACAAATGTTACGAAGCGATTTAAAAAATGTTGCAACTCGCTGGCATTTGGTATGTCAAAATTTCACCGCATTTATCTTTATCAAGAAAAACTGAACACATGGTATGATTAGTCTTTCCTCGGTAAAAGATTCCGAACGTAAACTTCAAATACTTGGGGTGTACAGGCCTATAAGGAGTAGACTAACATGAGCTGCTACCAGGAAGTCGAAAGGAGGATAGCAATGACAAAGGAAACTTTTAATAGAAAACGAAACATCTTGTGCGGACTTCTGGAAAACAAACTACGAAAGAGACTAGTGAAGTGCTTTTCACGAAGTGTGGTAATGTATGTGGCAGAAACATGGACTTAAGACGACGTGAAGAAAAGCGAATAGATGCATTTGAAATGTAGAAATGGAGAACAATATAATGTGTGAAATGGACAGAAAGATTAAGAAAGGAAGAGTGGGTGAAGAAAGAATTATGCTGAAACTGATCAGGAAGAAGAAAAGGAATTGATTGGGTTACTGGCTGAGAAGAAATTGTCTACTGAAGGATGCACTGGAAGGAATGGTGAACGGGAGAAAAGTTCGGGACAGAAGAAGAAATCAGATGATTGGCGACATTAAGATACAGTACAACATGGATCATAATATATGAGACAAAGAGGAATTCAGAAAATTGGAAAGACTGGAGAAAGCTGAGTTTGCAGTGAAAGACTTGTTCTTGGGAAGAATACAGTACTATCACTGAATGAATGAAATTTTAAAAAGTCCCAAGTGTCATTAAAGAATATTGCATCTATTACCAATAAATTTCATATGGCGGAAATACGTCAATAGGTACGAGTTACATTCTCTTCAATGCAGCGGTTAAGAGTTAGTAAACATCATCATCATCATCATCATCAAATTCACCATCATCACAATCCTTCCCGTTCCTAGTCCAGGTGGTACGTTTCGAAAAACAAAATGAAATCGTCAGACGTTGTAATGGTCTACTATACCTTCTCTTTTCTCCAGGTGGGTAACCCAACATTTTTATAGAGAATTGATTCTGTTGTTATCCAATCAATATAAGTTGTATCCAGTTTTTCAGTAACTTCTGATTACTTATTGTAAAAGTTTTGCATTGACTTTATGGTCTTATAATGTATAACCACTTGTTTTCCTATACGAATTCATTTCTGCTATATTTAATTTTATAAGCCCGCCGAGTTAGCTCTGTGGTAGCGTGTCTGCCTCCAGACTAGCCGCCCTGGTTTCGATTCCCGGCGGGGTCAGAAGTTTTCATGTAAAATTTCTACCTCAGGACTAGGAGAGATGGCGGTGCACAACTTCTAATCACTAGATTGTGCACCAATATGCCTGGGTTAAATCCAAAAACTCTCCGCAGTGCATATGAAGAGAAGGCAAATGTCACTGTTGATAGTGATTCGTCCGCCGGATGGGGACGTTAAGCCTGGCGGCTCTCTTGGTGCTATTCGACAAGAGTAGGCTACGTGCCGGCACCGGGTTTTCCCTTCTCCCTTCCTCATCTTCATCATCATCACTCATTTCAGACACTACACTTACACGAACACTTACACATACACTCACTCTAGTACACGACATAACTCTCCACAGGTCTACACATCATGTACAGTGTGACCGGCCAAAGTGGTGTACAGCTAGAAAATGGGTCACAGTTCTGCCATCTATCCGCAATATGCGGAACCCGAACCACGCAAGCGAAGTGGGTAGGCATTGGATACACACACATATTTAATCTTATTAAATCTTGTTTTCGAAGTGTCTAAATGTCATTATCATGCGGCAGAGCTGAAACTGCTAAGGAATCACATACTTAAGTCTTGTTCTTATTTGAACCTCCTGGATTTGAGAATTTGATCCAATATTCCCAATATTTGTTCGTATTTAATTATTTTTGTTTGTAAAACGTTTTCATCTTCAGATGACAATTGGCATCCGAGGCAGTTCAGTCCATTAAATTTACTTGTTCTAATATATTTATTCTGTTACTATTTTACGGTTTACAGATTGTTACCTAAAAGGCTATAGTTTTACATTTCCAGGCTGAAATATTCATACCAAAATCATTTAGAATATTGTTCAAAAGAAAAATACATATTATTTTCAAAAATAATCTTCCGAATTAGGCATGATCGTATATACAAGACGTATGATTCAACAAGACGAGCAGATATTGTTGTCATTGATAGAAAGAAACAACACAGGAATAATACTAGACCCGACTATCAGGTTTGAAAGAGATGCACAACAGTCAAAACGTACTGCTGTTGAAGAGAGACTGATCTATGAATCTCACATTCCTTATTTTAGCAAGCAATATAACATCATAGCTAATCGTTGGTCAGTACACGGACTTCCTTTTGGAGTTCGTGGTACCACCTCCAAATATACCTATAACCTTTAAGAATCAAAGGGATTCACATTTTACAATGTTGAGAAAATCCTTAGAGCAATTCTAACGGATTCAATTCAAATTTTGCAATTTCATCTCTATTTCAAGTAATATGATTTCACTTCCACTTTAATTTTCTTTTGAATTTATTGTATGTATTTTCATTGTTTCATTGTAAACTTTATTATTATATTTGTTTTCTAGATCCTTGTGGTCACCCTTATTGAAGGAAAGATACTTTTATTTTATAAATCCGATATATATTCTGGGTGATTCACAAGGATTTATCGACCTTTACGGAGCTTATTTCTGAAAACATTTTGAGCAAAAAAGTCATATAAACATAGTTCCTATTATCAATATTTTCAGAGTTACACTAATTTAAAGTTGTTTGTAAAATACGTTTTTTTTTTTTTTTTTTTTTTTTTTTTTTTGAAGGTACTCGTAATGTAATAGAATAATACAAATAGAGAATGAACCATTCAGAAGTATCATTTCTTTAATTGGCAAGTATTATGAAGGTAAAAATGTGCTGTGAACTCCTTAGTTGCTTCGTACAGACATATTTTTATTTTTAATTAGAGAATTACATTATTCTTACGCACTTATCACAACAATTATTACAAATCACACCACTTCCACCGACTTAATTATTTGAGTTCAATTTTGCATCCTAATTTACAGTCTTGGATAGGTTTTATAACACATTTAAAAAAAATGTAGCCGTCCGCTTATATACCTACACACAGCATATGTATAAATGTAGATATTATACTCCTAAATAAGGTAGGCTTAAATATGTCTTCATACACGCCATTGGTTCTCAGGGGAGATACAGGAAGGCAGAAGCCCTATAATTTATTCAACTTGCACTGAAGACCACAATCGGTCTGCCTTGTATCCTCGTAAAGTCCCGGTAGTCCGGAGCCGTTTTGGAATTTATGGCGGTATGAATAATACAGGACTGCTCAAAACAATTAGAAGAATACTATGAAAAACATCTATATTTTTATTGAATAAGGGTAAAGTTAGGCATGAAAACTGCAAGTACATTATTTATTTAATATTATGTAAATCAAAACAAGTAAAATAATTAATTTTAATGTCGATAAAGAGTTTCACACGAAAATGTTACTGAGCGAATGTTCCTCTAATTTTCAGTGTACTTTCATCCACTCCTAAGTGCGTTGCTATATCAACAGAATCAGTTCCTCTCCAATATGTGTATAATGGTGACACGTTTGCAGAACATTCGAATTTTTCATGAAACACTGCTGAACAATTTATTGCGCACAGCAATTCATAAAATAAATCTTTTACAGGATTATATAATATAAAAGGACCTTCAATACACACTGCTCAATTTTTAGACACTAGGATCTATCTCACGTGACACTAAACCAGATGTAGAAATTATCAAGATATCGAGTCTTCTTCTACAGGAAACACAGGACATCACTATCAGAAAGGGAACCTCCAAACCCTAGGCAAGACTTGAACTTAATGTCTAAGAGATTATGACCGTAATAATAATAATAATAATAATAATAATAATAATAATAATAATAATAATAATAATAATAATAATATACAACGGCAGTGCCACAACCACTTCTACCACCACCACCACCACCACCACTACCACCATTATCATTAGAGCCCGGACGTTTAGGCTTTTATAACAGTTAAAATAGGCAGGAAAAAAAGGCAATAACAAGTAAGAAAAAGGTACAATAAATTTTGAAAAAGGCATAATATATTATATCAATAAATTTAAATTATACCAACATAACTCACATTTTTACTTCGTAGTTTACACATGCTGACTTATAAAATACTTTATTTTTCGTGATTAACTTTTTCCACAAACCTTACATAACAAAACTGTTCCATCAGTTGAAAACACATGGACACCAAATTCACTAGCGTAAGCATGAAGTTTACTTTTGAATGGTTTACTGAATTTAGGCATTCTAGCTAACCGATCTTATATCTTCTGTCACCCGACAATAACTGACTGTTTCTCACACACATATCTTTCTCCTTACTTACTTACAAATGGCTTTTAAGGAACCCGAAGGTTCATTGCCGCCCTCACATAAGCCCGCCATCGGTCCCTATCCTGTGCAAGATTAATCCAGTCCCTATCATCATATCCCACCTCCCTCAATATCTTTCTCCTACAATAATAAACACGTGTAGCATAAAATTGTAAAAGTAAGACTTGAAAATATGGAAGCAAACAATTGAAAATTCTACGTGAACAGGCTTAATATTTAAAATTATTAAGCTGATTGTTGGTATTGTGAAGACATGACATATTTTTGTCCATCATTAGGCCTATATATATATATATATATATATATATATATATATATATATATATATATATATTACACCAATAGTATTGAAGCATGATTATTAGCAGATTAAGCACCGAAATAAATTACTCTTATTATTTACTATTGTTACTAAAATGTGTCATTGTTTCAAATATTTAAATTTCATACACATTACATTACAATTAATTAGAAAATTGCAAATAAAAATATTGCTTTAAAATGACAAAAAAAAAGGCAATTATTATTGAATTATTAAGAAACACCTTCAAAAGACAAAATAAACATTGGCTCTATCACTTTGATTTACCCCAAATCACATTTATATCTATGAAAATAATGACTTACTTCCACCCAGTAAAAAAGACATTTTGCCCAACATCCGACCTCTAATTATCATCATAATATTCTCTTTCCCTTTCCAGTCCAAGTTGATCTCAGCATTTAGTCAGAGACATACAGTAATATATTGCCTTTTTCTTAAGGCTTTTTTATACCTTAATGACTTTATTTTAAGCAAAATAGGCTACTTAAATTTCGATCGGCTAATATTAGGTGGATACAGTGAACTATCATGACGTGGAATCAATAGCACAAAGACAAAACACAATATTAATTACAAAGTACAATAATCCAGGCTCTATGCGGGATTCAAACCAAAGCCTGTCGCTTTCACTGAGCGCCAAAGCTGTGTCTTGTTACGCATACCACGCCCAACTGCGTTTCTTTTGTTTGTGAGCAAGTAATAACGACTAATATGTGAAATTACGCAGAATCTTTATATGGCAATGATGTATGAGGACTGAAAAGCTTGAAGACGAGTTCCTTGCTTGAGTGACCGTGAAATTCGACAAGGGTACTAATTCCTGAGCGTCTGACGTTGCCGCCACTTTCACTCTCTGTTGTTCTGGCGCACCACACTCAAGTATTACACACTTGTTTACATGAAGTCTATGCAAAGAATGTAGCCAAATCTAGAGAGACATCTACTCGTAAATATCAGTAGCCTCATTAAAAGCATGTGACAGAAGTGTTTCAGACCTTGTTATGAAGTATTGTCTTTCATTTAATCTCTTCAAAATATTTAGTTCGTTGGTAAATTTCCAGGGAATCATGTGCTTTTCTTTCCCCACGTGGTGTATTTCATCCGACGGGGGACCGAAGTAAATTAAAATTTTTAAATTATGGTTTTTTAACGACGCTCGCAACTGCCGAGGTTATGCCGGTGTGCCGGAATTTTGTCCCGCAGGAGTTCTTTTACATGCCAGTAAATCTACTGATATGAGCCTGTCGCATTTAAGCACATTTAAAGTGCTCATCGATCTGGACCGGGATCGAACCCGCAACCTCGAGCACAGAAGGACTGCGCTACCCATGCCGAAGGAGGGGGGGGGGACGGAAGTAGAAACATCAGGAAGAGAAATAAAATATGATTAGGAAGTCTACGGAACAATATGAAGATGACGAAAACTAAAAGAATGAAGGAGACAAAGAGGAAATAAGAGGATTTAGGAAATGGTGACTATGAGAGAACAAAAGGAATTATGTTGGTGCACTCGTAAATGGATGCTAGAGATAGCCTACATATTACTTTTCTAAACACACGTTATTTTAACAATTAATTAGAGGAGAAAAATTCGCTCCGGCGCCGGGAATCGAACCCGGGTCCTTGGTTCTATGTACCAAGTGCTCTAATCACTGAGCTACGCCGAAGTTCAATCCACAGCATCGGATCGAATCCCTCGCCTCTAGTGTTTTTCCCTTTTCGATCCCCGGCGCCGCCGGAGCGAATTTTTCTCCTCTAATAATAATCATTGTTACCATAACATAATATATTCTGTAGGACAAAAAATTAGTCTTTACGTAAACGTAATTTTGCTTACAGTTGGGGAAAATCTCGGAGTAAACCCCACCCAAGTAATCAGCCCAAGCTAAATTCGAACCCAAGCAGAGCAAAAACTCCGAGCACGAGTCCCGATCGTTACCTGTAGATTACGCTAGTGGGCAAGATGGTAATGACAAGATGAAGATGAAATAATGAGAAAGGAGAAGAGAGAGGTATTTATTAACATTAATTAAGATAAGGGCGGATGCTATGATAATAGTGATACAGGAAATATATTGGGGCTAATACTCGTAATAATATTTACTGATAGTGATAGTGATGATGATGATGATGATGATGATTATGATGATGATGATCATGATGTCGACGACGATGATGATGATGATGGCGATGGCAAAGAGACACATTATGAAGTTAAATGATGATAATGAAGATAAAGAAGAAGATGGCAATGAAAACAATAAAGAATGTAATCAAAGTGGAAATGAATAGAGACGGAGAAAAGAGTATCGTGGTTCTCACAGTATTGATAAATAGGTGAAGGGTATTATTATTATTATTATTATTATTATTATTATTGTTATTATTATTAAGAAAGGGTAAACGTGATCAAGGATGAGAATGGTGACTTGCTTGCAGACGCTCATTCAATCCTGAACAGATGGAAAAACTATTTTGGACAACTACTAAATATACATAGGCCAAATAGAAATGATCGGGACGAAATTGAAATACAAACTGCTGAGCCATTTATACCCGAACCCACACTTTCTGAAGTCGAAATTGCGATAGAAAATCTGAAAAATTATGTCTCCAGGTATCGATCAAATTCCAGCAGAATTAATACAAGAGGCCATTAGGAAAGTCCAAGATAACAGAGAGGGTTTGGAATTGAATGGGTTACATCAGCTGCTTGTCTATGCGGATGACGTGAATGTGTTAGGAGAAAATCCACAAAGGATTAGGGAAAACACGGAAATTTTACTGGAAGCAAGTAAAGAGATAGGTTTGGAAGTAAATCCCGAAAAGACAAAGTATATGATTATGTCTCGTGACGAGAATATTGTACGAAATGGAAATATAAAAATTGGAAATTTATCTTTTGAAGAGGTGGAGAAATTCAAATATCTGGGAGCGACAGTAACAAATATAAATGATACTAGGGAAGAAGTTAAACACAGAATAAATAGGGGAAATGCCTGTTATTATTCGGTTGAGAAACTTTTATCATCCAGTCTGCTTTCAAAAAATCTGAAAGTTAGAATTTATAAAACAGTTATATTACCGGTTGTTCTTTATGGTTGTGAAACTTGGACTCTCACTTTGAGAGAGGAACATAGGTTAAGGGTGTTTGAGAATAAGGTGCTTAGGAAAATATTTGGGGCTAAGAGGGATGAAGTTACAGGAGAATGGAGAAAGTTACACAACACAGAACTGCACGCATTGTATTCTTCACCTGACATAATTAGGAACATTAAATCCAGACGTTTGAGATGGGCAGGGCATGTAGCACGTATGGGCGAATCCAGAAATGCATATAGAGTGTTAGTTGGGAGGCCGGAGGGAAAAAGACCTTTAGGGAGTCCGAGACGTAGAAGGGAAGATAATATTGAAATGGATTTGAGGGAGGTGAGATATGATGATAGAGACTGGATTAATCTTGCTCGGGATAGGGACCAATGGCGGGATTATGTGAGGGCGGCAATGAACCTCCGGGTTCCTTAAAAGCCAGTAAGTAAGTAAGTAAGTAAGTAAGTAAGTAAGCAAGTAAGTAAGTAAGTAAGTATTATTCATTGAGTGTTCTGTTCATGGACAGATCTTTCACTGCAAATCTCGCATTCTCCAAACCTTCCTATGTTCCACTTTTCTCTTTGTATTCTCATATGATCCAAATATATTAATGTAATTATTATTATTATTATTATTATTATTATTATTATTATTATTATTATTATTATTATTATTATTCAGTGTCCTGTCCAAGGACAGATCTTTCATTGCAAACCTAGCATTCTCCAAACCTTCCTATTTTCTGCTTTCCTCTTTGTCTTCTCATATGATTCAAATATCTTAATGTAACTATTATTATTATTATTATTATTATTATTATTATTATTATTATTATTATTATTCATTCAGTGTTCTGTCCAAGGACAGATCTTTCACTGCAAACCTAGCATTCTCCAAACCTTCCTATTTTCTGCTTTCCTCTTTGTCTTCTCATATGATTCAAATATCTTAATGTAACTATTATTATTATTATTATTATTATTATTATTATTATTATTATTATTCATTCAGTGTTCTGTCCAAGGACAGATTTCACTGCAAACCTAGCATTCTCCAAACCTTCCTATTTTCTGCTTTCCTCTTTGTCTCATCATATGATCCAAATATCTTAATGTAACTATTATTATTATTATTATTATTATTATTATTATTATTATTATTATTATTCATTCAGTGTCCTGTCCAAGGACAGATCTTTCACTGCAAACCTAGCATTCTCCAAACCTTCCTATTTTCTGCTTTCCTCTTTGTCTCCTCATATGATCCAAATATCTTAATGTAACTATTATTATTATTATTATTATTATTATTATTATTATTATTCATTCAGTGTTCTGTCCAAGGGCAGATCTTTCACTGCAAACCTAGCATTCTCCAAATCTTCCTATTTTCTGCTTTCCTCTTTGTCTTCTCATATGATCCAAATATCTTAATGTAACTATTATTATTATTATTATTATTATTATTATTATTATTATTATTATTATTATTATTATATTATTATTGCTGTTGTTATTGTTTGCAACTGAAGTATGGTTACGAAGTAATTATGAAGATAATGTGAGAATGAAAATGGCGGGTATGAGGAACAATTACAATATATTAATGAAATCTTGTTGATGATAATGATGATCATTGTTATTATAATTATTATTGCGAGGATGGTGAGGAGGAGAAGCAGAAAAAGAATGGAAAGAAGGATGACGACGGTAATAAACAAGTCAAAAAAAGACAAACTTAACCATATTTGTAGAAGGTTCTTGGTCATCATAAAAGAGACAGATTTCGATTACAAACACATATTAAAGGATTTTTTGAGGTAAACAGAAGTGAAGCGTGTTTCCACCATGTAAATAGACACCAATATCATTTTATCTGGCTTCATTCCAAATAATTATGTCGTAACACCGTTGCTGAATAGTAGTCCGTAATTCAAATGTATCATTAAATAAAGCCATAATACACTGCAGAGTATTACATTGTACACACATAATGCGAAGAATGGTTAGGCAGATTCATTGACATGTTCCAGCAATCGCTCGCAGCTCGCGGCTGCCACACAGTACACAGAGAATCAATTAAACCGGCCGTAACCTGGAGTTGCCTTGCCCTAGCTTGCATGATGACTCTTTTATGGGTTCCGTTATTGCGAGTGCTAATAATCAGCATTTCACTTAAGAGCTGTTGTTCTACTGTCAGCACCGTGACACAACTGCTGGCACCAAGCCCCGAATCTAAAGGAGGAGTACCGGACGAGGAGAACACTGTCCCAGATATTGCAGTGGCACAGAACAACCTGCAAGGAATTATATTAGTTTTATAAACTGTTCCGAACCTATTACGACAACATCCAAACAGGATTCAGTAAGATTTCCATTAGAACTTAAAACGTCAGAACTAAAATATTAAAATATCTCGTAGGAAATCAACACCTTTATTTTTTTTAATACTAATGTGTGAAGAACTAAAGATTCAACTTAATCATATGAAAACAGCACCAAGATTTTCTTTACTACCACTACCACTACCACTACCGATACTGATATTACTAAAACTCCTGATCCTGATACTATTACTGACGATACTACTACTGCTACTACTACTATGATGCTACTACTGCTACTATTAGTACTGCTACTACTACTAATGCTACTACTGCTACTATTAGTGCTGCTGCTCCTACTGATGCTGCTACTACTACTGATGATACTAGTGCTGCTGCTACTACTACTGATACTACTAATATTAGTACTGATGATACTAGTGCTGCTACTACTACTACTACTACTACTACTACTACTACTACTACCACCACTGATGATGACACTATGCTACTATTGACGATACTACTACTACTACTACTACTACACTATTGCTGACACTACTACTGCTGATATTACAACCACTACCACTACTAATACCACTACTGCCACCACCACCACTACTACTAGTACCACTACTACCGCTACTGCCACCACCACCACTACCACCATCATCACCACCACCAGTACGGAAGTTAGTACCAAGAATTTCTTTAACATTAGAAGTTTGAAAAAATAAAAAAGTGCAACAATATCATAGGAAATTAGCACCACGATTTCTTTAACTCTAGAATTGTGAAGAAATAGAATATTCAACAACATCATAGGAAGTCAGCACCACAAATAGAAGAACAATTTCACGCTTTCCAACGAAATTTTGGAAATCTCTCTCCCTGCCGACATCTATTTTAAAAGATGTAACTATTGCCACTATCAGGGGTTCCCTACTAATGCTCTACAAAAACAATATTGTTATTATCTATATTAATTATTTACTTTATCAGAATTTTTCCATTGTTGTAAATTTGAAGTTACTTCAGCTTAACAATGTATTATATTTAATACATTTTCTAAACTTATTAATTTAATGTATCTGGTATGCTTTGTCTACGAGCAACCTCGAAATTTGAGGAAGCAATAACATAAAATAGCATTAAAAGTGCGGAGAAGTGAAACAAATTAACAATACTGTAGAAAATCAGCATCATGATTTCCCTTAACACAAAGTATGTAGACTAAAAAATTAACAATAACTTAGGAAATCAGCATCACGATTTCCCGTAACACTGAAAGTGTGGAAACTAACAAATTAACAATACCGTAGGAAATCAGCATCACGATTTCCCTTAACATTGAAAGTGTGGAAGCTAAAAAATTAACAATACCTTAGGATATCAGAATCACGATTTTACTTAACAATGAAAGTGTGGAAGCTAAAAAATTAACAATACCTTAGGATTTCAGCATCACGATTTTCCTTAACACTGAAAGTGTGGAAGCTGAAAATTTAACAATACCTTAGGATATCAGCATCACGATTTTCCTTAACACTGAAAGTGTGGAAGCTAAAAATTTAACAATACCTTAGGATATCAGCATCACGATTTTCCTTAACACTGAAAGTGTGGAAGCTAAAAAATTAACAATACCTTAGGATATCAGCATCACGATTTTCCTTAACACTGAAAGTGTGGAAGCTAAAAATTTAACAATACCTTAGGATATCAGCATCACGATTTTCCTTAACACTGAAAGTGTGGAAGCTAAAACATTAACAATACCTTAGGATATCAGCATCACGATTTTCCTTAACACTGAAAGTGTGGAAGCTAAAAAATTAACAATACCTTAGGAAATCAGCATCACGATTTCCCTTAACACAAAGTGTGGAGACTAAAAATTTAACAATAACTTAGGAAATCAGCATCACGATTTCCCATAACGCTGAAAGTGTGGAAACTAACAAATTAACAATACCGTAGGAAATCAGCATCACGATTTTCCTTAACACTGAAAGTGTGGGGACTAAAAAAATAACAATACCATAATGGAATCAGTATCAAGATTTTCTTTAACTTTTAAAATGTGGGGGAGGAGGGGGAACTAACAAAATCAACAATACCAAAGGAAATCAGCAACATGATTTTCTTTAACTCTAGAAGGGTGAAGAAATAATGTAAAATATTCAACCTCATAAAGATTCAGCACCACGACTTTAACATTAAACATGTGGAATACTACAAATTTCAACATTATCATGGGACGTTAGCACAAAGATTTTCTTTAACACTAAAAATGTCGAGAACTAAAAAGTTCAGCAATACTATGGGGTATCAGCACCACGATTTTCTTAAAACTCTGAAAGTGTGTGTGTATGTGTGTGGAGGGAGGGAGGGGGAAATCAATATCATAGGAAATCAACATAAATAAATTTGTTTCATTCAAATTGAAGATTAAAGCTGTCTGTATTCGGTTCTCATTACTTAACAGTAGTGTGAAAACTGTCACTATACCTGAAGCGAGAGTTCACTATTAAACGGAAATATTAATATCTTTTTTAATGTATGTGAGTCGGGCCCAACGATTTAGGGTCATTATAGCCGAATGTTCACTATAACCAAGTTCACTATATCCAGAGTTGACTGTATATTGGAGCAACAGTAACAAATATAAATGACACTTGGGAGGAAATTAAACGCAGAATAAATACGGGAAATGCCTGTTATTATTCGGTTGAGAAGCTTTTGTCATCTAGTCTGCTCTAAAAAAGCTCAGAGTTAGAATTTATAAAACAGATATATTACCGATTCTGTATGGTTGTGAAACTTGGACTGTCACTTTGAGACAGGAACAGAGATTAAGGGTGTTCGAGATTAAGGTGTTTAGAACAATATTTGAGGCTAAGAGGTATGGGCGAATCCAGAAATGCATATAGAGTGTTAGTTGGGAGACCGGAGGGAAAAAGACCTTTAGGGAGGCCGAGACGTAGATGGGAGGATAATATTAAAATGGATTTGAGGGAGGTGGAGTATGATGATAGAGACTGGATTAATCTTGCACAGGATAGGGACCGCTGGCGGTCTTATGTGAGGGCGGCAATGAACCTTCGGGTCCCTTAAAAGCCATTTGTAAGTAAGTAAGTAAGTAAGTAAGAGGGATGAAGTTACAGGAGAATGGAGAAAGTTACACAACGCAGAACTGCACGGATTGTATTCTTCACCTGACCTAATTAGGAACATTATATCCAGACGTTTGAGATGGGCAGGGCATGTAGCACGTATGGGTGACTCCAGAAATGCATATAGAATATTAGTTGGGAGATTGGAGGGAAAAAGACCTTTGGGGAGACAAAGACGTAGATGGGAGGATAATATTAAAATGGATTTGAGGGAGGTGGGATATTATTGTAGAGACTGGATTAATAATAATAATAATAATAATAATAATAATAATAATGATTTATTTAACCTGGCAGAGTTAAGGCCATACGGCCTTCTCTAACACTCAACCAGGAGTAAAGACTGCGTTACAAAAACACTACAAATTAACAAATTACACTACAATTTTACACACAAAACTGAATAAGATAATAATAATAATAATAAAAAATAAACAACAAATAAGAAGAAATCAGACATAATATATAACATACAGAAAGAAAGAAAAAAGCATAATAATATGTGAACAGCAGGTCAAAATAAATGAGGCATACAAAAAAAAAGACAATTATTCATAATAATAATAATAATCTTGCTGAGGATAGGAACCGACGGCGGGCTTATGTGAGGGCGACAATGAAACTCTGGGTTCCTTAAAAGGCATAACTAAATAACCAAGAGGAATGAAGTTACAGGAGAATGAAGTAAGTTACACAATGCAGAACTGTGCGCATTGTATTCTTCATTTCACATAATTAGGAACATTAAATCCAGACATTTGAGATGGGCAGGGCATGCAGCACGTATGGGTGACTGCATAAATGCATATAGAATATTAGTTGGGAGACCGGAGGGAAAAAGACCTTTGGGGAGACAAAGACGTAGATGGGAAGATAATATTAAAATGGATTTGAGGGAGGTGGGATATTATTGTAGAGACTGGATTAATCTTGCTGAGGATAGGAACCGACGGCGGGCTTATGTGAGGGCGGCAATGAAACTCTGGATTCCTTAAAAGACATAGCTAAATAAGCAAGAGAAATGAAGCTACAGGAGAATGAAGTAAGTTAAAGTAGCCACGTTCAATTAGTAGGCTAGCGGTGTCAAAGAGGACGGAAGCTTTGTAGTTTCAATAATTTTAATTATGTCGCTGTCCATTGTCGTCGTTAAGTCTTTTGAAGGCCGCTCCATTGTCGTCGTCAAGTCTTTTGAAGGCCGCTCCAATACTCCACGCGGAGTTGCAAATTTTAGAAGTGTGTCTTGTTCTAGTTCACAGTGAAAATTAATTATATTACAGTTCAGTGTATAATAAAAATGTGGAGGCCGTGGGAAGCGAGTGAAGTGTCGGAACCGATACCCATGAACGTCAATAACGACGATGGTAATAATAATAATAATAATAATAATAATAATAATAATAATAATATTATTATTATTATTATTATATCAGAGTTAAATAACAATTCAAATTCAAAAGCTAGACCAAAATTATGTAAGCAGTGTCAAACGTTTGTGTGCAATGTTCACACGTATGTTCTGAAAAACAATTTAGGTCAAGGAAAAATTTCGGAGACATCTAAAATTCTTAAATTAAATATAAATACTGTAAGTAAAATTGTAAAAAAGGGACCTAAGACACCTAAAAAGCGTGGACACAAAGTCACAAAATTTAATAAAGTAGATGGTTTTACGTGTGATTACATTCGCCGTGAAATATATACTTCTTACAATAAGGGCCAATCCTTAACAATAAAAGAATTTTATTACAAAAAGTCAAACTTTCCGGTTTTCTTTATGAAGAAACATTTAATTATTTCTTTAAATAATTAATTTAAAATAAATAATATAAATAATATAAATAATCTTCAAATTAACTCATGCTTTGAGCAATTAAGCCTAGCCCATATCCATGTTATATTAATATATAGCAGCAACAAACAAGACGTGGCAACGTCGCATTTTTATTTTATTATCGGTGCATGCAATAAAGACCTACAAGTTTTAAAAGGAATGCCGCTGCCTAATAATTAAACGAGGCAACTTTACACAATGCAGAACTGTACGCATTGTATTCGTCACCTAACACAATTAGGAACATTAAATCCAGACGTTTGAGATGGACAGACATGTAACACACATGGGTGACTCCAGAAATTCATAATTTATAGTGTTAGTTGGGAGACCGGAGGGGAAAGGACCTTTGGGGAGACCGAGACGTAGGTAGGACGATAGTATTAAAATGGATTTGAGGGAAGTCGAGTCTGATATTAGGGACTGGATTAATCTAGCTGAGGACGGTAATGCGAGGACGGCAAAGAACCTGCGGGTTCTCTAAAAGTCATTTGTAAATAAGCTGGGGAAAACCTTGTAAAAAGCCAGGTATTCAGTCCGAGCGGGAATCGAACCCACCTCCGAGCGCAGCTTCGGATCAAGAAGCAGAATGCGCTTACTGTCACAGCTACGCCGATGTCTAATACTAGTCACACTACAGTATACGTCTCTGAAGCAATCCGCCACTGTTGAAAGTTGTTTGCTTGAATAAGAGTCTAGTTCAAGAACTATAAACTCACTTACCTTAGTCTTGAAAAAACTCATTAAGTGCAAGATATTCACCGATAAATGCCAAGTGAAACATAGGACACATGCCAATACATACAGAACTAACCTGATTGATTGCATAATGTTTGTTTTTCTTCCTTATATCTCTTCACTTTCTGTAGGATCAGAGCCAAACGATTTGCATAGAAAGAATGTTCGCCTAGCCCTAGTGTATTGTTCCAAGTCAGGGACACAGGCTGCATTGTTAAGAAATTATGAAATATAGTACGCAAGTAAGCAACAGTATACTATAGGATTAACGGACAGTCGCTTGCTCAAAAATGTCCCACAAAACAAACATCACGTAAGACCTACAGGAATATCAAGCAACATCAATCGCACACAGCAAGTACGTACAGTTGACTCTCCTAAGTTCGACTGAACAGAATTGAAAGTTCTGTCCAATAAGGGTAGTGGGTGTGGCAGCAATCTCAAAACCTGAGTCAGAATATGTACACACCATATCTCATATTGTTCACGCCTTTCCTAACAATTCAGTTCCCGTATCATGTTGCGAATGACAATGTTTCTACAGAGTGTCTCAAAAAGATTGTAATATCTTCGTGCCATTGTAGAAACATTTGAAGTCGTTTTAAATAGAGAATGTATGTCCCCTGAAACCCCATTTCATAGATATCTTATTTTGCAATAACATTCAATGCTATGTAATGATTTCTATAACCCAAAATTGGCCTTCATTTCATAGGTAGGTCTAGGCCTACTTCGGCTGTTACTTTGCTCCAAGAACTAAATCTCTCTTGATAAGAATGTTTAATTAATTTTGTAACTTCATTTCTTCCATCGTCTGTGGCTCAAACTCTAACGCGCTTGACTTCTATCGAGATGGCCCAATATTACAGCAATTAAACTGAAGGAAAGTTCACAAGATAATAAGCCAGAGAAAGCAACATACAGGGTGTTAAAAAAAGGTACCCACTATTTTCGGAGGCGCTAGTATGTATCAAAACAAGAAAATAATGTCTAATAAACATGGGTCCTACAAAACATACTTTCTGAGATCTGAACATTTGTTCGTACGAGGTGCTCAATGTGACGTCCATTTATGGCAATGCATTTTTCTGCCATACAATGCAGCAGACTACTAGATAATCATACCGTAGTTGACACCCCTGGTATGGAATACTGATACATCAAGGAATACTGACAACAAAAGTTTGATTGTGGATATGAACGGGGTTCAGCAGAGGTGGCGTTGTGAATTTTGGTAATCGGCATGTGTGGGCTGATGAAAATTCCCTTGCAGTTGAAGAAACAAGGCATCAGCACCGATTCTCAATCAACTTATGGGCAGGCGTTCTTGGCGATAGATTAATAGGGCCATACATGCTACCACAGAGATTAACTGGGGCTCGTTAACAGAACTTTCTTATTAACGCATTGGCTATGTAGTTCATGCACGATGGCACACCAGCACATTTTCTTCGCAATGTGCGTGAACACCTTACGCTGACATTTCAGGACCGCTGGATTGATCGGGGAGGCCCCACACCTTGGCCTGCTCGTTCTCCAAACCTAAATCTTCTAGACTTTTCGTTATGGTAAATTTCAAAGAGTGCGTGATTCCTTACACCGAAGGGCAAAAGAATGCATTGCCATAAATGGACGTCACATTGAGCACTTCCTATAAACAAGTGTTCAGATCTCAGAAAGTATATGTTGTAGGACCCATGTTTATTAGATATTATTTTCTTGTTTTGATTCACACTAGCACCTGCTAAAATATTGGATACTTTTTAACACCCTGTATATTAACTATGTGACCATTTAAAATAATTTTGGACTCAACTTTTTTCATAATCACGTAATTACGTATTTCACTTAGCCTATGTTTCAGTTTTCATTTAAACATGAATTATCGAATTTAAAACTGCAGTCAAATAATACTAAGTTAATTATATAATAGTTTAATATACGTACTATCTGAGGAAATAAAGATAATGAAATTCCGAGATACAAGCTACATAGATAAGATAAAATAGTAAATTAAAAATAATAGTATGATAAGTAATTATTACATGTTACTCAGAAGTCACAGACAGGACGTATAACTCTATGTAACTGTAATTCCACGAAGTGATAGCATTAACAAGTTGACATAGCTGCGAGAACCGATCGAGAAGTAGAAGCGACGAACGCAAATACAAATCTGCTTAGGGGTACGATTCTACGGCGTAGCAGAATATTCCCTCGGTGATCGTAAAAGCAGTGTCGAAACTAGACATTATGTCAATATTTTAAAAATCAATGAAAATCGAGAGCTGGAAACGAAACTGGTACGGGCATAATTTGTACTGAGAATGGACACCAGCATCTCTCCTAAACTACCTGGTTCAACAGAAAGATGTACCGAGTATACGCTGTGTACAATAGCTTATAACAGGTATACACTAATCAGATACATCCGGCAGAACTTTTCCGTCAGTACTGTCGCACTTCAATTACTTATTAGTAGAGCCCGGATGTTTAAGCATTTATAACAGTTAAAATAAGCAGGCAAAAAAAAGGCAATAAAACGTAAAAAAAGGGCACAATAATCTTTGAAAAAGGCATTATAAATTTTTAAAAGGCATAATATATTTTAACAATAAATTTAAATCATATCAACATAGCTCACATATTTACTTCCTAGGTGACACATGTTGACTTAGAAAATCCTTTTTTTTTTTCGTGCTCAACTGTCTTTTCACAAACCTTACACAATAAAAATGATCCATCGGTTGAAAACACATGGACACCAAATTCACTAGCATAAGCATGAAGTTTACTTTAGGCATTCTAGCTAACCGATCCTTCTGTCACCCGACAATAACTGACTGTTCTTCACTCACGTTTCTTTCTCCTACAATAATAAATACGTATAGCACACAATTGTAACAGTAAGATTTGAAAATATGAAAGCAAACAATTATTGAAAATGATATGTGACAACTTCTGTGAGAACGACCTTAATATTTAAAATTATAAAGCTGATTGTTCCTATCGTGAAGACATGACAATATTATATTTGTAACTGTGGATTGTCGATCATTATTCATATTACACCAATACTATTAAAGCACGATTATTAGCAGATTAAGCACCGAAATAAATTACTTTTATTTACTATTGTTAGTAAAGTTAGTCATTGTTTCAAATATTAAAATTGCATACACATTACATTACAATTAATTAGAAAATTGCAAATAAACAAGAAATATTGCTTTAAAATGACGAAAAAGACATTTTTAGTAAGAAACATCTTAAATAGGCAAAATAAAAATTGGCCCTATTAGTTTGATTTACTGTACTCGAAATCACATTTATATCTATGCAAATGATGATTCACTTCTACCCAGTAAAAATGGCATTTTGCCGAACATCCGAGCTCTATAAAAATATTCCAATGGTACTCACCATTACATCAGACGTCCGAAGTTTTCTCCCTCTGCTATTATGCATAAGTCCTGTAAGAGTGCAAGAGACTACGTTAAGTTCATTTCGGTATACTGCAAAAATATCTTCACAAATTCTTCCTTTGGTGAACATTAATCGGAATTTTACTTGCCTTCATTTGAATGATATTCTCTGAAACACACCTTTTTCCCCCTTTGTTTCGTTGTGATAACCTACTTTAAGACCTTACTATAGCTGAATTTTCATTTGGTGCATTCGAGATTACATGGATTGCTTGCGTCCTACGTTTTGTTTAAATATAAGTCACAGGGAATACCATGTGTTTACACAGTTTCACTAACTTAACTGTTTTTAATGCTGAAACGTGGGCCTATTTCTCTGCATAAATAATTATTAAGAAATTTCCTTCTGCAAAATATGTAAGAATTATATTTTTTGTACTTAATGTTGTAAATGAACTTTCTTAAAAATTTTATCGAATTTTCACCATGTTACACAATGAAGCACGCACACAGCAATAAACGTGTCAAACTAGCACGACACTCACAACTCAACTGGATACGGACGGTTATGGCACGAGATGTAATGATGTTATAATGATGACTGTTGAAAATTACTGACGATAGAGTGATAATATAAGGTCACCGTTTTCATTCATCTGGAGAACATGTTTTCATTATGGTCAGTGTGTAACAATAAGATATCAAAATATTGATGAAATCTACAGAAAAATGGGAGCAGAGAAGGCAAAAAAAAACAACTTAGCAATTGGTTTGAATTATAGATAATGAAAAGGCTAGATAAACGCATAATTAAGTATCCAGAAAGTAAGTCATCATTATCATCATTATGTTTCTTTGAACAATTGAAATAAAACCTCGAGCGTTATGCTAACTTATTCCATTTTCTATCCCTTGCATGGATTACTTTCAACATAGGATCGATTTCTATCGGCCTCATTTGACCCTCTATATATGAGGTTATAATAATATTAGATCGATTTACGATTGAATGACACACGCAGAATATAGGGTAAAGGTTGGTAATACTGTGATACGAGTAATATTGTGATAGATCGTTTTGAGAATTTATAACAATTTCACTGAGCAAGAGAAGGATCGGTTATGTGCAGAAACTTGTCCACGAACATTCCCTTAATAGATTGACGCACAAAACCGATCTTCCTCTCGCTCAGTAAAATTGAAATAAATTCTCAAAAATAAGTATCACAATATTACCAACCTTTATCCCTTATTTTAATTGAAATTTTCAAGAAATGAAATCTTAATGTTGGTTACAGATGCACTGCCTCTTGAAAGGAGGAAAATATGGAGAAAGTCCCATTCCGTTTAGAAGAAATGTATAACCTAATTAAGATGAGGAGAAAAAATTAACATGTTTCTTTGTGTTGGGCTAATGAATTCTTGAGAACAGCTACAATGTCTTCATGCCATCATCCTCACGTTCTACAATCATCCTCAGTGCATTGAATGTCGGATTTTACAATAAACAACGTATTGCAATCTTATAAGTTCTTGAACATCTCTTTCTTGCCTCGTTTTCAGTCTTTTTTAACTCCAAAGCTATCTACTATAAATTGAGAATGATCGCTCGATATGGATTTCGTGCAAGACCACCAATTATTGTGTAGGTACGGTTGGCCTACGAGAAATCTAACAATTACTGTATTTCCATTCAGCTCCTTTCGCCTTCATCAATTTACATCCCATATTGATTAATAAAATTATACTTCACCAGTTCAAAGTACAGTAAGCGAATTATAATTATTTTGGATGAGGCAGTACATCTATTATCAGGTAGTACATCTCACGTGACATGTGCCAGAGGAAGAACAATTTTGTTTGTATACATCGTAAGTTTGATTAATGAAATACGTTACTAGTCAGCGATGTATGAAATAGAGGGGGGGGAAAGAACTGGCTACCCTACTCCATTATCTCCTGGCTTAGGTGCCTCATGAATAATGCCTTATTGGTGTCACTTATGAAGTTCCATCCGACAGTTGACTAAACAACAAGACAAACACCTTGTCGAGGAGAAGACAAGAAGATGTATATGTGTAGACTACATTTTATTTTCGTAAATTTAGTATATTATCGGGTTTTATAAACTTTTTGGGACAACTGGATACTACGCACGGTAGACTAACGGTCGGTAGTCGACGTTGCTAGCTGGCCAGTAGTCACCGGGCCGTACCGAGCCGTGTCAAACTAAAGACAATCGAAATGGTGGTAATAAAATTTGCGACTATATTCTTAAATAATTCACTCCATTAGTCAGTGCAAGGTTTATGCGGTACATCGGCGATGTTTTGAATGCACCAAATGAAAATTCAGCTGTAGTAAGGTCTTAAAGTAGGTTATCACAACGAAACAAAGGGGGAAAAAAGGTGTGTTTCAGAGAATATCATTCAAATGAAGGCAAGTAAAATTCCGATTAATGTTCACCAAAGCGTTAAGTACGTAATTATGACCGCGTTGCCGTTTTATTTGTGGCCTAGAGAAAATAACTCGTCTTTTCCGAAGAAAACTTTAGCGGCCATGAAATTATTCATCATATTTTTGTTTATCAATATTACGAAACAAAAACTATCATAAGGACCATGATCAACAGGATCATCTTGGCTGTCTGCGCATGCGCGGACTTGGTTAATAAAAACCTAAACTAACCAAACCTGATCTTCGTATAATATGTAAAGCCCGGTTCCCACGGTGCTTGTTTCTGTGATGGATTCCAAGCTGCGAGCGCTGATGCTACCCTGCGTGCTCACTTGCTGGAAATAATGCGCTCTGGTGGCTAGCTTGCTGGATTTCGAGATTAGGTTGCTTGCTATTTTTCGTGTTGGTTTCAAACAATTGCTGTTCTTTCCATTTCAGAGAGGATAATAATCTCTTAATTTTATTGTCAGTTAAGTTTGTTTATACTTCCAAAGATATCTGACGAGAATTTATAATTTTATGTTGCTAAAAACTCAGAGTGTGAAATGAATGGAATTCTTGATTTATAACTCAGCGAGACAAGTTTAATTCCGGGTTTTCTATAGCACGCGACATTAAAAGTTCTTTTTACGAAAAAAAAAAAAAAATGGAAATATGATTTAATTTTCAGAGTCAAGGCAGTTTGAAATGCGAAGAATTCATATAGGACAGTAGTGTCAGAGTTGTAAGCTCCAAAACCGGTTGTGGAGCTAGAGAGTGCAGTCGGAGCGTGAACTTGTTTATGTCTGTGGAAACACCGGAGCACGCAACGAGTCATAGTGGAGCGAACCGCTCCGTTTAGTCTCTGACAACGCTGATATAGGATGTCAGTTGACTTGAAAACATGTCAGAAAATAAAAATTGGAAAGAATTGATAGGTGTAGATAACCTAAAAGTGATTACCATATATATACATATATATTATATAATACATAAAATAAAGACAAGTTTAATTCCGGGTTTTCTATAGCACGCGACATTAAAGATTCTTTTTACGAAAAAAGAAAAAGTGAAAATATGATTTAATTTTCAGAATCAAGGCAATTTGAAATGCGAAGAATTGTGATAAAAGTGTTGAAAATTGGTTTATAGCGTCACATTGGCAGTGATAAAAGTGTGCAATATTCGTTCAGTGGCGGTGAATACTCTATCTTGTCCAAATTAACTTAACCTAATCTCATCTGTTACATATTCATATATGCAAGGCATATGAAAAGCCTAAACTAACCTAACCTGTCATAGATTCCCGCCCTGGAGAACTCATAAAAATTCAAGTTGGAAGTTTCACTGTCGCGTACTATAGAAAATCCAAATAAACTAAAAATATTGGGAAATATATAAGACTTGCAAGCCAAGAGTAGCCCCTCAGCAATTTCATTCGTGTTAAATTCTGTGTCTCCAAAATCCGAGATAAACAAGAAATATTCCAGCAAGCTAATAAAATCCAAGAACGTGATAACACTAACCAAAGTAAAGGCACAGTCTAGTATATACAATCACGAAGCTTGAGTTGTTGAGGATACTGGGAACAATAAATTGTGCCGGTACTATTTCGTATTGTCTGTGATGAGGCGATAGTAGCGATCCTAGTGCTTCGCAACTATCTATGGATGCATATTCCCTACGTATTGAGCTTCGTGACTGTATATACTAAACTGTGGTAAAAATATATTTTGAAAAAAAAAAAAACACCCGTAAGTGTCCGCGAACCAGAGACTGAGAACCGCTGCTGTATGCTATGCTATTCGTGCTACTGTGGGTTATGTTACTCTATGCAGCCGTGGCGAGAACGTGACTGGCGAGACACTGTGGCTCGCAGTGACAGCTGTGCTTCTAACCTGCGCCAACCCCCACCCTCTCACTCACTGGAGTCAAACTCCGTTCCATTTGTATTTGTCTCTGACCTGCGAGTGGCATATGTCTCTCTCGAAACCATGTACGGAAGTTCCAAGTAGGATGGGAGGACGCATTTTTTTGCTGTCAATAGGACGAGAATATTGAATGTATGATTTGTTCACAAGTATTACGAGGAAAACGGTTGTAGGCCTATAACATAAAACGGCATTATACTACATGTTAATGATGAAACATTAAAAGGTTAAGTATTATTGTTATCATCATCATCATCATCTCTGTACGTCGACCCTTTTTCAGCAGATGTACAAATAATACGGTAACTCTTCAATTTGAACCCACTGATTTACTATGTGATGTCAAATGAAAGCTAGATGTATGGACTTGACAATAATATTGTTGAACTTTCAAATCTTTGCCAAAAAATAAATATCTGAAGCTTCGTTCTTTCGCTTGCTCTGTTGAAGCCATGTTCGCTACAACTTACGTTTGTGAAAAATTATTTTCAACAATTAAAATAGTAAAAACCAAATTTAGATCACGACTGACAGACAAATACCTTCGTGATCAACTACGACTGGCAGTAAGTGACATAATTCCTGATTTTGAAACTTTGTCGCAGAGACATTCTGAAGACAGTTAATTTTAGGTTGTGATATTGTTCATTTCTTTCTTCGTTACACGTACTAAACATTAGTTTGTAGCCTTGTACTGTATAAAATTATATTTAAGTGTTTGACGTAAGGACAATAAAAATCCGTTAATAAGTCAGACAGTTGCCTCACTTCCCCTTCGGGTGTCCGCCTCCCTCCATAGGTGCTATGCACGTTGCAGGTTACACAGTGGCTCGGCGCACGATTACATTTTCGCCACCGCTCTCTATGGAATCCTACTCTAGGCCACGTTAATCTGTGCTTGCTATTCTATATTTGTTAAGGCATTTTAATTTAGTTATCTCAAGTTACTGTTAACTCTTTTATTTAATATCATTTTCCTCGAATGGCTGTTTCTTCGCCTCTCTCTTCACATGTCCATGAGTCGGCAAAATAAAAAAAGTTATTTCGGTTTGTTCTGAAGTCTTCTGAGACGACAGCTACTGATAAACGCTACTGCGCCCTTTAAGATATGAGAGTTTTACATGGATGAGATAACCTCACTACAAGAAGTTTTAAACAGCTTATAGGAAAACATGTTTGTTGAAGAAAAAAATGAGTTCAAATATCGTTTTAACTTTATATCCAAGTCAATATACCTAACAGCATAACAAAACTGGGTGAATTTCCTTTAAAATTTAAGTTATAAAAACATGAGAAAACGGAATTTAACATACGAAAGAATTCCCTGAAATATTAAGTCATAATAATTATGTTCAGTTTCGCTTAATATTCGCGTCAGTTATCTACGTGATGCAATTTCCGTTAATGGAGGATATATAAGAAATACTGAACATGTTTACTTACACTCGATAAAAACAGCAACCCCAAGAGAACAGCTGCACTAACATGAACCCATGACGTCTATATGAATACTGGAAGAGAGGGGGTGCGGCTATGGTCGAACGGTAACCCCTCTAGCGGTACGATCTTGACAACATGGTCTAATGGTGTAGAATAAATCATTCATGCAAGATTTTAAGAAATATCATCAGTAGAAGAAGCAGTAACATATACGCCTACTGCGAGATTTAGGTCATTAGGGACAATCCGTCAACAGTGACAGTTTTGAATCAAATCTAGACACCTGCAAATGGTGGGACTCTTTGCCTATGATGCAAGATCACAGAGATTTAAGAAATAATTTAAACAAAATAATAATTATATTACAGTGTTAAGATATTGAAACTACCATTCACTGAAAATTATGGAGATTTTGAAAAGTATTTCTTCTATTATGTCCCGCGCCGTGGCGTCGCGGTCTAGGGCATCCCGCCTAGGACTCGCGTTACGGAATGCGCGCTGGTTCGAGTCCTCATGGGGGAAGAAATTTTCTCATGAAATTTCGGCCAATGTATGGGACCGGTCTCCACCCAGCATCGTGATGCACTTGGAGAGCTACGATAGGTAGAGAAATCCGGTTGCGAATACCAGCTATAACGGCTAAGGGGATCGTCGTGCTAACCACACGATATCTCCATTCTGGTTGGATGATCGTCCACCTCTGCTTCGGCATGTGGGCGTGAAGCTAGCAGCCGGCTGGTCGGTCTAGGTCCTTTACGGGATGTAGCGCCACGGATTATTATTATTATTATTATTATTATTATTATTATTATTATTCTATTATTGTTAAGTAGACCTATTCCAGTAGCATAGCCTATGAAGACAACGCAAGCATTCATCGCTGGAATTAAGGATTTTCGAAAGTTTGTTCTTAGCCTATCTCTTTCTGCTCAGTGTAAGACTATGACATTAAGAAAACGGAAACGGAAAATTAAGAAATTTTAGAAAATTGCTTCTTTTTCTTCTTCTGCTCAACACACCATCAAAGCAATGCATAATGTGAAGCAAAATTATGAATTTTCTTCTTCTTCTTGACATACGTACCGTATCAAGAAAATGGAAAATTTAGAATAACTCTTCTCGGGTTCTCAGCCTGGTAAGTTGGAGATTTGCTTCCAAGCTTTCGATGACTAGCTCTGTCATCATCCACATCACTTCATTCCCTGAAGAAGATGGCAGAGCTAGTCATAGAAAGCTTGGGAGCAAATCTCCAACTTACCTGGCTGAGAACCCAAGAAGAGTTTAACATCAAACGCCGGGAAAGCCTCAAGTCATACAATGGAAAATTTTATCGCGTAAAATTGTGGAATTTTAGAACGTCTGTTGTTGTTCTGCTAGATACAAGGCTACAGTAGACTATCAAGGTAATGGAAAATTCCATTGCGACAAATGATAGTCTTCCAAAATAAAAATATGTTTCTTCCTCCTCTTCTATATCTATTCCACACAGCCCTATAACTAAGCCATCAAGGCAATGGAAAATTCTATCGCAAAGAATTGTGCACTTCTGGAAAGTTTTTTTTTCTTCTTGTTATTAATTTTTCGTTTTTGCTCCACGTGTAACTTACAAGACATGAAGAAAATGCGGAATTCAATTGTGAAAAATAATAGGCTTTTGAAGACTTCCTTCTTAACTATTACCTATTCACTATTTTAACACAAACTCCCTTCACAAAACAATACGGGATTTTGGAATGTTTTCGTGCTCGACAAACACCAGGCCATCAAGATAATAGCACAGTCTAGTATTTACAATCACGACGCTTGAGTTGTGAGGGTGCTAGGAACAATAGACTGTGTAGGTACTATTTCGCATTGTCTGTAATGAGGCGATATTAGCGATCCTAGTGGATAGCAACTATCTATGGATGCATATTTACTACGTATTGAGCTTCGTGACTGTATATACTAGACCAGCGGTCATCAGCACAGAGCACCCTGGGGCTAGCGTCTCTTACCCGCGGAGAACACACTGCACTATGGTGCACTCGTAGCTGCTAGCGTGTATGCTCTCTACTTCTTCCTGCTGCACGACGGGGCACACGGGACAGCCATTTCAGCGAGTGCTGACGATCACTGTACTAGACTGTGATAATTGCCAAGTCTGTGGCGTAAAATTATGAACTTCTGGAAAGTGTATTTTTCTTATCCATTTTCTTCTTATTATGCACTACAGAGCATTCCATATTAAGAAAAAAGTATTAGTTTTATGGGCCTTGCCTAGTACATTGTAAAAGCTTTCTGGTACAAATGCGTTTCTATAGAAACTGGAAATGTGATGGAATAGCCCCATATGCTCAATGCTTTTTCTTAACGTGGAATACTCTATATATAGTACTCAGTCATCAAGATATTGGAAAATACTATCGTAGAAAATAACACAAGACATGATAAGACTCTATAACAGCCAAACTAATCAAAAGCAAGAAAAATGTTTGTAGCAAAAGATTAACACACAGATACCAGAAGTGCAGGAGAAAGAAGAGATGCCGGAGGAATCGAATAACGCTATTATTTGTTCATGTATAAAAAGAGTGGTAACCTGAAATGCAAGAATTATTTCGGGAATATATCTTCAGAATTTAACTTGTATCAAATCTTCATATTTATACTGGCACAATATTTAAACCCCTATATGAGAAAGAGAATAGGACATTGCCAATGTGGTTTCTGGAAAAGACACTGTACTATAAAACTGATTAAAGTTTTTGTTTATGTATAATATTTGGGAAATTCTGTGAATACAATAGTCATGTCGATGAAACATATAGACAAGCATATGACAATGCGTTGCACAGTTTCCAGTGGTACTGCAGGTCGGCCGGAACGTTTCTCATCATGAACACTACCTGTCCTACAAAATTTGTTCACAAGGGTTCTGATTGCTTCCCTTGTTGGAGCTGGCTTCTGGAATCTGTGTAGCCCCTATAAATTTTTGTCGCGCCTTTCCAAAGATCATTCATCACAGACATGCCTCAACTACCATAATTCTTTCTTGACTCGGTATCGTAATTTACCCCGTCTAGAGAGAAAAGGATTTGTTAGCGTTTTCAGCGAAATGGATAGGGACATTATAAACACGCTGTACTTAGTTTTGAAAGTATTCATTTTTAAGCCAATCTAAGATGCTACAGTATATCCGTCATATTTTCTCCTGTTCTTTCTAAATATTTCTCTGTTCTTTTCAGAACTATTACATTACACATCAACACCAAATTACCTTTCGTCTCGTTTCTCTTATCTATACTCTAACCACGACGTAAATACCAGATCACTTATCTGTGGCACGCTAAGTATACCTCTTCATATAACATCTTGTTATTCATCATCTTTTACAGTATCCACCTCGCGACAATGGAATTCCTTGTCACAAAGTATTTGGAGCTGCAAGACATTTTTGAAAATAGCTTAAAGGATAAACTTCTTAGCAATTCACTGTAATTATACTGACATAAAACTATCACTGACTATATGGTCACTTCTTTCTTTAGACATACATCCTGATAGCGCTGTAGTTTAAAAATTGTCTCTCAATAATATTTTCCTATTATCTGAGATTATTTGAAATGTATTAACTTTCTATGTACTTTAGTTTAATTCTGCTACACACTTTTTATTTTATTGTTTAATTAATAGTTCATAGTATTTTACTGTTTAATTCGTAAGTAACTCTTGTCCACATGTAACTTTCATCTAAATCAAACTGTTGTATTCTTTGTAGCTTGTGAGTTCATACATATGTCTGTATCGTTTTTGGTGGAAGAGAAGGCCTTACGGTCTTAATTCTACCAGCTAAAATAAATTATTATTATTATTATTATTATTATTATTATTATTATTATTATGCTAAGTATTTTTGCATTGCATTCAAAATAGTCCACAGTTCTACATTCTTTGTAACTTACTCATATATAAATTAAACTGTAGTGTGGGTAATGAGTCATCTTATCTGAGCCCTTCAACCGTTTCAAAACTTACTGATAATTTTACCTGAATTTTTACTTTATTTTTTGTTTTTCCAATTTTAATTTTGACAAATTTTTTTTCAGTATTACAAACTCTTCTGCAATCTCTACTGAGAAATGTCAATTGAAACGACTAATCACAATGTTATTTTTATTTCGCTCATTCTCACAAAACGTTGGAAATTTTAAAAAGAGATATTTAACAGGCATTAAGGTATATAAAAACCAAAATTATTGTGCTTGTGGAATACCCTACCCAGTGACATCAGAGACTGTCGGAATTTAGTAGCGTTCAAAAGCATACTTATTAAGCATTTTCTTACTGCGTAGAGTAGGTTTACTTTTTACTTATTTCATAAAAAAAATTGTTTTTTCTCTCTTCTTAACTTGTACAATAAACTGGCTAGATATTATTGATCAGTTAATCTTTCAGTACTTTGATTTTTATTGTATTTGTAAATTTAATATTAATTGTAATTATAATTGTAATTGTATTCTTAATATTGTAGTTGTAATCCCTTGATAGAGGGGAAGAGAAGGCCTGATGGTGTTATCTCTACCAGCTTAAATAAACAACAAATAGATTATTATGTTGTTAGTGTATAAACGTAATGCATAATGTTGAGAATTTAATTATGACAAGGATGTCAAATATTAAGTAGCGCCTGTGGCTAACTTACTACGCAGCAACTGCTGTAGGCATACAAAGGCCTCTTACGAAACTTTTCCTTCTTCGGTTACTTCTAACGTCACAGAATCACGAATTCAGGCTTCACCTGCATTCACAATCCAAGTTGTGCGTTACATCTCCAATGTGAGTTGAAAACAAAAGATCCGAAGCATACTTTCCATGCAGATTAAGTAATTGTGCTTTCATCGTGTCTTTTAAACTACGCAGTATATACGGATATGTTTACGTGCCGTAAATGTAATTATGAAATGACAATGAGAGGTGAAACTTCAATTGTCTCAACAACGGTTTTGGCCCTGGCTTTGTGGTACACTCTGCGACGCACTGTACTGAAATGGCCTGTGTTCATCTCGAACTCCAGCACAAACAGTGCTTGTCTTCCATCCAAAAGGACCGGATTCGATCTTCGGCGAGGTCATGATGGAATTTATGGTGAAACAGTACACGTTGCAGAGGGTTTTTATTGGGTTACTCCCGTTTCCCTCTTTAATTCTACCATTACTCTCCACCGCCACTTCATCTGATCTATCGTCTGGGGCTGAAGTAGGCCTACTATACAGGGTGATTCACGAAAATTTACCGTCCTTTACGGAGCATGTCCGAATACATTCTGAGCTAAAAGTGTCATATAAACATGGGTCCTATTCTCTATATTTACAGAGTTACGTTTCGTTATTGGAACGCATTGCTGTGAACGCGTGATCTTGGTCAGCGTGCAGTCAGCAGCCAGCGCGAGAGCTACGGAAATCAAAGATAGCCGTATGGAGTTACATAGCGCGACGAGTGCCGTTCACAAGCGTGCGGCCAAGTGTACTCAAGCGGACGGCGACATTTTTTAAAATGTGTTGTAAACTCTCCAAGACTGTAAATTAGGATGTAAAATTGAACTGCAAATAATTAAGTCGGTGGAAGTGGTGTGATTTGTAATAATTGTTCTGATAAGAATAATGCAATTTTCTAGTTAAAAATAGAAAAAGATGTCTGTACGAAGCAACTAAGGAGTTCACAGCACATTTTTAGCTTCATAATACTTGTCAATTAAAAAAATGATAATTCAGAATGGTTCATTCTCTATTTGCATTGTTCTTTTACCTTCAAACTAAAGAAAAAATGTATTTTACAAACAACTTTAAATTAGTGTAACTCTGAAAATATTGAGAATAGGAACTATGTTTATTTTTTGCTCAAAATTTCTACAGAAATAAGCTCCTTAAAGGACGGTAAATCTTCGTGAATCACCCTGTATATTGGGGGTAGTGCAGGCTTCCGATGCTGACAGAGGAAGAGCTTGATGTTTCGGACCCTGGGGCTTATCAGGTAGCTACTCATGTGGGGATGAGGCCTATCTCTGTCACGACTAATGCAGGGTGGCTCATATGTTAGAATCGGATCGGAGTGTGAATAAAGCTTTCGAGTGGGTAGCGGATTGTCTTGGTGCGCGTTTCGTCGATACAAATTCCTGGATAGACGACAGATGCTTCGGAAGAGACGGAATCCAGCTAAATCGGAGGGGGGCTGCAGACATGGGCTCCCTCTTCGTGCGGGTAGTCACTACAACATGGAGCGGCGGGATCGTGGACTCTTCTGCGGGCAGCGGGACCGAAGGACCATCAGCGGACGGCGGGGGCGAGCGACTACCGGCGGTTGGCAGGAGTGAGAGTCTACCAGCGGTCGGAGGGGTCGAGGGACTAACAGCGGGCGGTGCGGTCGAAGACCAGCAGTGACGACCAGGTGCCACGGGGATTTCGAATGTTCAAGTAAGGACAGGCCTATTAAGACTACTGCAGGTAAATTGCCGAAGTATTAGAAATAAACTTATTCCGTTTTGGAACTTGGTCGATGTTTATAATCCAGATGTAATACTTGGGACAGAATCATGGCTTAGGGAAGACATAAATGACTCGGAAATTTTTAGGTCGGATTATAGAGTCTTCAGAAAGGATAGAAGTGAAAAGGGAGGGGGAGTTTTCGTTTGTACTAAGATAGAAATAAGTAGTAATCTTTTGTGGATACATGAGGAAGTTGAAATATTGAATGTTCAGATAAGAAATGGGCGGGAAACCTTAGATGTAATAGCATGTTACAGACCACCCAGTGAATTAAACAATTTAACTTTGCACAAACTAAATGAATATCTTAATACAGTATCAGAAGACCGAAACGTAGTAATTGCTGGGGATCTAAACCTCCCGAAAATTAACTGGAACGGGATTTCTGGTACGAATTCAGATGCACAGACCCTTGTTAATGAATTTATCTGGCGTAAAGATTTCACGCAGGTAGTAAATGGTCCGACGCGTGACAATGCCCTCTTAGATGTTTACCTACTAAGATCTGTCTCTGTCTTTGTCAACTCTGAAAGTCTTCATAAAATAAGTGATCACAATAGCGTCTTATTAGAAATCTTCTGGGAAAACACAGTAAATCCGAGGTCAAGTCCAGTGTCTGTCTGGAACTTCAACAAAACCGATGTCCATGAATTACAAACGTTTCTACGACAAAAGCATGATGACTTTCTAAGGACTGAAGGAAATATGGAAAATGTATGGCATAAATTTAAGAGCATAATTTTCGAGGCATTAGTAAAATGTGTACCTTCTAAAATAAGTAAGAAAAATCCGGACCCTGAATATTACACTAATTATATTCGCTACTTAAAGCAAAAGACAAGGCGCGCATTTTGTAAGCGTAAACGAAGCCATGAGCATTGAGAAAAATATGTCGAATTAATTAAGAAACTTGAGTGTGAAAAAAGGATAGCTCAGGAAAATTTTCTAAAAACCATTTTAAAAGAAGATGAAAGTAACAATTGGAGACAGTTTTATAATTATGTACGCAGGAGAAAAGGAAAAAATGAAGGAGTAGTGCGTTTACGAAATCAAAACGGAGAAAGTATAATTGATGACAAAGAAAAGGCCGACTTATTAAATTCCTATTTCATTTCGGTTTTCAATAATAATAATAATAATAATAATAATAATAATAATAATAATAATAATAATAATAATAATCCCGTTGATAGGAGTGGTCGTGTCACAGACCGTGAATGTGAACCAAATTCGACATTCAAAATAAATTCCAAAGGGGTTAGAGAGAGACTAACGAAATTAAAAAGTCGGAAGTCTAGAGGACGAGATAGTATTGCTGCAGAGATTCTTAAATTAGGTTCCGACGCCATAATTCCATACTTAATGCGTATATTTCATGTTTCCATAAACAATGCAGCTATTCCACGTGACTGGAAATCAGTTATAGTGGTACCCATACATAAAGGTGGAAATAAATTAGATGTCGGAAACTACGGACCGATTAGCCTTACATCTGTCGTATGTAAAGTCATGGAGCATTTGATATCGGATTATATTCATGTTCTAAATGCGAAAGACTGGTTTTACAACCGCCAGCATGGTTTTAGGGAAGGCCTCTCATGTGATAGTCAAATTACGTTGCTGGTTCAGAATCTAGCTGAAGAGGTAGATAGAGTCGGAAGAATCGATGCAGTTGTGATTGATTTTTCGAAAGCATTTGATTTGGTGCCACATGACATATTAATAGATAAGTTAAGTAGGCTAGGAATAGATAAAAGAGTGGTGCTATGGATCCAAGAATTCTTAAAAGGTAGAACCCAGAGAGTTAGAGTAGGTCATGAAATATCGGAAATTGGAAATATAAGTTCAGGGGTGCCACAGAGCAGCGTTCTGGGTCCATTACTCTTTATAATATACGTAAATGACCTATGCCAGAATATTACATCAAATGTGAGGTTATTTGCAGATGACTTCATTATCTATAGAAAGATTAGAAATAATTCAGATGTAGATGCTATTCAAACAGACTTGAATAAAATTTATAACTGGGCGTTAATGCATAGGATGAAAGTAAATGGTTCTAAAAGTAAATCTATAACATTTTGTAAAACTCGAGAGGAAACTAGTCTTAATTACGAATTCAGTGGTGTTGTAATTCCGCAAGTACAATGTTGTAAATACCTAGGAGTGTATTTAAACTCCAAACTTTCTTGGGGAGAGCATGTTGATAATGTTACGGGTAAAGCATGGAGGGCACTTCACTTTATTATGAGAATCTTGAGAAAGGCTAGCCCCAAATCGAGGGAAATAGCATATCTAACGTTAGTGCGACCGTTAATGGAATACGGAACTACATGTTGGGATCTCTATAGAATATATCAGATAAATTCCTTAGAAAGAATCCAGTATAGGGCAGCTAAATTTGTTAAAGGTAAAAGAGAAGATGGAAATGATACGATAAAAGAACTTAAATGGGAAACTGTGGAAAACAGACAGGAAAGCTAGAATAACATCATTGTATAGAGCACATCTAGGTCAGAAAGCATGGGTAGACATAACGGCTCGGTTAGAAAAGCCAACGTACTATGGTAGGAACGATAATGATTTTAAAATCAAATGTAGGAAACAGAAAACGGATGTAGGTAAATTCTCATTTTTAAATAGAACTATAAATGATTGGAATGACCTACCTGCAGCGGTCTTTGAGGGCTGTCCTTCCTTAAGGAGATTCAAGAATAATTTAAAAAGTTGTGTATAAAGTGCAAATTAAAATTAAGGCGACATTTAACATTTAATTTTTTTAGATGACATGTATTTATTTAGCCTGACGAGTTACTTCCTTGGTTTGAATTGTAAATTATTTAAAAATAGCGTGTAAGAGGGTCTTAGACTAGAAATGTTTAGTTTAAATGTAGTTCTGTTTATAAGTACAGTATGCATAAGGGTGTAATTATTTGACTTATTTGAACTGTTGTATCAGTGAAGCGAGATGAGTCAGTGAAGTTATGGTTTTACAGTGCAGTGAATAGTTCCGATCAGTGATAATTTATAGCGTCAATGAAATGTGTTCTATAGTGTCAGTGAAATGTAAAGTGAAAGACTATTGAAACTTATGCAGGGTCTATACATAATAATGTAGGTTGTAATGTAAAATTAGGTATTTTATTTATGTTTTATTATTATTGTGTTAAATTATATTGTGTATTCTTATTGTATTGTGTATAAAATTGTAGGCCTATTGTGTATTGTATAATTGTATTGTGTACTGTAAATTTATTGTGTATTGCTTATCATTTCTTTATTGTGTATTTTTTATATTGTGTATACCACTGCCACCCGGTGCATGCCCACTTGCAGTGTAAATAAATACATACATACAAATGCCACCTACGGCCACTTGTCAGACTTGGATAATTATCGCACATAGAACAAATGTTCCGTTTCAATACTAATTACTCGCACTGATAAAAATTATTTCACTGTTTCCATAACAGCACTGAAGAGACAACCACTAGCAGAGATTAATTCTAAATAGAAACTAACAATGTAAACATTGTCGAAGACGAATCAAGATGTTTACTTGTATAATAATGCTATTATTTATCATTTTCTTATTCATGTAAACATAAACAATAATGGTAAGTACTTTTACAGAATGTATAACTGGACAAACAACTTTTTAATGTGTTCATTAAGTTTTACTGCATTAACTAAATGCATCATTTATAATTTGAGGCTCTGAATGTATGGGAATATTTAAAAATCGGTAAAGTCTTAACGTTGGCAACACTTGTTAAAATAAGATTTATATAAGCCTACAGACCTAAAACATAAAATTGCCATTTTATTCATAAAATAACGTAGTTTATTTATATAACAACCGATTAACATAAAATTGAAATATGACGGACATTTTTCCTTTAATCATTAACACCACCTACCAGGCTCTGTGTTGTAATCACAATAAGACACTGCGAATTTTCTAAATCTTCAGAGAGTGTTTTAATATTATTTATTTGTTTTTATTTATATAATTCATTAGGCTAATAAACTAAGATAGCTATTGAAGGATTTTATCAATCATTATATATATATATATATATATATATATATATATATATATATATATTCGGACCAATAATGTCTCTTAAATTATTTATTGCATTCAGAGGAATACAAGAAAAAAAACAGTATAGAAAAAACGTTATCAGGAATACATTTACAAAAAAATAACACATACATAAGAATAACTTGAATAGTTTACATTTTTATTTTGAAATAAATTTTGTCAAGCGAACCACTCGAAACTCCACAGTCTATAACGTAAAGACTCGCTCTTCACCTTTTTATATCACACATTATTGTTACAACTCTGCATCGAGATGAGCGTGCTCAACTCACATAAGCGATAATTTGTTATAGGCGCAGAAAAGAATTAGTTTTCACTAAATAGGCCTATAATATTTCAGTACTGTTCAATAGTGTTCATAATTTTACTACGAAAGAAAGCACATGTGAAGAAACGTCAGAAATTGACAATCATAAAGACTTCATCACGATAATGACTGATAATACTAGTAATATATGGCCAATTATTCTCTGCCCCATCTTAGCGAGTTATAACTATTATTAGTACATAGCATTCGCCAAGAATTTACAAGTTTTGTATTACTACTAATACAATAACAACAACAATAATAATAATAATAATAATAATAATAATAGTAATAATAATAATAATAATAATAATAATAATAATAATAATAATAATACAGGTGTTTCAGGAATACTTTGACAAACCTTGGGGGGGGGGCATGCTCCTCACACCAGAACAAGAAAAAACGTTCATATAAATATGTCCGAAAATAATTAGTTTTTTAGTTATTAATGAAAGAATATAATGAAACATCTGTTAGATATTGTCAGCTTGGTAGTAAGTGTTGCAACTTTAATTAATTCAGAAACTCATAACAAATGTTCAAAATTTCTCCTGTAGTAAAAAGTCTCCTTGGCAACACATAGCCATCTAGGATACAATGGGTGCAGCAGCAGACTTGTATCGATAACATCATTCGATTATCTAACAAAATGAATATTATTATCGGTTACAAACTTACTGCAAGTTATTGGATTGTACCTCGGAACGCGTTGAACGTAAACTTCCATTGTTATGAGTTTCTGAATTGATTAAAGTTTCAACACTTGCTACCAAGCTGACAATATCTAACGGATGTTTCATTATGTTCTTTCATTAATAACTACAAAACTAAGGATTTTCGGACACATGTTTATATGAGTACAGTTCTAATTTATTTCTATATGACTTTTCAGTAGCGTAGTAGTAGTAGTAGTAGTAGTAGTAGTAGTAGTAGTAGTAGTAGTAGTGTTAGTAGTAGTGGTAGTAGTAGTAGCTACAGCTGCAGTGGTATTAGCAATCATAATGATAGATGCTTTTAAAGAAGCTTTCAGATTCTCATATGATTGGGTCTGCATCATTTAACTTATATTCAGATAGGCTACAAAAGGGTACAGTGGAAAAAGATATGCCTGCTCAATTATTCACTATCACATAGTCTAATAAATAATACAGACTAAAAAGAATGACAACAGTCTATCAATTAAGACTGTTACTCTTTACACATTCGTAAGTACTACTCGTATTGTGTGTGTGTTTAATGCCTACCCACTCACTTGCGTGATTCGGGTTCCGAATACTGCGGATAGTCGGCAGGACTGTGACCCATTTTCAAGTTGCATACCACTTCGGTGGTCCACGTTATGCATGATGTTTAGGCCTATCTGTGGAGAATTATGTCGGGTACTAGAGTGAGAGTGAGTGTATGTGTAAGTGTAGTGTAGAGAATGGGTGAGGATGATGAAGGCAAGGAAGGGAGAAGGGGAAACCCGGTGTCGGCACGTAGCCTACTCCTGTCGAATAGCGCCAGACTTAACGTCCCCATCCGATGGACGAATCACTATCAACAGTGACATATGTCTTCTCTTCATATGCACTGCGGAGAGATTTGGGATTTAACCCAGGCATATTGGTGCACAATTTAGTGATTAGAAGTTGTGCACCATCATCTCTCCTAGTCTCGAGGTAGAAATTTTACATGAACATTTATGACCCCGCCGGGAATCTAACCCGGGCCGGTTAGTCTGGAGGCAGACGCGCTACCACATAGTGAACTAGGCGGAGCTATTCGTATTGTAAGTGATCGAAAAATGTTTAATAATAGCAGTAGTTATGGTAATAATATAAATCTGTTTCCAGCTCAAGTTGCTAGTCAGATGTGCTGAAGATGTGACAATATAAATTGCCGAACAGTTGGTTCTTCATGGGAAGCTAATAATGATATCAATTATTTTAATAATTTATTTAACCACGCTGTATCAACTGAACGGTTAGCTACATCAATGGCGTTGGTGGTAAGCGGTATGTTTCCGAGGTGAGACCGATAATTCGCCATGGTATAACCTAACATTCAACTTGCAGTTGAAGAAAATTTAGGAACAACTCAACCGAATAATCAGCCCAACCGGAATTCGAACTCACACACAAGAGCAGCTTTGAAGCATGAGTTCCGCTCGCTAAGAAGTTGGTTCTTCGAGAAATGCTGCTACTATTGTACACTACATATTTATTTACTAAAAAAACTGGTTCTTAATTTGTTGGGATTTAAACATAGTCTCCGGTTGTAAAGTCGACGCTGAGAACAATGAAAGCAGTAGTGATAATTGTAATAAAAATACTAGTAATAAACACTTTCACTGCGATAACACAGTATAATCTCAAGTTATTAAAACACAATACGTAATTCATATTTTCAGAAATAAATTTGACATTATATCCCCAACATTTCCTTCCTGTGGTTTAAGGAACAGACACTATCCTTTAACTAAGTTGAAGAATTTGTCTTTTCTATGCGTATAAGATATGAAAGAGAGTTCTTGTCAAAGATATGATACTTTATGGTGACAAAGTCCAGAAGCAAACAACGGCCAGAATGGTAGACGCCCTCGATTTCTTCCGTGTCCAGGCAAGGAGTGTTCTTGAACACAATTGTTTGGTCGCCAGTGTTTGTGGAGAAGGCGTGCGTGTAGGTGAATTTCTTTGCATTGTGATGTGGACCGATGTACTGCACAGCTTGGTAATACTTTCCTTCGACGGGATCTCTCTTCCTATGCAGCCAAAATATTTCGTCGTGGACAGCCATTAAGTCGCAGCTGAAGAACGGAGTATTCAAATCATGAATCAATCCAGATACGACCAACTCTTCCTTCAAGTAAACAAATGCTGAATGTTTTTGTTTCACGTGGGGCAGTAACTCAGTCTTTCTCCCTTTCCAACCACAAGGTTGAACAGGTTTTTCGTCTTTACCTATGAGACATTGATATTCTCTGTAAGGACAGACTGTTTCATGACGCCATATTTGATCCAATGGCGACGTTTCGTCACATCCATACTGTTTATTTATGCAGGGATAGGTGATCGTTGCGGCCATCTTCTCAGCAATAAGGCTTCTGGTATCCATGGCACCATCACGACAAGTATAGCATTCCCTAAGACTACTTTTACATTTACTGCAAATCGTGTGGCCATTTTTACATTGGAATATCGGAGGACGCATGACTATAAAGCAAACTGGACATTCCAGAGCACAAAGAAGGTTGTCTCTAATGTTCTTTGTCTCGTCTGGTACTTTGGAAGCCATCTCGTTGGTATTGCCTGCTGTATCTTATGGACGAAAGTCACGGTATCACTGCAAGAAATCAATCAGTATCATGTTAAAAATTACGATATCTCTATTCCTCTCCCCCACCACTTTCTGCTGAAGTGGGTTGTCATTATTTGAAAGGTTCTATGCAATATTTCATATTTCACAGTTATAAATTTTAAGCACTAATACGTACATACATACTGTCCGTTACTCAGGAGAAGACGAGCGGAAAGAATGTGACCGTCTTGACTATCGCTGTTGATTATTATAAACATCGCTCAGATAAGCATCCCAGTAGCCAGGTTATTACTCGTACAGGAAACATGAGTAACAATGCGTATGGAAATTAAAGCTAAGTTGAACAGAAGGAGACCTAATGTTTCCGCTTACTGCAGTAAAAATATTGCACGTGTTGTCGTACGTTATCTGTTCACATCCCTTCCCCCTCAGTCCGCTCTCGTCTTTTCCTGAGTCCCGAAAACACACACATACATACATACATACATACATACATACATACATACATACATACATACATACATACATACATACATACATACATACACACGCACATACACATACAGGGAGACGAAACAAATTGCTTGAAATTTTTTGTGGGAATACTAACTGCGACTGAATTAATATTATCAATTATTTTTCACGGGTTATTTTTGAGAAAGAGAAACTACTGTTCTTCCACAAATAATAAAATTCTTTAAATACATGTCTTTGTATATTTTGATATAATTGCAAACTATTATAGTCATACATTATTTATGATCTTTTTGTTTTTTTCTGTACATCCAGATAAATTGTAAAATATCGTGTATTTTGATTGCAATCTTCATTGATTATAATGTATTTTTCTGTATGTGAACATTGTGGTCGCAAAAATACCCAGAACTTATGTGACCTAAACTATTTTTTAAGAGAAACTATGGATTGTGCTAAATGATAAAGGAACATATATTTTTAAATGGGAAATCTATGATTTCTTACATAACATTTTGTGATTACATAAAGATTACAACGCAATTTGAATAAGTTTCTTATCATTTTCAGTTTAAGAGATGATGTGTGAATTCTGAGGCTTGCTTCAGGAAAAAAGTATACATGAACAGTGGTTCTGTATGAATGTGTATACTTTCGAAAGCATATCGTCGGTTTCTTGGTAAAAGTGACCAAGTCACATTCCAAGGCTTCCAAGCATTATGAAACTTTAAGACATCATTTTATATTAAAAACTAATAATATAGCACATTTACCTTCAAAAATAACTCATAACTAACACCTAAAGAAGTACAGTTATCTTTGGATGGTCATTAAAACTTGAAATGCCTTTTCCCAACAATTTTTCATTTTGGACTTGGTCACTTTTACCAAGAAACCGACGATATATTATCCATAAGTAACAATTGAGTCGTTCAGAGCAGAAGTGGTGTAAGTCAGAAATGAGAAATGAGGGTTAAAGTAAACATTCTGTAAAAATACAGCGCGAAGTAACAATTAATTATTTAAACTATCAGTAGTCAGTGGATAACACGGACATATTAATTGCTACTTTGCGCTGTATTTTACAGAACTTTTACTTTAAACCTCATTATCCAATTTTGACTTACACGACTTCTGCTCTGAACGGCTCAATTGAAACATGACAATGCACACTGATGTTCTTTCTGTGTTTGCCTGTAATTTGCAGCAATGTTAAAAACTATGGCAGTTCCCTCAATATCTAACAGGAATCAGTGTAAACACAAAGTACGATACAAGCTTAATGATAGTTCAGATGTACAGTACATGTATTAAACTTTGTAGTATTGGAAACATATGAAGAGTCCACTGCAAGAATGATGGATGTCACTTTCTTGTCGAAAATGAACCAAGACTGTCAATGCATAGCTTAAGACATATAGAATGTACATACAGAGTTATATGGCATTAATACTGATAGTCATTGTCCAGTAATGATCGGAAAATCACAGTTAAGCTTTGAGCGCTAAGCATTTCAAACTTTCAATTGCTTCTCCTGCAAAATGTATTCCAAATGACATACATCATTCTTGCAGTGGACTCTTCATATAGCAAAGCAAATGTTTCAACAACGAGCAAGTGATATGATATTAGTGAGACCTGTGTTCTGGACTACGCGGTCCCACCACCTGACGCCATTGTAGGGCCTACTTAGAAATATATTTTAAGTAATGAATCAACATAAGAGAAAAATGAAACCGTAAAAGAAGCGTACAAGTATGCATAAATTACGTCAGAGGTGATCCGTTTGGTTCGTTGGTCTTTCTGCACGCGTGTGGAATGTTGTGAAAAAGTACAAAGACGTATTTTTGAGCACTTAATTTCAATACTACGCGTGCCATTGAAATCTAGTTCCACTAGCTATACCTGCAAGAATGAATATTAGAGCACGACATATATAATTATGTTGCGAGAAGCATTGTTTCATAATTGTTTTTCTAACAGATAGATTTAATGTTTATTGTTCTACAGCGTTTTTGTTTGATTAAAAACTAAGGACAACCGTACTTTGTATTTAAAATCATAAATTATTACTTATAATTTTCTATAATTTTTAAGCATGGACGTTGCCTCATTAGGTGTCAGTAGGCCTAAGTATATTTTAGAGTTTTGCAGCAATTGTAATAGGGTCACTTGCAGAATTTGTATAACAAATGATGTCGATCAATTCTTACCCTTCCCATTATTGCATTTATAACGATAGAGTTATAAATTCCTAACAGTGAGTAGTTTCAATACTAATGTAGTAAACGTCACAAGAATTATTTCCTTCATGTGAAATATTTCACGAGAATAAAATAAAATTCTCATACTGACAGCTAAAATGCAGTGTCCACACTAGTTAATTTTTTAAAATGGAGCATAATCATGTCCAGATAAAGGTTTGTTTAATAATATAATTGAGAAAAAATTAAAGAAACATTTGGTATTATCAAAACTTCATTTATGTCTGAGTTTATATTTCCTTAAATATGATTACATAATTACTCTAGTCCAGTAAGTCAGTCAGGTCTGTTACACTATTCTGTTCCTATGGATACACAGTTGAAAAAGAAATCCCACAGATGTCAGCACAAGCCAAGATGATGCACAAAGACCCATTTTGATTGTACTCCTATGTTTACTCATTTTGATTTGGCGAGTTTGTGTGTCAAACTCTTGCTTTGTGTTTTAGTCTAAGCGTGCATTTTTACTCTGTCAGATCTGTTTGTGTTGTGTCTTCCACAAATAACAACATATAAAGTCAAGATCAAGAGGACATAATAGTACACATGTCCAGTAGTTAAGTTGCTATTAGAAGATTTTTAAGCAAAAACATTTTAGGTTCGCAAATGCTTGCTTGCTTTGTCATGTCTGTTACCTGTCAGATCCGTTAATCCATGTCATGTCTGTTACATCATTCAAAACAGTGCTGTAAAGCAAGGTGAGTGTACAGTGGCTGATTACTATGGCAGAGACACTGCACTATATTAATACATGCAGAATATCCACTAAACAGTACTTTAATTTTTACGTTCTCAATCGTTCATTTGTTTACAATTTTTGCAAATGACCCAATATTATTGCTCAATTCTACAATCTGTTTGAAGGCAAGAAATCCGATAGTTTTGTGAAATCACTTTGTATAAGCCCATACACTACATAGCATACTTAAAGAAATTAATACAGTATGCTATATATAATGAGGAGCGCTGCAAACTTTGCAAATGTAGCAGAGTTAAAGACACGATCTGTTGCATGAAATGTAAACGATCATGCAAACAATGTCCCTCTGAGAAAAATTCAATGAAGTTTAATATACTAAAGAAAAAGTACGCCGGCTGCTGAAAATTTGTTCAGTATCTAATAATTATTATTATTATTTATTTTGTTTTTTTTTCATCAAAAATCAAACTTGAAAGCGTGATGATTCAGTTTAAATGTAACTTACACGATATTTGCCTAAGTAGGCTTTTTAAGTCTCGCAGTAAAACTACCCGTCTTAATATTTCTTATTAAGGTAAACTAAGATTTAAATATGTTTCTTGTTATGTAAAAAATCGATTACCATTTGAAATGAAATATTATAAATTGCTCGGTGATCTGAGAGATTATATTATATTATATTATTATTATATTATATTGTACTTACTTAAAAATAGCTTTTAAAAAACCCGCAGATTTATCCCACAAATTAATTTCAATATTATCCTCCCATCTACATCTCGGACTCCCGAAAGGTCTTTTTCCCTTAGGTCTTCCAACTAACACTCTATACGCATTTCTGGATTCACCTATACGTGCTACATACCTTGCTCATCTCAAACGTCTGGATTTAATGTTCCTAATTATATAATGTGATGAACACAATGCGTGCAGTTCTGCGTTGTATAACATTCTCCATTCTCCTGTAACTTCATTCTTCTTAGCCCTAAATATTTTCCTGAGCACCTTATTCTGAAACACTGTTAATCTCTCTTTCTCTCTCAAAGTGAGAGTCCAAGTTTCACAACCATACAGGACAACCGGTAGGCTAATATAACTGTTTTATAAATTCTAACTTTCAAATTTTTTTTTAGATCAGACTAGATGACGAAAGCTTCTCAACCGAATAATAGCAGGCATTTTCCATATTTATCCTGCGTTTAATTTCCTGTCGAGTATAATTTATATTTGTTACTGTTGCTCCAAAGTATCTGCATTTCTCCATATTTTCAAAGGATTAATTTCCAATTTTTCTATTTCTATTTCATACTATGTTCTGCTCAAGAGACATAATCATATGGACTATTTTGTTTTGCTCGGGGTTTACTTCCAAACCTATCTGCTTATTTGCTTCTAGTAATATGTCCGTGTTTCTTATCTTATCATATCATATCATATCATATCATATCATATATCATATCATATCACATATCATATCACATCATATCATATATCATATCATATCATATATCATATCATATCACATCACATCACATCACATCATATCATATCATATATCATATCATATCACATCACATCACATCATATCATATATCATATCATATATCATATATCATATCATATCATATCATATCATATCATATCATATCTCATATCATATATCATATCATATCATATCATATCATATCATATCATACCATATATATCATATCATGTTATGTTATATATTATATTTATGTTTATGTTTGTTTATATTATATTATATTATATTATATTATATTATATTATGTTATATTATATTATATCTGCAGGCCTGGGAAAAGTGACATAAGTCAGTTTCCACAAACTTTTTTGATAATTTATTGACAATTTACGGAACATCTGCTCGCTTGAAAAAGAGACAAGTATTTCTCCCATTACAATAATTCATACAGAAAAAAATCAAATCGACATAAACCATTGTAAGTTTGTCAATAAATTATCAAAAAAGGTTTGTGGAAACTGACTTATGTCACTTTTCCCAGGCACTGGAGATATATTATATTATATTATATTATATTATATTATATTATATTATATTATATTATATTATATTATATTATATTATATTATATTATATTATATTATATTATATTATATTATATTATATTATATTATATTATATTAGTTGTACTTACAATTTGAAAACTATGGGTAAAACATCCCTTAGTCTCGAGTACAAAGCAATGCTTCTGACACGTAGGCCTAGGTCTATGGCTTCAATCTTATTCTGTAGCAGCTAGACGACGAGGACTTCCTGCCGCTTTATCTTGTATGCAGGAAATCACATGATTTCGGCTGACACAAATCCTGACGCGTCCACTTCATAATGCAATGAATGGCACATACAACTTTCAACACAGGAAATCCAGCCCCATCAGTCTCATTTCCTCAAACGAAGGAGATATGCGGCACTATACTATACTATTATAGTCCTACAGAGAAGAATTCAATCCTACCAACTACAATGAAAACCTTCCGTAACGCTGGTGTCCTTACTGTACATGTTTTGGCCTGCTATCACACGACTTTTTGCACTAAATATGCTGGAGTTCGGTTCAAATACAGTTTTCTAGATTTTCACGTAAATATGTTTTCAGCATCCCTAATGTAGAAAAGGTGTTTATGGATATACAGTCTGTTTCTGGACGTAGATCTATGAGTCAATTCAATAGGAAAGAATGCACATGAATCATGATAATTAAAAAAAAAGATCTTTATTTAAAACAATATTACAGCAACGCAATTAGTGCCATTACGCAAGTGAACTCTCCAAATTATGTGTGATAACTTGTAAGTTTTCGATATGTGGAACTCTGATCATACGACATTCGTCTAAGGCAGGGGTCGTCAGCACAGAGCACGCTGGAGCTAGCGTCTCTTACCCGCAGAAAAAACAGTGCACCGCGGTGCACTCCGTAGCTGCTAGCGGGTATGCTATCTCTCCCTGCTGCACAACGGTGCACACGGGACGGCACCGCGTACCCTTTGCACATTTCAGCGAGTGCTGACGACCACTGGTCTCAGCGATATTTTAATTCCTTCCACACATTGCGCAGCATGTCACCATCGCCTGCACTACAGGTTCCTGCAGGCCTAGATCATATATATAACAGATAGCTCATCCTTATGTTAAAATCGGTAGCACTTTGAAGAGAACATAGCCAGAATCGCCACCCGTCCGTCGTAAACGAACACGAGATGGCAGTACAGTCGCTAATGCAATTCAAGTGGAGTTATGACGTGACTCCTTATGTAACAACTAGATGGCAACATAGTAAACTTGACAAGAGTTGTTACCGTCAAAGCCTATAAGGCCGAGCAATTTGGATATATATGATCTAAACGACATTTCATACAAGTTGAGAGGATGCGAAGGCATTTCTTTTCCCTTCTACGTGCTCTGAGTCAAGTCAGCAACAGAGATGGTAGCTGTTACCTCTTATACCTGCACCCCAAGCTGTACACACGAGAAAATAAAATATTAAATAAAGTACATAAGTAAATATAAAATACAGTCATATAGATGTTTGACAATTACATTTTTAGTATATTTTACTGCCGTTTTTATAATATTTTCAATATGTTAGTTTGTATTATGAAGTCAGAGAGGAGTGACACAGTGCAGATTGTCCCATTCTATATGCCGTAGAGTAGTAACTAGCAATAAAGAAAACATTATCTTCTGCTGTCAGTAGTTTTGGGCCAGTTGATTTGAACAGCAATAAAAATGAAATACAAAAGCTTAGTGTAGACTTCCGAAATATAGATTACTGGTGCAAATTTTAAACAATGAAATTTGTCAGTGTGTTGAAAGTCAATTAGTCGAACGTTTGTGAGATGGACAGTAGCATCTTCTCCTTCACTGATGGTAGAGAGTGTGAGCAGTGGAGAAAGAACTGTCAACCAAACTGAAGTGGGTAAGAGGCTACAGGTTACTGACCAGAGGAGAAAAATAAGCTTTGTCCTTTACACAGGTACCCCACAGGATAAACAAAAATTACAGTGAGGTTATGTCAGGTGAACACGGAGGCCACCTCATTAAGTTTCGGTCTTCAACGACTAGTCTGACGTTGAGGAAGACGCGCATGATGATGGAAGTGAGGTGGTGTACAATCTCGCTGAAAAATGAACTCGTTTTCCTCTTCCTGCAGACATAACTGAAGGATGAGCTCCGAAACTCAGGTCATAAAAACTCTTTGAGATTTCGAGAGCGCCATTTTATAACTGTGATGTTTTCCAACAATAAACCATGCATGGGCATATGGTAGGCTACGCTTAATATACTAGGAAATATAAGCTGTCTATTGAGACTAACAGTTTCCTACAGCTTGCTTACTTTCTGAAATAAACCGTACTAAAATTGGATCAATCATTATGGAACACGTATTTATATTTTCGTTGCGAATTCAGAATAAGTTTTTACCTTTCTGCCCAGATGAGCAAAGAAGTAGTGAATGGTCCCCTTATTACAATATTCCTCGCTAGTTGTAAATCTCTATTATCAAACACTTGACGATATGTGTCAGAGAAATAACAATTGTTTCTATACATCTGAAGTGTATTATGTATCTAGTCAGCGATGTATGCAATGGAGGGAAAGGAACTGGCCAACCTACCCCATTATTTCCTGGCCTAGTTGTCTCATGAGTGATGACTTGTTAGTGTCACTTGTGGGGTTCAGACCTGTCTTAGGACAGTTGACTATACAACAACAGTTGTAAATCCCTTTGTTATAGTAGCTATAACCACAGTCTAATATATAGTCACGAAGCTCAATACGTAGGAATATGCATCCATAGATAGTTGCTAACCACTAGGATCGCTACTATCGCCTCATTACAGACAATGCGAAACAGTACCGGCACAGTCTATTGTTCCTAGTACCCTCAACAACTCAAGCTTCGTGACTGTATACAGAGTGTATCTATATATGTGTCCATAAATGTGGGGGTGTATTTCTGCCACCAAACCATAACAAAAAGTTCATATGAAAATCGGTCCGCAAACCCTTCGTTAGGGAGTTACGGGTTTATGGGTAATGGTACATGTGACACATTTAACAACATGCATTTACAAAAATTGCTCAAAATGACCTCCTCCTGCTTCATTGCATGTCCTGAGCCTGCGTTTCATGCTTTGTTGTATTCTGTTCAAATGTCCTGGGGTGTTACGGGTTTGATCAAATCCATTTTGGATACGCATATCCATAATTTCTCTCACTGAATATATCTTGTGATGTGATTAATGTTACTGTGAATAATACAAAACAGAACAAAAGGCAATCAGACAAAACAAAACAAATGTCATGACCAACTGTAATGAAGAAAGTGAGAAAAATGTAAGTTTGAGGTGAATTAGATAATCAGGGGTCACTACAGGAAATTCCTTTCATAACTCTCTAATGAAGGGTTTGCGGACCCATGTTCATATGAACTTTTTGTTATGTTTTGGTGTCAGGAATACGCCCCCACATTTATGGACACATATATAGATACACCCTGTATGCTAGACTTTGGTATAAGGTTGAATTTCCATCTACGTGAAGTCTTAAAGATTTCGAATCAAAAGGGAGGAATATGCTCAAGATCTCGTTATAAACCATTAATATATTTTTAAATTACATCACTTCTCAACGATAATTTATATATATATATATATATATATATATATGAAAATAACAATAAGTAATGATTTTAATACAATATATTATGTACAACTATTTTGTGAGAATTTGTGCAAATTTAATTACATAAATGTACTTCAATCGCGCAATTTATAGATGAGAGTTAAAAACAAAATATCCATATTTTAATGTTTTTTTTTTTTCGTTATTTTCACCGATCCATAGCCTTAATGGAACATCAAATAATGAGTTATCCAGCATCGTCAGCGTGTGGCTAGTGACTCAGTCTGACACATCGGAGATTTGGACTTAACTGCCAGGCAAGTAAACATAATCAACAAATGAAACTATTCGATAACAGACGATAAGATTTTATGAGTAGTCAGGGTACGAATTAACGGGAAGGGATGGGGGGGATTTCCCCCCCGCGTTGGAAAATTATCCCCCCCTCTCATAAATTCATATTAACATCCCTGCCAGGGATAACTTCTATCCCCCCTCACAAAATATAATTGTTTTAATACGAGTATACTTTATAAGGTACAGTATTTATTTATTTGTCTATGGTATAAAGTAAGCAAAGAAAATAATATTGATGTATTATCATCACCGGCAAGCTGACAACAATCAATAACTTAGGAATTACACATCTTATATTAAGCCTGCCCATGGATATAATTATTATTATGATCAAGATGCAAGACAAGCAACTCAGTGCGACCAAGCGTTGAGCCGTATCGAATGAGGATAATAATTTTATGTATGGTATTCTCTATCTAGGATTCTATTCCCCCCTCACCAGAAATCTTAATTCGCACCCTGTGAGTAGTAATCGCATTTAATGAAAAATATACTATACTGTTCGTCACCAGACTACACTGACACCATTTCAAAGAAGTCACATATTTTAAGTCGTGACCTAAAACAGAATAGTTTTCTTTGAATCAAAATATAAACATTAGTACAGTACTATCACTTCTTGGGGTTTCACTGGAAAGCTTGGCTCTCGTAGTAAGTGTTAATGTATGTAAAATAACACTTGGTTATGTAGTGTTGAACTACTTGCTGGAGTGCTCGGACACTTGTGAACACATCTGGACGATCAGAGAAAGTTACAACAATGTTTACATCTTTAGAGATTTTTAAGAATATTAAATATAGGGAAACAAAAGTCTGCATCACAGAAATGACACGAACTTTCTCATCATACGCTCCACGCGTTTCACAACAACAGAGTTCTGTATCATGTTACTGGAGTTCAGTTGATTTATGCTGGCACAGGATTCTTAGAAAGAAAACGAAATGATAATCCTCTCACTTGTACATCTCGGCAATTATCATAGGGTGCTGGTCCGTTAGATGAAGCAGTGGCGGAGTGTCCCTATCATCTGACTGTAAAGTTTCGCATTTTTTTCAACATCTGTTGGAATTAATCTTAGCATGCAGGAATCTGTTGGAATTTATTATCAGTTATCAGAAATACAAGTAAAACTCCGATATTAAATAAAAAAAGTGTATACGACACTTGCTCTTCCGAATTTATTATGCTTAGAATCTATTTCAATTGTAAAATTGAAATAACTCACAATATGAATACCCGCTATGACAACAGTCATAACCACAGACTATAATCTTTTCGCTGTAAGAAAAATTCTAATATAAACAATAGCACGTGACTGAAGTGAGGCTTCATTGGCCGCTGTTTGGCGCCATAGATTCTCAGTACGCGTTCCCGCCTACTGTTGTACATTCTGTTTCATGTTAAACATTTCTCGTTACTCGTCAAGTAGGCCTAACTTCACTACAATGCATTCGTTTGCTTACGAAACATTTACTTTATAATTATTGTAATTAAAACTCACTTTAACTTATTATATACATTAAGGACTATTTCTTTTCCTCCGCTTTTGAGAGGGTTCCACTCTTATGTTTAATAACCACACACACCGAGGATGCAGAAGCCATACTTCAGTACCACGTGCTTACGTGAACAACTACGATCTCAAGTGACGCCAGCTTGTTACAAGAACAGACAACCTCGCTATTACTGTTGGTATACATCCGCGTTCATAATAGCCTACATAACAAAATATAAAAGTAGCTTTTCTTTTACATAGCGTTTTACATATAAGTGAAGTTATATGTTTCATCGTATTTAACAACTAGAATTCAATTTTTTATTTTCAAATATACAAGATTATGGTTTCCAAATACGAACTATATTTTCCTGCGTCATGTGAGTGTTTCGACTGGGAGCCAATCACGGGTATGACAGCAACGTGATTATGTTTATATTAGGATTTTTCTTACAGCGAAAACAGTATACCTGAAGCGGCGCGGCAGTTAAGATGATGGTATGACAACAGCGTTTAGTTCTCCCGGAAAATCCTAAGCTTTAATGAGGGTTTTGCATTGTGGATGCGGATCATTCGTGAGAAAAACTCTCCCTTTCCAACAAAAACCGAAAGAAGTGTTAATCCAAAAAAAAAAAAAAAGTGTTAATCACATTCTTGCCTGTAGCTTATTTTTTTAACTGTCAGTTACAGGATAAACGAAAACGTGTACTGAAAAAAGTATATTATATATTTTTTTAATTATGGTTTATTTAACGACGCTCGCAACTGCAGAGGTTATATCAGCGTCGCCGGTGTGCCGGAATTTTGTCCCGCAGGAGTTCTTTTACATGCCAGTAAATCTACGCAACCTCAAGCATAGAAGGCCAGCGCTATACCAACTACTATACCTAGGGCGACGATATTATAAAAGTATACAAAGATTTCATTTCCTGCATTTAACACAAAATATATTTTTTAATCTCCTGTAACACCTTAATCAGGAATTATTTAAGAAACTGTATACTTAACATAACTGTTGGTAATAATGAAGTTATAGTTATAAAGAGTGAACCATGAAACAGTTGATTTTAAAGCCTCAGCAATTATGACAATGAATAATTTTAGGGAAAAAAAACATACTAAATCTAAAGTGCTTAGGAAAGTATTTCACTGTACATCATAATACTCTGAATACTATATCCAAAAGGTGACCTCCATTTCGCTGCATGCATTCTTCAAGTCTACATTATATATTTCCCATTAAAAGGTGCAACTTCTCAGAAATTTAAATAAACTTCATTATTACGAATACTTTCTTTGAGTTCTTCAATGTTTCGTGGAGTGGATCACTAAATAACTTACACTTCAAATATCACCACAAGAAGAAATCGCGTGCTATCAGATGTGGTGATATCAGGAACCATGAAATATCGCCATATCTGGAGGAAATGCGGTTTTTTAAACAAATGCTTCATTTCATTGTCTAGTTGTCCCTGCTGTTCCAACTACGTGTCTGGATTGATTTCAAGTTCGTCAGCAATTTGAAGAGAGAAAATTCTTAAGCCATTCGGACATATCGCTGTGATGTGACGGTAACGAAATTGAATTCCCATTATCGTCTTCAAACAAATGAATGCCGATGATTCCAAAGGGCACTATTCCAGTTCATGCAATGACTTTGGCTCTAAGTTATAGTTCCTAATGCATTTGATGAGGAATGGTTGCTGGCCAGTGCCGAAAATTTTGTTTTATTCATATATCCAGACAGATGGAATGTGTGCTTCATCGCTCATTAGAATACTGCAAATTGCGTCATCGTTAACGACCATGAACTCCAAGAGTTTCTGGCAAAAAGTCATAAAGAATGAATTGTGAGAAGCTGCAAAACCTACACACAGAACTTCCAACACTGACTTCGACTGTCCATGTATATTAACAACATTAAATGTATTATAATGGTAATGGTTAGTGATGGAAGAAATAATTTTAATACCGATATATTGATATTGCAACATATTGCAAACCTAATTTCGATAATTAATCCTATTGCAGAAAATACATCGACATATCGAACGATTATCGATATATCGTTATTCCGTAAGAAAATTTCATTTTCAGATTACATTTACGGTATTACAGTAAAATTACTTAAATATTAATATTACTTTTTGCCATTGAAATTAACATCATAACAGTCAAAAGCATAAATGTAAAATTGTAACAATAAAATTACTTTTCAATACCATATGATGTAGGTTCTAACCTAAATCAAAATTATGGTGGAGGTAAGGTGAGCTTAAATGATATAGTGGGAAAGAGTTAAATGAACACTACATCATTGAGTATTTGGTACTAGAACACGATTCAATCATTCTAACCTTATATAGGATTCAATCCAGAACAAAGACATGTATAATGCTCTTTTATATCTAACAACGTAATCATTTTTTAACGTAAGTAAACAGAAATTGTAGTTATTTTTAAATGTAAGTAAACGGCACTTAGAATGCTACAAGTTTTAATAAAGTTGATTTGATACAATCCTTCTATAGTAAGTTCCCATTGCAAGTTATTGTTACACTCCAAAATAGCAAACAAAAATGGTAATGATGACAGGGATAGAATTTTTATGCACCAAAAGATATAATAAGAAAACAGAATGTCAGTACTAAGCTGTGCATAGAAATCACAGCCGTAAACAAATGTCACATCGATATTAAATTCTTGTTTCTCTTTCCATTTCAGAATATGGAAATAAAAGTTTTGATACCTGTTTTGAGGTCAAACGGTTCCCTTTCAGGGTGGGAGTTGCTTCTGCCTTGGAGAACATTAATAACAATATTAAAACAGTAGTAGATAAACAGCCAATTAGAACAAGGTATTGAGTGAGGTTGCACAATTATGTAACTGTCCACCTTCATTAGCGCCATCTCTCGGGAATTATCGAAGTTGTTTAGTGTGGATTTTGTTGTTGTTGATAATGATGATAATTTCACAAAAAAAAAGAATAAATTTACGAGAAAACCGTTATATTATACGATATATTGAATCATATTTTCGATATCGATATATCGACATATCGAAAAGAAAATATCGGTATTTCGTAAAAACCGATATATCGCTCCCATCTCTAGTAATGGTTTTTTTATTTTATTGGGTTATTTTACGACGCTTTATCAACATCTAGGTTATTTAGCGTCTGAATGAAATGAAGGTGATAATGCCGGTGAAATGAGTCCGGGTCCAGCACCGAAAGTTACCCAGCATTTGCTCGTATTGGGTTGAGGGAAAACCCCGGAAAAACCTCAACCAGGTAACTTGCCCCGACCGGGATTCGAACCCGGGCCACGTGGTTTCGCGGCCAGTCGCGCTGACCGTTACTCCACAGGTGTGGACTCTAGTAATGGTACCGTATGATATTTCATAACCATAACTTGAACCATCTCTCTGACTGAGGTTCTGGCTGATATGTACATCTATAATCTGACAATACATCTCACTTGACGATATGTGTCAGAGGAAGAACAGTAATTTAGGAGCTTATTTTCAAAACGCCTCTTGTCCATCTGATAACTAAAATGAGCTTCCTGTGTCCATGCATTCTTCAAATATAACTCTACATACAACTGTCATGATTTTGCTTCAGAACGCCCTCTAAATCACTAAAATCGTGCGTTAAAAGTGACTATTGGAATTAAACTGACTTCTGTCCACAGCAAAATTGCAACAAGATATTAGTTCCAGCTTTGGAATCAGAGAGTCTCGTGCTCCCATTTGAATCTCCTTGGTTTCATAATATGTCTTGCCTAGCTAGTAAGAAATTTTAGATCTAAAAACGTTTTTCGTGATTTCCCACAATGTTATGGGAATGGACAAGAGTCCTTTTGAAAATAAGCTCCTCAATTGTTTATATGCATCTGAAGTCTGATTAGCATAATAAATTACTAGTCAGCGATGTATGCGATGGAGGGGGAAAGTAACTAGCCACTTTAGCTCATTATCTCCTGGCTTAGTTGTCTCGTGAGTGATGCTTTAATTAGTGTCACTTATGAGATTCAAATCTGTCTTCGGACTGTTGATTAAACAACAACTTGAACCACTTGCGTACTTGTTAGACTCATAATCTGTATTTTAAATGTCAAGTTTAGTGGTTTTTGTCAGCTGCAGAAAAAACCAATTCTCAAGTTACCGTAATGAGAATCGCTAAGCCATATTCTCACAACACGCGACTCAACACGGCACTGGATCTCAAGAGCTGCCGGCGATTCGTACGGAAGGAAAGTTTTACGACATATTTCTTGAAAGACTCCCAGAATTTCTTTCGACATCAACTGCACGGTCCTGCTTGAAACCACACCTATTTTCGATGAATTTACAAATATCATTATAACTGGATATATCAAGTTACAAGAACTGATCTATACAGATATTATCTTCCTATAACTAGCGACAGCATTTTTGACGTATGGTATTTTATTGATCCATTTAAAAGCTTGGGTGCGAGTTGCCTACCAAGAAGTTATTGGGTGACATTACGCACTGGCGAGCATTAATGTTTCTGTTTTGGTTCCGAGGTGATTGAACAGTACAGTCACTTCCAAATATGAGTGATCAATTCCATGTGCGTTACTCCCCAGCCGTGGGACTGAAACCGGATGGTCTATGGCGAGTCCTCGGCATCAAACCCTTTGATTTGATTACCTGGTTGGGTTTTTCCGAGGTTTTCCCCAACCAAAAGGAAAATGCCGCATAATCTTTCGGCGAATCCTCGGACCTCACCTCATCTCACTACATCTCGCCAAAATATTGTAAAAAATTGCACAAAATTGTAAAAATTGTAGACAATTACTAAATTGTAAAACTGTAAAAATTTGTAAAAATTGTAATTGTAATATTGTAAAATTTTGACTTGTTCCACATCTTAAAGCTTCATTTCTCACGTAAGATCTATGGAATAAAATGAATGAATGAATGAATGAATGAATGAATGAATGAATGAATGAATGAATGAATGAATGAATGAATGAATGAATGAATGAATGAATGAATGATAAACTTGACACATTGGAAATACGCGCCTTTTTAAATTTAAATTTTGTAAAAATTATTTAAAGTAACAAAAATTAGCTTTCTCAAATTTATCCGCTCCCTACATGTCTTCGTCATCTGCAGAGCCATTATTGTAGGATTTCAAGGGAAAAATTGTTCCGGAGCCGGGTATCGATCCCGGGACCTGTGGTTGAACGTACCAGCGTTCTACCAACTGAGCTGCCCAGGAACTCCACCCGACACCGTTCCAATTTTTTCCGGTGTCGGGTGGAGTTCCTGGTTAGCTCAGTTAGTAGAGCGCTGGTACGTTCAACCAGAGGTCCCGGGATCGATACCTGGCTCCGGAACAATTTTTCCTTTGAAATTATTCAAATCTGTTTACAGCGAGCTTCACCTGAAAAAAAACTAGATTTGCATTATTGTAGAGTTCCCAGATTTCGGTTTTACTCGGAACAAAACGGCTTTATCTCTTTCGTTCCGCGTACGGTGCAAGTCTTGAATGGTACGCCAAATGTTTCGTTTCCAGTTTTCAAATACCACGCGTGGTCTGATTGGCTCTGATCGCGAAGCAGCCTGCGAGCTATTCCATCTCAAATCGACCGAAATATAGAAGAAATTGACCTTACAATTTCTAAATACAAGTAACTTTTTTTTGTACATGGAGAACTGTGATACAATGCTTTGTGCAAAGTTTGAGGCATCAGAACTTCATAGTGTTTAAATTAAAAATATTTAAATTTATCGTATTTTCATAAAATTAGCAACTTTAAACTGTTGTAGCTCCGAAACCCTTCCACCCAATGATCAAAATCATGGTTTATTTTGATGTTGAGAAATTAAAGTTTAATATTGACATATAAACAGATTTTTGTTTTACTTTTTATGGAAATGGAGAAATTTAGATTTTTCCTCATCAAGACGCCTTTGCCTAGGAAAAAATATTTTTAAAATATATAGTTAGATTCCGCATTGAAAGTACAAATAAACACATTTTTTACTGATGGTATGTTGATAAGAAAGTATTGAAAATATCAAATAAAGAAAATTAATAGTACGCGCGTGAACTAACCAGCTGACTGTGAGACGGGAGCTAGCCCAGACAAGCAAGGCCAGGAGACTGACACGTGATGTTTCGTCTAGTAGCGCATAGCTAGGCTAGCTTTATCACAAGTTTTCATAAACACTGGAGTAAAATGACGCCCAACGCTCGCTTATCTTCATCTCTCGGCCAGTTCGTGCGGTTTTGCGCCGTTCAAGTCCAGGCGTGTGAAAATAATTTATTTAATACCCTCGAAACTTATTGCCATACCACTAAGCAAACAACGCCGAATTCCTCTTAATAATGCAAGGTTTTTTCTCAGTATTTTTTACATTTTTACAAATGGGCAAAAAGCCTAAAACTAAGTAAAACCAGATTATCTGTCTCTCTGTGTACAATAAAAATAAGGATTACTTCTCAACATAGCCTACCAAATGTCAGCTTCAAAATGAGCTCCCGTTCAATGTTCTGTAGTAAATGGTTCCAGAGTTCTGAGAGCTGAAAGAGGCTTGTTTTTATAAAAAAAAAACGCTACATTTGTCGTTCAACAATACGAAAACCGTTTGACTTTCGATAGTATATTTTTGAAAATGCACTCTCCTCGGCACCTTGTATAAATAGGGTAAAAAATTAGAGTATAAAAAATGCGAGGTTTTTTACTGATCGATTTCATATGGAATAGCCCCTACGTAACATGTACAATGGGAATGGTAGCGGCGAAGTAGAAAGACGGGTGTATTTTATAGATTTAAATGGTGCACAAAAATGTAAAATATTTTAATTGTAATCAAGCTTTTGCTAAGTATTGCCACATCAAAAATGCATTTACGGAGAGAATATTTTTCAGTAATGGCTACAAAATGGAGAGATGAAAGGAACAGAAGTACTGGAAATCTTATTAGAAATGAACTTTGTGAATACTTCAACAATGATAAAAATTGTAAGACTAGTGAATTTTACAAGAAGATTTTGCTGTTTATCTTAGTTTTCAATGGTCTTATTAAGCAATTTTGTTGTCCACCGCTTTGGACTAACGGTTAGCACGTTGACCGTGAAATTAGTGGGCCCGGATTCAAATCCTGATTGTAACAAGTTACCTGGTTGAGGTTTTCCAGGGGTTTTCCCTCAACCAATTGAAGCAGAATTGCTGGGTAACTTTCGGCGTTGGATCTCGGACTCATTTCGCCATTATTAATTCACTATCATCATCATCATCATCATCATCGTTATTATTATTATCCATACCATAGCCCGGGTTAAGTTCACGGTGCGGCGTGCTGAACTTGTACAATAGCGCGGTCGTGCGACAACCCAATTATTCACAGAATAGGAGTGGTAAGCACAATAAGCCTCAGGCTGCAGTGCAAGCCTTTGGGTCCCTCCTACGTACAAGACAGAAAGGAAAAAAGCTGTTTTGTTAGAAGCAAAATTACTGTACTGTACAAAATTACTTATTCCGCTCCCCACTTAAAAAATTTGTTTGTTATACCTTCGTCTCCAGGCATTTTCTGACTCTTTAAGCTCTCTATAGCAACTCTCACTTCGCTGGGTGGAATAAACATTTTAGAGATAAGTATCCTATTATAATTAACTTCCCCACCTACAAATTCAGCGCATTCGCGTTCGATTCCTGCCAGAGAGGTGAAAATTCTCACCATTCCACAAACAAATACATCATGTCAGTCCCTTGTCTCAGGTTTGTCACGTGTTATTTTAAGTCCTGCGCCTTGCTGACCTCATGTTCATATGGTACACGTACACGTTATATACCTTCTCATCAGCTGCAACTCCAGAAGCTCCCAGGTCACTCGATTCGTAGAAGTCCACCGTTGAAATCTCTTGAATTTTGTTCCACGTGAAACAGTGTACGTCGCAGTAGGTCTGTTTCCAGCTGCTACTGCAAAGGTACAGTACGATTATTTAGTCCAGACAGTCGCCGGCAATGTGCGCCTGAGTCAGGCGAGTCCATTAAGTTACGCCAAGGGATGTTCAGGTTAGTTTGTCGCCTGCAGTCAGAGCGATCGGATGTCATGCATGCGGTATAGCGTTGTGTTTCCAGTACAGTTAAGCTGTACTGCATTCCTTTACCGACCGCTTGCCCCTATCTCTACTCCGGAGCTCTCCTCACTACTCCTATTACTTCCCCTCTTTCGCATCGCTGAGCTGACAGGATTAAATAATAATGAAGTTAATTTTCCATTATCGAAAGGGATACCGTAGAAATCTTCTTCAATACTGCCTTTGTCCACCACAAATCCACATAGACTTGCTGGAATTTTAACTCTGGTGTCTGACATGGAAATATGACGCTATAAAAATCAATCGTATAACACTGAAAAGTGTTTCATTACTTATTGCTATTAATTGTCTTATTCTATTCTAATTATATATTACAATTATATCTTATCCCTGCATTCGACTTCATGCTGCATCTTTTACTTGTAATAAACAATTTTCTATTCATCTTCTCTTCGGCCTCCAAGATATCTTCACATTTCTCGACATCTTAACTCTTACAACTTTCGCTGCAAGATAAGATAACCCACTCATTTGCCGAAAGCGATATTTTACCCTATCTTAGTATACAAATAGTGTGGAAAACATCTCTACATGTTTATTTGGATGTATTTATACATTATATTGTATAACCTCGGATCCAACTGATAATATGCTAATCACAAACCACCGAGAACGACACAAGTACTAGAAAAAAATGAGCATTTTACATTATATTTCAAACCTATGGTTTTGCCATGTTTGTAAAAGCCTTCACCTATGATCAACAACTCTATGTATTAAAACTGAAGATGTGTTTAAGATAACGAAACCATCCCAACCATCTATTTCGGCAAGGAGTGCAAGGAAAGCATATAAATGACTGAGAGTGTATTATGTCTTCTACGTAATATGGCGTTGCCACTCTTTATGAATGACGGCAGTGCCCTTCTTCAGGTGTTAAGCAAAGACGCATGATATTACAATAAAGACAGAGTTATTTATTGTATGCAAGGGTCTTTTTAACATGACATATAAGGTACACGTACCAAATAACGCCACCTTAACACTTAAGTCATTGTTGCTCTGGAAAATAAGTTATGTAAAACACAAAACTTATGACAAAGAAGCTTTAATCTTATGTTTAGAAAATAGCACAATGAATATGGTAATATTATATAATGGAGAAGAATTACAACTCAAATAGGAAAACTTCGTACACTGGCGTTATTAAGAACAGCTTGTCCAATTAACGCCACCTATATTCTAGTAACCTATACACTTATAATTTTTAATGAATTATTTTTCCTAAGTAACATTAATTGAACTAAGCAACTAATAAAATTCACTTCTGTTAATAAAAGGTACAAAATCACTCAATACTAAGGAAATATTCTTGATCTGAAGCTGAAACTTCATGATTAGAAAAATATGTTTTCCGGTAACTCCTTACTTTCAAAAGAAGATACAACGAAACACAGTAGAAACTTAGTTAAATATGAATGTTTTTCCACAAGTAAATGAAAGTCTGATAAGCAATTGAATCAATATCATCACTGTGCACATTCTGGACATTTGTAAGTTGAAAGTTTAGTGTTTTTCCTGATGTTTCGACACTAATTCTGTAAATACCTCACACAATATGAATATAAAAGAAATGAAAACAAATGAGTACCATAATAACATAACCTAAACTTTTTATCTGTAGACCTTTAACGCCATGTTAGAGCGCTATTGAGTACTTGATACCATTACACGCCTGTTTCTCTAATATTTTCAAATTTTATAGATAGCATAGAAGAATGTTTAAGGATCACGAAAATATATAGTTTAATATAGTTATTATTTGCTCAACACACAAAATAATTAATTGTCTGTAAACAAAAACAAATGTGGATTACCATTGTAATCCAGGTGAGTACTGGTGTTACGAAATTTAACGCGAGTAACGAAGGGTTAATAAAAATTCACGGATGACCAAGACTAGACCTATACTGCAACACAATAACGTATGATATTTAAACTAAAGTAAAACTGACATTAATTTATAGCAACGAATGTAAGAAAACACGCTATAACAGATGTTACTTTTTCTTGACTGTAGCGGTCATAATCACGAAGGTGTGATAAAGAAATCTAGCTTTAGGACGATATTAAGCTGCGGAGTATTACTGTTTGCAGTGAGGTAAAATATAAGTTCATTGATGGTTCCAATAATTATTGCTTTTGGATATAAATTGTATTGAATAAAATACATTTACAACATATAATTGCCACAAAGAACGTAATATCTTAATGTTTCTATTGCTTAAAGTTTTATAATGGGCCATTTTCAATCGAGGAGATAAAAATTAATATATTTTAAAAATTCCTCATTTTTACTTTCTTTGTTTCCCCCCTCTCACCCAAGGAAAATTTAAACTTCCACGTGCTGGGGTTTTACGCGCTTTCTCGCCGAGAGCTGAACAATAGTAGCAGGGTAAAGTAAACTCTGTATTAGCATGTAAAATATATCTTTGCCACAAATTTTGTCGGCTTACTGAATCACTATAACCACCGACTGCAGGTCATTTTCCTTAGCAATGAAAAATATTAAGCAGTGGAAAAGCAGCGACTATGCTTTTATGTAAGCTTGCTGGAAAATAAAACGAAAGTTTTTAAAATGCTATGAAATCAACAAGAATTCGAGAAAATAAGTTTTAATTATACCAAAAGTACAAAAAATGAGCTATCGGACAAAAAAGGCAAAAAACTGAAACATAAAAATTACATACGTAGTTTGTAGTTTATGTTATAGCATAAAATTAATTACTGTACTTAAGGGCGTAGTTTTAAAGTAAAATGAAAAATAATGAAATTTCATCATCATAAGCCCCCTAATAATGATGATGATGATTATTATTATTATTATTATTATTATTATTATTATTATTATTATACACTCACTAACAGGAGAACGTGAATTCGATTATGCGCAATGTTCAAAACATGCAGAGGTGAGCCTACCTGCTGAAGAGACAAAAAATACGTTGCAGCCGCCAAATTATTTTTCAAGGAACGACCACTCATATAAATTGAGGTGAAGAAGACAGAGGACGGACACTGGAAAGTTTTCTTTTCTCAATCGTACTATCAGGGACTGGAATGCAGACTTACTAAAGGCTTTACCAATAACCAAAAATATATTTCAAAATAGGCTTAAGGGCTTTACTAATAGATGGTAGTATATTATTATGCACACTATATTTTAAAGGCTGTAATTGTTGTTTTGTTATTTGAAGTGTTGTATCAGTGAAGAAGTGTGTTGTGTCAGTAAAGTTTTATAGTTTATAATGATAGTGCAAACTATTTGAACAGTGAAATGTTTTTGAAGTGTTAGTGAAATCAGGATAGTGTCAGTGAAGTGTGTCGTAGTTCCAGTGCAGTGCAGTGAGTGAGTTGACAGCGGTTACTTGTGCATGTATGGACATATCATACTCGTAGGTTTTAGTTCGAACTTTTGATTTACTTTAAATGGTATTTTAAGTGATCGTGATTCATTTAATTTAGGATGCTCCTTATTAATATTATTATACTAATATTATTATTTATTAGTATCAATTATTATTATTGTTATTATTATTAGTATTATTATTAATTGTCATTATTGAGTGTAATTAGTTACCACTGCCACTGGGTATTTACCTATTTGTAGTGTGAATACATACATACATACATACATACATACATACATACATACATACATACATACATACATACATACATACATACATACATACATAACCTTTCAAAAGAAAATTAGTCCCAATGTGACAGGTTTGTCTAAAATTCTGTACATGCCTAATTCGGTTAGTTATGGTAATAACACTGAATAAAACTGGATTTATTGAATCAGCTTACCAAAACATTTACATTGTATTTTTTTTTTTTTTTTTTTTCGTTTGCTGACTTGTGAATGTACGTCTGTTTTTATGCCAACTCTGTATTAAGCATTATGAATTACCTCTTAACCATGCTGTCCGTTCTTTATCTACTCATCATGAAATGTTATCTCTCAGAGTATGTCTGCTATCAGCGATATAAGTGTTTACAGAAAACAAGATAACTTACGTATTGCGCCAATGAGTCACTATCACTTCACGTCAATTTAGTGCACAGGAAGGCATTCAACTGAAGCAGAAACAGACAGCGATCTGTTTATCAGTATGATTTGTTGCAAGTTACGAAGAAAAACGGATTGAACAAACCGAGTTATCAAGTTTTCAGAAACTACCGTACTTCAATCGCTCATCATTATCATCACGAAAAGTGTGGATACAGTCGTTTCTCTTCTCCTTTCACATCAACACACGGAATTTGGTGGAAGTTCACGGGCAACAATTACAGCCTTCACCGTGAAAAAATCTCCAACACGTGCCAGTTCAAATAGACATAACAGTTTGTTTGCAAGGAGTGATTTATAAGTGTGAAATTGTATAGCATTTATCACTAAATGGTGGACCACTGCTGAAGAATATTTGTGACCGTGAAAGTGTGTCGTGCTTGAATCTGCAAGTCATCGTTGTAAATTGCCGCTAGTTATAAACTCAAGAAATCCAGTGCACAGTTAAGCTGTGAATATTCTATAACTTGTGAAAATAATTTTAATGCGAGGGGAGGAAATTGATTTAGATTCGTACTGCATTCGCTTAGAAAAGTATCTATCTTGTGTAACAATAATTATAATCAATTTAAGTGAAATTAAATTTCATTTAAAGCGTAGAAATGGAGTTTTGAATATAAAGCAGCATTCAATTTCTTTCATAAAAATATATTATAATTTGTTTTACAAATCAATTAACGTTCTTTAGATATAATTTTGACGCTGATTATAATACGTGACACTAAGAAAAATCAAATCGTTGTAATATTAACTGACGTTTAGCTCTTAAAATTTGATATTCTCTACTTTTTATACTACAAATTACGTATATTCACGGATTCCAAATTAAATGTAATTAATTTCATAGCGTAGATGTAATATTAAAGAGTAGTTTAAAAAATTACACAATTCTTACAAATACTTGTTAGATATAACAATTTTATTCCGTTGATTTTTAATATCGTCTCCGATATGCAACTTCCATTACCACATGAGTGGTCTCCTAGTGATGTACAAAATTGTTAGTCCGCTTGTTTTCTTCTGCTGTTAATAGTATGCCATATATGTTAACATTAATATTGAAACAATATATTATAATTTATAGTAATGTGGAAATTAAGATTAAATTAGTTCGTTTCTGTAATAAAAATAACGATAAATAAATAATTACAATCCACAAATATTGCGTTTTGCTGTAAGTGAACTTTTAGCAAAAAAATATTCATAAAAACTTTTGGTTTTCTAGTCCTGTAGATTAGTCTTAGCAAAAATGTTAAATTACCACTGTAAAACGTATCCTATCTCAGTGTTAATTATTTTCGTGTTATCATTTGATAAAGTATTATCACAAGATAAGTGTGCAATTGGTTGCAAGTGCTTTCGAAGTGTGGCAAACTGTAGCAACCAACATGTAGGAGCCATACCGCCTTCAGGATCTTTCGACTTCAATGTAATATATCTGGACATGTCGTATAACGTGTTAGATGAACTGAAGGATGACTTGATAACATATCCTTACTTAAGAAACGTAACTTTTAAGAATAATTCTATAGGAGAATTGGATCCATGGGCATTTCAAGGACTGACTAATCTCTTACAATTGGATCTATCGGAAAATAATATAAGGACTTTTCATAAAGGCACGTTTAATCTTATTCCTCAGTTACAACATTTATCATTATGTAAAAACACCATCGACACTATTGAAGAACATTTATTTGGTGGACTGAGAGAACTGGAATACCTCGATATTTCATTTAATTTAGTGTCGAACATAATGGATGCTACCTTCCATTCAAACGGACAATTAAAGTTTTTATATCTGGGACACAATTACATCTCGAGCATAAGTGAACTAACATTTAAAGAACAAAATAATTTACAACAGTTAGATCTCTCATATAACAAAATTCAGACTCTCTTGTCTAACGATTTCACTGCCCTTGCAAACTTGGAGTGGTTATCCTTATCACACAATTCCGTAACACAAATCGCCAGTGACGTATTTCGTAATCTCAGAAACATTACGTATCTGGATTTATCTTCAAATAAAATATCTGGTGTACATGAAGATTTATTTTCGAATTGTTCTCAACTTCAAAATCTATCATTAGCAAATAATAAAATATCACATCTGGAACCAAAAGTTGTGAAAAATATAGACAAGCTGAAATATCTCGATATGAGAAATAACAATTTTAATTCGTTTGACTACACGATGTTCATCCCCCTAAGGAGCCTGGAACTGTTGGATTTTGGACTCAATAATATGAAGACTCTGGATCAACACGTTGTGAAATGGATGATGGAAGCTGATACAGTTATAGGGCTCGCAGGTAAGAATATGCCTCCATTTGATATCTTAAGGTTATAATTACAGATGAAATTATACAAGAATTTATCGATATTCGATAATCCATACCGTAACTGAGGGTCCGATACTTGGTATTCGATAAACGATACCTTCCTTCCCCTAACTGCGGAATTAAATAATTCATAGGAATTTAACTCAAAATAAAGATAAAATTAAATAAGTAGGTATATCTCTAAATCGACAGCTAGAATGCAGCACATTACAATCTCACTCCCAAGTCCCGGTTAGTCCAAATTAAGTATGTCCTGGTCAAAGACGAAATTTGGGTATGTTTTTTTTTTCGTCAAAGTTCCCCTTTTCCTATTGTATCCCCACAGTTTCAATTGAATTCAATTATTTATTAAGTCATTAAACATACAGTGATAGGCTTCGTCACAATACAGAAGGGAAGTAGAGCGCGGATGTTTGGCAAAATGCCTTTTTTACTGGGTGGAAGTAAATCATTTGCATAGATAGGCTATAAATGTGATTTGGAGTAAATCAAAGTGATAGGGCCAATTTTTATTTGGCCTATTTTGCCTTTTTAAGGTGTTTCTCACTAATAAATGTCTTTTTTGTCATTTTAAAGCAATATTTCTTGTTTATTTGCAATTTTCTAATTAATTGTAATGTAATGTGTATCAAATTTAAATATTTGAAATAATGACTAACTTTACTAACAAAGTAAATAAAAGTAATTTATTTCGGTGCTTAATCTGCTACCTTTTTAGTCCATTTAAAATTAAAAAAAAAAACATTTACGAGGCGTTATTTTTCGAAATTTATATTGTAGCCTATATTATAGTACATATTTTAAGATTTTATAGAGCATATTTGAAGCTACATAAATGCATATAAATCTGGGTGCTGCTGATCACATACAAGTAAAAAGCGGCGCGCAGTATGAGTAGCGACGTGTGATCGTACCTTACCTCTCAAACAAAGCCTTAAGGTTCAGCCTTACATTCACATTTGAAGGGTTCAGAGCCATTGTGGGCCAAGCGACATTTATTTAAAAAAGGAGAGAGCAAGGGTAAAAGTAAAGTGAATACCATAGTTTAATGAAGATTGATATATCATTTAGTTTGAATGTGTTACTTCATGTTACTTGCTAATTTATTTTTTTATTTTATTGGGTTATTTTACGACGCTGTATCAATATCTAGGCTATTTAGCGTCTGAATGAAATGAAGGTGATAATGCCGGTGAAATGAGTCCGGGGTCCAGCACCGAAAGTTACCCAGCATTTGCTCGTATTGGGTTGAGGGAAAACCCCGGAAAAAACCTTAACCAGTTAACTTGCCCCGACCGGGATTCGAACCTGGGCCACCTGGTTTAGCGGCCAGACGCGCTGACCGTTACTCCATAGGTGTGGACTACTTGCTAGGGCTAGTAATAACTTCATTTTAACCCTTGTTTTCTACGGTTTTAGTAAATGGCGCTTGGCCCACTATGGTTCTGAACCCTTCATATAAAATTTCAGTATCGAGTATCGGTATTGAAGCTCTGAAACAGGTATCTGTATTGAGAATATGTGGTGTCGACTCATTTCTACTTTCAAGATTAAATGCACTCCGTGTCAGAATATATTCTAAATGAAATTTTATTTAAAAAAAAGACATTATTTATGAGACAGTACATGTCATGATATAAAAAAATCAATTAAATAATATAATTGTCCGCCGCTGTGGAGTAACGGTCAGCATGCCTGACGAGCGGGCCCGGGTTCAAATCCTGGTTGGGACAAGTTATCTGGTTGAGATTTTTTTTCCGAGGTTTTCTCTCAACCCAATAAGAGAACATGTTGGGTAACTTTCGGCGTTGTACCTTGGACTCATTCCTCTGGCATTATCACCTTCATCTCATTCAGACGCTATATAATCATAGCAGTTGAAAAAGAAACATAAAATAACCGATTAAAAAAAAAACAATATAAGTATCTTCGAAATGTTCGACAAGTCTTAACAGAATCTGTTACAACAGACAGAAATAACACTATTGATAGATACAGTATATCAACATTTGTTTGTTTTGATGGAGAAATCATTGCAATAAGTGAAAGTCTCAGGAATCTTCTATGCCACATCAATAAATTTTAGACTGCAGTTATATTGTCAGACTCCAAAGCAGCTATTCCTTCAATAGTCTCGAGACACACACCTTCATCTCAAACAGCAGAAATAACTAAAAATGCTCTCTCTATTAATAACAATCAATAAAAGAATTGTATTCCAATGGATACCAACCCATTGTGGATCCTGGGAAACGAGAATGCGGATGCTTTAGCAAAGAAGGGCAGCACTGCTACTTACAGACCTGTTACTAAATCTACGTATTAGATACTCTGTGAAGAGATTTATTAAGTCTACATACTTAGACTTCAACAAACAAAATTTGATAACACAAACTCAAGGGAAAAAAAAGGAACTCTCTGCGTCAAAGTCCACAGTTAATTTCCGATTTACCACGCAAATCGTCTGTAGCTGCATTTAGATTGGCAACAGGCCGTGATTGTTTGGCCAAACACCTGCATAGAATTGGAATATATCAGTCCCCTAACTGCCCATTGTGCAACTCAAACCGAGAAATGGATTCGGAACACCTCAAAGTCTGTACTTCACTGGCTGACCATGGCAATATCTTTGAAAAATATTGGAGTGCAAGAGGTCAAATGACTTTATTGTCAAACGCCTGGCATTAGAAAACAACAACAACATTTATTATATCTACAACAAATCCTAAGAAAGTAAAGGAAATTAAAAGGATATATTGTCTGCTCCTTTCATTTAAATATTTATCCGAAATCTGGGATAAATTGATAAGATTAAACTAAGCGATAAAGGGAAATTTTCATCCGTACCTCCTCATGATAGGGAATGGAAATAACGTTTAGGTAGCTAAGGTGGGTGTGGCTAACATATCATTGTCAGTACATACGATCCTCGTGTAAACTAGAGGCTAATCTCCCTTAGGAGATCAAAATATGCCTACTCCTGAAAGAGAAACGAGGCTCAGTATACCCGTAGCGAAGGCATCTTCTCTCATGTTGGTGATGATATGATGAACAAACACCCTGCTAGCTTCGAGATAGAGAGATGGCAGCTCCATACACACCGAACCACAGTGGTCAATATCGCGATATTAGGAGGACAAAAGTCGAAATTTCGAGTTTCCCTGATGATGTTTTGTTGTATGGGAACGCGATAACAAAGAACCAAAGCTTTCTAAACTGAATATAGTTTATGGCTTCGATGTTTGTATTAAACTTGAGAGAGGGTCAAAGTTATGGGTTCTTGCGTATCCCTCAGTCGTGCGTTATCTGCAGTGTGGAGCGATCGCATTTCTTGTGTGGTTCTGTGTTACTGGTGAAGTGTTTCGTTAAATCTGTTGTGGAGGAATGGAGAAGAATGTTTAAGCTATGTTTTACATTTTATTCCAAGTCTATAACATTAATAGTTTGGGCGTACATGCTTAACACTTATGCGCGTAAAATATTATAATTTTAAATATATTTCGCAACTTGCTCTTGGAATATAAAAATTGGTTCACGATGGGTCACGATAAAATCTTAGCAGTCAATTTCCTTAGACCTTAATCTCTAAGCCTGCATATATTTTATTTGCCGAGGTTTGCCCGTTTTTTCAAAATATCTACTTTCTTGCAGATTGTGCGACTGCAGTTACGCGCCGCGATCTATTCACTTTTCTCCAAAGCACAAACTGTGTAATGAAAGCAAGGTCATCACAAGTGTTACAACAATTACTTTCATATGCATTGTCAAAATTGAAATTTGAAGGTTGTGATGAAAACCTTAAGTCAGAACTTTTTAAAAAAATTAGAATTTTTTCATGTAACCTGTTACGAAGGTGGAGGTCATGTAATAGGACAATGTCGCGATTTTTAGAGAAATATTCAGAATGGCTTGATGTAGAATTGTCAGTTCCAATACCTACTGAGGAATCTTGCCAAGGAGAAGCCTCGGGTGCAGTTAGAGGGCGCCCAAGGAAACTGTTTTCTTCGAGTAGTGTAAAAACAAAGAAAAGAAAAGTGGAAAATCTTTCAAACTCTTGTTCGTCACAAGAACTTGCCCTGGCAACACAGATGTCTCTTACGTATGAAGGTAAAAGAAATGTGGCAACAATTATTCAAGAATCTGTGTCGAAAAGTCCGAGATCAGTCCGGAAAATAAAAAAAATTTGCCAACAGCCAGCCACTGAGCCTAATTGTAATACATATACAACAGAGGAGGCACTAGCTTTGCTTGTTGATTTAAAATTAACAAAACATCAATATGTAGCATTACAAAAAAGTGCGAAAGAAAGAAGCGCAAACATCTACCCGCCATATTATAGACTGCTAAATGCAAAATCAGAATGCTATCCCAGTCAGGAAGCGCTAATAATTACAGATTCACTGGCAGAAGTAAAATTACAATGTTTACTTGACCACTCTGTTGAGCGTTTATCTATTGTTCAAAAAGAAGTTCTTGAACATTCCTTTCAAAACGAAGAAAACTGAATTCACAAAATTCAAATGACTTACAAATGGGGGTGTGACGGGAGCTCAGGCCATTCCCTTTACAAACAAAATATTTCGGGGTATGAAGCTACAGATTCTGAAATACTTTTGTCTTCAATAGTGCCTTTACAACTCCTGGGTGAAGATGAAGAGTCTGGGCGAAAAACGGTTCTCTGGCAAAATCCAACTACGGTCGACGGCAAAATATGCAACGTTCTCATGGATAATCCTTCAGCCCAAGTGTGTTACATATGTGGTGCTAAGCCGAAAGACATGAATGATTTGAAAAAAATACAGTCATTACCTATAAATAAAAGTCCATTTGAATTTGGACTTTCGACACTGCATGCAAGAATTAGATTTTTTGAGTGTTTGCTTCATATTGGGTACAGAATAGAAATAAAGAAGTGGCAGGTACGCGGGGATCAAAGGAAGAAAGTAGCTTATGAGGCAAGGAAAGAAGAAATTATTAACAAATTTAGAACTGAAATGGGTCTTTTAGTTGATGTTGTGAAACCAGGTAGTGGTACCACGAACGATGGCAACACTTCTCGCCGATTTTTCGAGAATTCAAAGAAATCGTCTGAAATAACTGGCGTTGATGAAACTCTTATCCATCGTTTCTCCGTAATTTTGGACGTTATGTCAAGTGGATATAGCCTGAACATTGGTGCATTAAAAAGTATGCCTTAGACACTGTTGATCTCTATGTGAAATTGTATGGATGGTACTACATGCCTGCCACTGTCCATAAAATACTTATACATGGTGCAGATGTTATGAACAACATGATATTGCCTATTGGACAGTTATCAGAAGATGCCCAAGAAGCCAGACATAAAGAGTATAGATTTTTCCGAGAACACAACACTCGAAAAATCTCAAGAATAAATTGTAACAAGGACCTTTTGCACATGCTTCTAATTTCTTCTGACCCGCATATTTCAAGCAAAAGGAAATTACTAAGAAAGAAAAGTTCCCTTGGCAGTGAAGTGTTAGGTTTGTTGGAAACACCGAGACTGGACAGCATTGCCCATGGTTCAACGGATGGCAGTTCAGAAGAGGATAGTGATTAAGGCCGTCTCTTCCTGTGATTGATGGGAAAGAATACCGTCTTCATTTTACAATAATATCAGGTAATTTATATAATATTTGTAGAAGTTAACAATGTTTATAAATTAGTTGTATCTAAATATCTTGTAACAGTAGGGCATGTTCGTAAAAATTATAAATAATAATAATAATAATAATAATAATAATAATAATAATAAATATTATATTTTCATTATCATTATCAACATGAAGTTGATATTTAGTTAAGTTAACTTCTAGTTGTATCGCATGTATTTTGATATTATTATTATTATTATTATTATTATTATTATTATTATTATTATTATTATTATTAAATTTTACGTCTTGTAATCTTAAGAGTGTCAATTACTAACAGGAAAGTAAAAAAAAAACGATGCTATTGCCAGTAGAGAACAAAAAATAATTTTGTCCTCCTAAAATCGAGAAATTGACCACTGTGCGAACGTAAGTTAATCTTGCTCAGCGCTCGACGTGACCAAGATGAAATATTTACTTACTACAGAACAGATTAACGGTAAATAAAAACGATATACGTAGACAGAGTTTTCTTACCTTTTAAGAGCTTTTCCTTTAGTACATTTTTGGGCTCCATCGACCTTACACGGACACAAAGGTATTCTCATAGCCTGGGTTCACCACGACGTAAGGCCTCATCCTGAGACAACACAGAATATTATATATTGACAACAGAAAAACATTCAAGCCATAGTGGAAATAGTAATAATAATAATAATAATAATAATAATAATAATAATAATAATAATGGCGTTATTTAACCTGGCAGGGTTAACGCCGTAAGGCCTTCTCTTACACTCAACCAGGATTAAAACTTGCTTACATAGTTGAACATAAAACTGATACGATTTAGGTACATAATGAGATCAAAAGAGATAGTTACATAAAAATTTACCTCATAAAATAAAAATAAACATAGTGGAATACATATTAATGTTGTTAGAATCAAATACGAATCACACAAAAACAGAAGCCGATAATTCAATAAAAATATACACAGTAAAAATAAAAATAAACACATTGGAATACATATTAGTATTAGATTACAAGTAAGTAGGATTCACATAATTAAACCAGAAACCGACAATTGAATAAAATGTACACAATAAAAAAGTAACAGACTAATAATAAAAAATAATAAAAAAACAACACAGTGGAATACATATTGATGTTAAGTGACAAATAAACACGATTTACATGATTACACAATAAAAATAAGAAACAAAATATAAAAATAAATACAGTGGAATACAGTTATAGGATGAAAAGATATACTTGATAGAGCATAAAAAGATGCAGCAACAGTCACATTCTTAGATGCGAGGCATCATGTTATATTGACTTATGGGACTTTACCTGGAGGCGTTTTGACATACACATACTGGATGTTCATTTCAAAGTGTGTCATGACGTCACTGTTTATGAGTCAGCGATTTGAAGCGAGTTTCAGCTTTTGTGTCAGAGAAGTTGCCTATTAATCAAGGCGTTCAATCTGAACTTGAGAACATGTACGGTATAATTTGAACGTCGTAGCAACAGATGGCGGTCTGTACGGTCTGTGTGCTACCATAACCTCTTTCGAACTGTGTTTTGCGCGGCCAAGTCGTACGCAGAGTATTTGTTATCATCGGTTGCGTACGACAACATTCCACAATACAAATCAAATGTTCCGTGTCCATGTTGACCGTCGAAGTTAATGTCAACAAATACTGTACGTAAGTAATCGTCTTAACCCTCTCCCCATATCCCGACAGTAAGAAAAAACTCACCTCAGTACATGTTTCAAAACAGTTCACATTCCTGCCACTACCGGCGTTACCGTACGTATCGGTAAGTACTCTTCTGAATGAACGCCATACTTGCTAGGCAACTTCTCTGGCAGATAAGTGATACACCTCTGCGGAAGTGTAGGAAAATTGAATTCTCTAGGCTCATCGGCTAGCCACGTGACGGCATATAGCGAGCCATTTCACACTTTGAACTGAACACCCAGTACTTGAAGAAAGCATATATACTAATGTTTTTTTGGAATTGGGTAAAAACCTGGAGACGGAGGAAGTTGTTACAATGGCAGATACGGTTTTCAATGGAACGAAATTGTTGTATTTTTGGAAAAATTCATACTAATATTTCTGACTACAAAAGCTACCGATAACATTCCTTTACTCCCATTATAACCATAAGTAGGACGTTCGTACCAAAACAGTAGATTTCAGTTGAGTACAACGTGGAGTATAGATGTCACTATAGATGTCACCCGCGCCTTACCCCGCTCCAGCTAGCTACAGACACAACGCATGTAGTCATGAATAGTGTGAAGAATATTGTTAATTTATATTAATAGTTTAGGTTTTGAACAAAGTGAGCTATTCTGTTATTATTGTATTATTTACATAATGTTAATATTATGCATGATTCCAAAAAAGTAAACTCATCTATTATGGGATTAGGTACAGCTTACAGCAGTAGCATTTTTGGAAATATTCAACATTTTTTCCTCCATTACTGTATCTTGTACAATAATGAAAATTGGTATGTGTAAAACACTGTCCTTCTGTTATATGAAAACAATATTTTTACGATTAAAAAGAATTATTTATATATATTTTTTGTCAAAATTCAAAATGGCGACAGTTTACTGTGCAGTGATGAAGCGTTTCCATCATAACTCTTAAACTTGTTAACTTTTTCATGTTCTCTCTCTTTTATTTTATTGCTGAAACTCATGTTTACAATATCATGCTCTTTCAACTACATTTCTTCATAAATAATATATTTTTTTTATTTTGTGTTAGAAGAAAATACTGATATTTGACCATTTTTTTAAAATCAATTTATTTTTATCAAACAATCTATCAAAGGTAGAGAAGTGATCTTGCATCATATAGTAGATATGAAACGCATAAATACACAAAAAATTTCATCTCAGAATGTTGGATAGTTTTTTGAATTATGTTGGAAACGCTTCCTCAGTGAACAGCGAACTGAATTTTGAAGAAAAAAAAAAGTAATGTTTTTAATCGTAAAAATATGTTTTTTTTTTTTTTTTTCATATAGCAGGACAGTGTTTTACACAAACTAATTTTCATTATTGTACAAGATACAGTAATGGAGGTAAAAAAATGTTAAATATTTCCAAAATTTTATTGCTGTAAGCTGTACCTAACCCCATAAATAATTATGCAAACAGGAGTGTGTAACACGTTCATTTTTTCCCCGATTATTCTTCGTTAAATGTTGGTTGAAAGACAAGTTTATTTACCAGCCGATGTCATATATAGAGGCATAACCAGATATGATTACCTATCTATCGAATTAATATTGTATTTAGAATTAATATTATATATTATTAATCTGTATTATGTTCATGGAACAAGCTGAGTCTAGTTGTATCAATATCACGAGGAAATGAAGTCGCCCGCATGAGTAGTCTGTAGTGCACGTGTATAAACAATCTTAAATCACGCGCAGAGGGCCCACAATAACATTAACTCTCTCATCACAAGTAAGATGGTCAGAGTAGCAGCACTCATGTGATAAACTTAAAAGATGTTATCCATACATGCCTCCTACTATTGGCTATTGATGACCTCATGGTTAAAAATACATCTACCCCTAATTGGATGCTAATGACCTCATGGGGAGGTAATGACCATATGGTTCTGAATCTAATTGGCTGCCGATGACCTCATAGGGTGGAGTTTTTCATTTCCTCGGATAATATAAGCATGGAATTCATTACCAGAGGGGCCTTTTGCATTCCAGTTACCTTGGCCTTTTGCTACTGGGAGCTCTACAGTTGAGTTCATTATTTGTATTTTGTATATATTATAATAAATATACTCTACAATTTCTTCGAGTCATCATTTCGGGACTTAGGTTCCGAACGAACCCTAACATTTATAGTTTATGTGACTACACCACACCGTCAATACTTGTTTGTTTTGCTGGTCGACGTCTGTGCTGCTGTGCATTCGGTTGCGTTACAGTTCAAGATCATTCAATATCAGAATTACGATACGAACTTCCTAGCTGGCATTATAATAGAAATGAGACATTTTCTTCAAAACAGTATTATGGGTTTATATTATATGCCACATACGAGGTACACTATTAGATTTACGAAGTTGTTGTTCACCTGACAACATTAAGAAATACAGTATCATACTTCAAATCTGCTCCAGTAAAGTCTTGTGACGTAGAACGAGTATTTTCAGAGTACAAATTATTGTTTTTTTTTCTGAACCTAAAATGAGTAATTTCTCTCGATGAAATGAAAATGTTCATTGTTATTTGTTATAATGAGGCTATAATCATAATTGTATATTTTGTATGTTATTTTTATATGTAGGCCTATGTATGGATGGGTAAATGATTTTTGATTGGGAGTTACGAAGTTTATAATAATTACAATACAAGTTTCACTCCTGAGATATGCCGACTATAACCTGCGTTTTCTAAAGATGGGAGACGACATAAGCGCTGCGATCGGAAAAAACAACTGAATACCACATAGCGCGGGAAGCCTGTTGCTATGGTAACTACGGTTGTGTTGCCAAAGTTATAGTTTCCACAATCCTCAATAACTCCTTTGACGCCATTTGTTGTGCACACAATATCAGCTATTAACAAACATTGGCTATTAATGCCTTCCGTATTTCATTCTCTGTCGATTTTTGTATTGTTTTTATACCTTCGTGTGAATAGTCACTTGGGGCCGTATTCATATACATTTTTAGCGCGGGCTTTCGGTGGATTATCAGCGTTTTTCGTATTCATAAACCAGTGTTAGCGATATGATATGATTTGAATTCTGTACTAGTAACCAGTGGATAGCCGAGGCTAGCTTAGTACGCTCGTAGCGCGTGCTGCGAAATGTCTATGAATACCACCCTTAGTGTTTTAACGTCAGTCATCTAACATCAACTGGTAGCTATTATAGCATCAGCTCATCGCGCGATCGTCCAAATTGGCAGCGTAGCGCTGTAGTTCCATGCATGGGCGCTTAACTGTAATGTTCCATCTTTCGAATATTCGAATAAAAAACAAGTATAGTGATATAATTTACTAGTGACGTAAATTATATGTCACAACTAGAAAACGCTAACATTCCGTATATATATATATATATATATATATATATATATATATATATATACACACACACACACACACACATATTAAGATGTTGAACTATATCTAATGATAGTCTATAATGATGTTAAATTCTGTTACAGGTAATCCGTGGAACTGCACTTGTGACAGTCTCTATGAAGTATATAAAATTCTACATCAAGAGTCGATAAAAAATATTAGCCTCCTGTGTGAAACTCCGGAAGATTTGAGGCAAAGATCATGGGACATTCTCCAAGACAGGTGTTCTCCATCTACAACGGAATCTGTGACAGTGACAGAAAGCATCAACGACAACACGTCGTCGGTTACAGAAGCAAATGAAGTTTTGGTGGAAACTAGCTTTTATTCCGAAAACTTCTTGGACAAAAATATCCAAATGACTTCATCAAAGTCAAAACCTTTCCCACTCACTATAATATTTGTAGGAGTGTTTGCTGTAGCTATACTAATTATTGTTGTTATTTTGGCTGTTATCACAAGACACGTTCGGAAACCTAACCTCAATGAAAGATGGTGGGAAGATGAGGTAACTAGGAAGGACTTGATGTCGGAACAGTAATAAATGACTGTTCTACTAAATTAATTACCAGACATAAATATGACAATCATTAAAATGGTAAAAATCATATTCAACGTATTTTCACTACTGTGAAGTATCTGTATGTATGTATGTATGTATGTATGTATGTATGTATGTATGTATGTATGTATGTATGTATGTATGTATGTATGTATTTTAGTAGGTTATTTTACGACGCTTTATCAACAGCTTAGGTTATTTAGCGTCTGAATGAGATGAAGGTAATAATGCCGGTGAAATGGGTCCGGAGTCCAACACCGAAAGTTACCCAGCATTTTCTCATATTGGGTTGAGGGAAACCCCGGAAAAAACCTCAACCACGTAACTTGCCCCGACCGGGAATCGAACCCGGGCCACCTGGTTTCGCGGCCAGACTCGCTAACCGTTATTCGACAGGTGTGGACTGTATGTATGTATGTATGTATGCATGAGAAAATTTTTCATTATGAAATCATTGGAGTTTGTTTCTGCGTAATTAATTTAGAAGAGCTCTGCATTATGTCACAATTTTGTCATATTTTATACCATTTTATATTAAAATTGTTGCGCTCGAAGCCGGAATGTCGCAATTTCGATTTCCTATAGAGTCGTGGATTTTTTTTTTTCATTGATCTAATCCTAATCGGCCGCACTGTGTCCCTGGGGGTCACTCATCCCCTAACCGTCTAACGAAATGGGTACAGGGCGTATTTCCTGGTGGTAAAGGGACGGCCACGTAGGACTGACATCCATACTGCTACTATACTTGTTTTTTTTTTTTTAAGATGGGGCATGACAGTTAAGCAGCCGAGCTTGGAACTACGGTGTCATGTTGCCAATATGGACTACCACGCTGCCAGCTGATGGAAGTTAGCAATTGTCGTTAAGATGGCTGACGTTAAAACATTCATTGACAATTGAAGCGAGGGTAAGAAAACAAAGACGAAACGTACCAATGCCAACATTTTGTGCACAATAAATTTCGCCAAGAGAGCTATTAAGCACTCCCCACGTGCGAACTGTAAGTTTGGCAACTCAACCGTTGTTACCATAGCAACAGGCATACCACGCTATGTGACATTCAGTTGTTTTTTTTTTTCGATCGCAACACTCCTGTCATGTCCCATCTTAAAAAAAAACAGTATAGTGCCGAATGTCTAGAAAAAATGGGAACCTTAATATTCCTCTACCCTATGAGACTCCATGGCCTCTAAGGCTGGCAGCACACTGCATGGGGCATTCTGTCTCGGATAGGACGGTTTTGTTTCTGACCGTCCTCGTAAGAATGTGTGTAATCACCGTCACATCGGATGATCCGAAACAAAACCGTCTTATGAGAGACAGACTGTCCCGTGCAGTGTACTGACAGCTTGACAGGCATAACTTTATATTAAAAAGATTTTTCTAACTGTAAGACTACGATATGACGACAGAGTAATAATTGTACAATTATGGAATGAGAATGTACAATAAAACTGAATACTCAAAGGAAATCTGTGTATTGGTTGCTTCAGTCAGTGTACATTTCCTGTTGGTCTCCATGAAGAATTGTTATAGATGTAAATTTAATATTAAGCTAAACTTGCGATTTAAGAGTATGTACAGAGTGGGGCATAGGAACCAAGTGTTTTTAAAATAATCATAAAACAGTTAGTTTTTGTTTTCAACACATTTTATTGGTAGAAAAACGTTTGTCAGAACATACCATTTCAATTATGAGCGGAAAATTACATCTAGCATGTGATTCCGTCTGTGTTGACGCATTGTTTACGGCGCTGACGAAAATTCACCTCTATTCTTTCCAGGAGATCTCTGTTGATTTGGGTGATGTGTTGACGTACTGTGTCCTTTAATTCATCTAATATCCGGGGCTTATGCTCGTAAACACGTGCCTTTAGGTACCCACGTAGAAAAAAATCACGTGGACAGGTCAGGGGACCGAGGGAGCCATGGAACATCACCAAATCTCGAAATGAGACGATTGGAAAACAGGAGGCAAAGAACTTCCATTGACGCTCTGGAGATATGCGCCGTGGCCCCATTTTGCTGAAACCACCTATCTCGTATGGGTGTAAATGTAAATCACCTTGCAAAGTCCGTCTTACCGTACGATTGCTGATTCCAAGAGCAGCTGAACGTCTTCGAGCAGAGCGGCCTGAGCTGCGCAGTATCGCTTATCTGACTGAAAATTTTGTGGAGTACGCACTCTGTGTTGGGGGCCGGGCGATTTATTCTTCAGTATTGCGCCTTTTTTTTTTTAAGATTTTTTAACCCAACATAAGATTGTGTCACGCACGGGAACAGAATCATTGCGATTACTATTGAATCTGTAGCAAAACTCACGCCGTATCGCGGTCACCGACTCGCCATTTCTAACAAAACAATCATACGCAAACATGCGTCCACTGCTCCATGATGCCGACTGCAGGTGAAATGCTATGAGCCACGGAATGGAATGACACATGCCGCACGTCTCTCCCTTTCATAATGACCGAGTACAAGCCATTCCAAAAACACTTAGTTCCCATGCCCCACCCTGTACAATTGATCCAGACTTGTCAAAACTGCCAGCTACAAGGCAATATCAACCATCCCAATAACAACCTTACGGAAAGTCTTAATTTTTCTCAGGAAAACGTGATATCTTTGTATTTATGTTTTTTTCAGGTTGAAATTGTATTCAAAAGCTAAAACTAAAATTTAATATCGCTACCAATTCATTAAGGATATTTAATTCACTACATTATGAGCTATTTAATGAGTAGAACATACTGTAGTTATGGGCCTAAATTATGCAATAGTAATATACGTTACAAGAGCGGTATGTTGACGTTTTCATGTTCGAGGAAAAAATTGAAAAAGCGAAACGTAGTTGAGCTTTTTTAATTTCCGAGAACATGAAAACAAACATACCGCTCGTGTATCGTACATTATTTTGTGCGAAGATCGTTTATTACATACCTGAAAGACGAATTTATAATTAGTTGCAATGAAATCTCCATGTTGGTTTCTGTTTAATGACGGCAACTTCGGAAAACCAAAATATCTTTCTTCAACATTGTTGCTATAAAATGTTTTATGTGTTTACTATACTCCAGCAGGCCGTGATATAAGTCTGTCTTTTTTTCCCCCAGTCTATAAATGCGAACTTAAAACAAACGGTAAGGTTATGTAATGATTTATTTTTCATTTTAATATTTTAACAATATTATTTATATAACATATTGCAGTAATAACATCGGCATCTGGAATCTTGTTGATTTTTTCACGGCTTCCTTAATGTTACTTGTATCAGGAATGCAATAAGTTTCGTGGAGTAGTAGACTTTACTTAATTTTTGCAAATATTTAAAAACAATAATTAACATTGCAATTTAGGTGAAATTGAAGTGGTAAGTTTCCAATTTATAATTATTACTATGTTAAACGTCTCTAAAAATAATATGTTAAAAGCCTAAAGCAGTAAAATGAATGTCGCGCTTAAGCGGTAAGAAGAGGGAAATTGTTATGTGTGTTACGTTGGGAATACTGAATGTGTTATTTCACACTTACCGCGTATTGGTTCTGTGCGGAAAACAAGCAAATACGCACGATCTCGCACAAAATATTTTGGGGATTCGCCAACATGAAATAGGAATTTTAAGGGGTCCGTGACACTCAAAAGTTGGGAACCACTGTTCTAAGCCAACACAGAACATCACACTGACAGCGAAAGCAAAAGTGTATCTCTGGAGGGAACTAAGTCTATGGTCGTAGCTTCCGCCTTCCAGGTGTCCGTCGCCATACCGGTACCTACGTGTTAGCCAATGCGTAAACCGCGGTTGTCCGTGACAGTTACTTTTCTTGAATCGAATGTGGCAAAAGCAGTAATGGCTTATGCATCACTCGCGTTTCTAGTGTGGTCTACGTGTCCACTGACACGCTAGCGTTGCTGATTATTACGTCTGCACGAAAGATGTAGGAAGAAAGGCGTGTGCCGTCTGATTTCAAGCGACGCTTTTTTTTTTTGGAAAGGAATCTTGATTATTCTGTGCAATACGTCACGTTCTTTAATTTTGCAGGCCTCCAGGCCACTAGCTCGCGTACTTCTGATGCAACGTCGCTACATTAGCAACATGCAATACATCAACAATGCCTTCAGCTGATTTCCTAAAAAAAAAAACCTTTGGTTATTATTTTTTTGCAATACTAGGAAATTGTAAGAGTTTCGTCTGTCAAACTTCATTGTGCATACTTCTAAATACTGTCATAAAGGTCCCCCTAGTATCGCTTGTTAACCGTCTAACCCAGGCCTGCACAAACAGCGCTCAGGAAGAGGAGAGGAAGATACGTCAGAATGACATGGAGTGCAGTGTGTAGGCCTATTCTCAGTAACTGTTCCACGTTTCTTACCTACTGCTACAGTACAGTATGGAGGAATCTAAAAGACGGAAAGTAACTTTTAACATTTAACGATTTACAGCTCGAACTTCCTGATCTTCAATGTGACCTAAGGGCTAAAGATCGTTTGAATAGTACTACTAGCCTGGTTGAGTTTTACAAGACTAAACATTAGCAATAATATCCACGACTACACAGGCTGGCAGTGAAAATGATTGCTATGTTTGGCTCAACATTTATATTTGTGACCAACTGTTTTCTATAATCAACTTTAATAAAGGCAGACATCGAACATCTGTAACTGATGTTTCATTATAATCAGTAGACTACTGTTCCTTTCAGCTGCCAACAGCATAAAACCTCGTTTTGATGTACTGATAAATAAAAATTTAACAAAATGATATTGTACATTTAAGTAGTTATGGAATTTCTATTACTTCTGTAAAATAAATATTTCTTTATTAATTAATAATAGTCCAAGATAGTTTTGCAAACACTGAACGGGAATTCATTTCATAAGCACTCGTAATAGTACTTCCTTTTGTGTACATTTTGTACGAGATCCACCCCTTCTTCCAGTCCACCCTTATACTGAGCGCAGCTAATATCTGCATTCCGCTCATGAGCTGTGAGCCGGCTCGGAGAGCGCAAACCTTGTGCAGGCCTGGTCTAACCAGTCATGTCAACTGATGCCCATAGGTGCAAGCGCGAGCCTGAGCGCTTTACAGTGGAAAGGAAAGAGACAGACGAAAGAGGTAGTATATGCCGCTTGGTCGAGCTATATACAGGGATGGCCAGCACTGATCCATTGCATAAAGGAAAGAGAACTTATTAAAACTGTATCCATGTTAAGTATTTACTTAAATTAGTGTCAAAGTATACAAAGAATACAAAGAAACTCTAATGCGGAAGAGCAGAGGTATGACTTACAGCGACATTACACTTTCCTGGCTGCCCGCGGGACAGTAAGTCCGAGTGCCGATGGCGCTCAACGAGAAATAAAGCATAATGATCTGAGATTATGAAATAAGGCTGAACAGCGTAGCAAATTCCAAAAATAAGATGGAAGTATAGACTATATATTACACGCAAATATGATTGGCTTTCTATTACTGTGTTTTTATTACAGGATTTTCGTTTTCAACCAAAGAAGGCACTGTTTGCTGTCATTCTTATCATAGAGGCGGGTGACTAAGGAAATAAGAGACGAGTCGGTCTGGGTAGCGCAGCAGCGCTGACCTTCTGTGCTCGATGTTGCGGGTTCGATCCCGGTCCAGGTCGATGGCATTTAAGTGTGCTGAAATGCGACAGGCTCTTGTCAGTAGATTTACTGGCATGTAAAAGAATTCCTGCGGGACAAAATCCAGGCACACCGACGACGCATTTGCGACCGTCGTTAAATAAACCACAATTTTTTTTATGAGAGACGAAGATTCTATGGCGTATGTTCAACCAATAGACAGCAATCTGAAGGCAGATGACGTAATTTGTTTCTACAGAACACCACCTGCACTTCGAAAATGAGCGAGAAATAATACGTATAAAAACCTATGATAAAAAACTGAGGAGTTAGAGACGAAGATAGCCAAGATCATCCTTTCTTCGTACAGCTACAGTTAGATTGGCGATATAATTGCGATTTCTATTACTAGAGCTGTAAAAGGAGTGATATATTGTTCATCATAGTATTCGTCCCTTATTCTCCAATCATCCGCCACTGCCAATAGTAACAATTACATCAAGAATGACTGTCTCGCCTGAAATGGCAATTACACAGTGAAAGACTTCAATTTTAACATGGACATTTTCGCCACCTGCGTGATCTAGAGCAGGGATGGGACGCTTACTAGTATTTCTGACCGCGAGGTTTTTTAAGCTCTCTCCATAAGCGCGGAGCTTTTCTGCCTGAGGCACAAGGGTGTACAGCACATACAACGTTGCAGACCATGACAGATGGCAAGCGAGATTACAATACAGATTTTAATAAGTAGAAGATTCATTTTTTTTATACAGGGACATCATTTTATTTTTACTTCAATTTTTATTGTACCTGAGTTTTTGAATATACTTCACTTACACCCCTTCTACTAATGAAGTTCAACCGTCCTCCACACAGATCCAAGACCGCGTATACAGTCATAGTAGCCTTACGGTCATAGTAAACAGTACGTTCCAAAAATATGTTCGCGTTTTCCAGTCACGAAAGAGCTTTCAATATTGAATAATTTTCGCACAGGTACTGTCATCCATTTGCCTACGTCGTATCCCGGTTTCCCCTACCAACGTTTATTCGCTAGCTAGTGGCTGGGTTGTCTTATTTCTTTTCTGAGAACATTAATTTCTGTTAGGAATTGGACGTCTACGTAAAATTATACAACTGTTTAAAATAACTTAAATAAAAGGGCCTCGTTAAGTAATTAACTGTCACGTAATTTTCTCCCTTTCTACGACCCTACGACATAACCACTTGGACGGGCAGTAGATAGTATGTCTAAGTAATTTTATCTTTTCGGATCGGGCAGAAGTGAAGATTGAATTTACAGTACGTAAGGTACTCTTTTATATAGTAGGTACAGAATTATTTCAACATGAGTTACTAGTACGAAGGACGAAACTGGTAATTGGGATTAGGTGCAATAGTCTATAGTGCGATAATATGCACATTAGAACTGAAGCCTGTATCGAAATGAACGGCCACCATTTAAAAAAATGTGTTTAAATAGCCATATTGTGATTATTTTTCAATTTAACTTCATTTTCTAAATTGTACACTAATGTGCTGTAGACAGTATAATATACGCTGCATAATGAATACGTCCGAATGGGCAGCTCAGTTCGTGAGTAAAAACATTCATTGTTAATACAGTACTGTATTTTGATTAAACAAAAACCTAATGAAAATGATCAAACACAAAAAGCGCGATATTTCCTAGTTTACGTAAATGGATGAACTACTTTTCTTCCCTCCTAAACCTAGTAAAGTGATTTGTTTGTATATTACGCCAGTATCATCGAACTCCAGTCGTGGAAGGGGATAGCGAACAGCGTTGATTCAGAGGTATAACCAAGTTAATATTAAAAATGTTAGTAAAAATAAAATGATGTCCCTTTATAATGAACATGGCGGTGAAGTACAGTGTTTAATAAGTAAAAAATATATACTATATTATTTGTAAAAAAATATCAAACGTCAGTACGAAACAACGCAACACAGATACAGACATTATTATGGAGAAGAGAGAAATTGATTTCAGACAAGAAATAATGCTGAAAAATTAAGAAAATCCGAGTTTTTTTATCGTAATTATATTTGAAACTGTTTTAAACGATTTAAACATATAATCATATTATATGGCCATACATGCGGTGTGTGAGTTGAGAGAAATTTTTCTTGTTTGTTTTTTGTTTAAGCTGTTTTCTCGACTTTAAAATTTTAAGCAGTTTCCTGAATGAAAAACTCCTTGCATAACAGTTAGGTCTATTGTCATATTGGCCTAAAACTTCTCACAAAGATCAATTAAATGTTGATAAATAAAATTTAACTAGCATTTGTATGAAATATTAATATTAAGTTTCTTCGGGGAATATTCATATTGCACTTAGATTAAATATGCTGTAATGGTAAATTCATAAAGTTAAAAAATTTATTGTCTCTCTATTTAGACTGATCTCCAAAGCTAATTAATTTTTATTCCCATAACTATTTTCAAGATTTTGAGCAAATATGAACTAAAATTTTTGAAAATTTTGACGCAAGGAGCCTTTTTAGTGATATCAATATAATATATATTTAAAAAGTATATAATTTCAAAACTATTAGATTTAATAACACCAAATTGTCTATTGTAGATCTGTTTATATAGTTTCAATTTCACAAATTTTGGCCGAAAATTGTGGAAGTTTTAAAAATCATACGTATCCCCTTAAATGATTGACCCCAAAAATTACGATGGCTCTTCAATAGCATAATTTTATTTAATCAATTTGTTTTTTCTTGTTATGTGCATCTCACAAATCACTCTAAGAAAACTCATTACATAATCACGACTGGAGAGTAAGGACTACATTTTCACAATCATACAATCAATATACTCTATTTCAATCAATATTGTCCTTATTATTTTTTAAACGAATGCTCAAAAGTACTTACAGATCACACATGTCGAGTAGGTAAACCCTATTAGTTTCTCCTAACCAATGAAGTGAAGTATTTACATAATAAATAATTACTTTAACAAGAAAATGGTTTACAAACAAGTAACTTTTCCTATTTCTCTTTTTGTTCTTGAAATATCCCCTTTCCTTTGAGGTTTGTTTATATATGTACATGTATATTAAATAATTGAATAATTAGCCTTGTTACATAGCCAGAAAATTAGTAACGCAAGTCATTGTAATAATTGCTGCCTTTATTCGATGTATATGCATGTACATCCCTGTTGTCTACGTTACGACGCTATGTAGTGGATGCGCTATGCGCTCGTGATCAAGGTCGAGCTCTTCTACCGTGATTGGGAGCTAATATCGTCTCATTCCTGGTTTAGAGTTTAGCAAGCGGACTCGTTCTCCGAAGCGCGCTCGGACGTGACGTTCGAATTCCGCTTGGGCAGATTTTTGGTTGGATTTCTTCCGAAGTTTTCTCCAACTGTATGGGGAATGTTAGGTAATCTCGTAGCGAATTTCTGGATTCATCTCACTATAAACAATTCCATCTAAGCTAGATAACCTCGTAGTGGACACAGCGTCATTAAGTTATCAATAAAAACATTGGAATTTCATTGCAACACCGCAGAACTCAATGGAGTAGAATGAGTGACTCTTTGCACTGGTGCTGACTAGTGAATCAATGTTTCTAGAAACTTAAGTGTTAAGAAGACCAAATGTTTAATGGTGAATAAAACACCAAATCCTTCCATCATCATCATCATCATCATCATCATCATCATCATCATCATCATCATCATCATCATCATCATCATCATCATCATCATCATCATCACAAATATTAGACCGAGTGGCCTGTTACGGTTTTGTTTTCTGGCCTTCTCTTTTGAGGTCTGCGAATTCCTTCCAACATCGAAATTGGAAATGTTCAAAATATGAGAGTTTAATCCGTTCTGTTACCTTAACAGTTTGATTGTAAATAATAAATATACATTCAAAATTAAAGGAAGAATTGCTTTGGCTAAACACGTCTTCATTAATGAAAAAATATTGACCTGCTGCCATATATTTAAACATCCTAATAAGGAAAACCTGTTACAGTAGCACAATGCTGACGCAGTTTTTGTGAAAATCCTTTTGAAGACTTTTCAGTTGAGCTGCACAATGATTGCGTCCATAAAATGATGCAACAAACATCACATTTTTTGTGGTACTGTGATGCAATTTATCAGCATTTTAAACAAAATTGCAGTGAATTGCAGCGTCGAGACTCAATCCTAGAGCCTTCTGTGTGCGTCATGAACACGTTGGCTAAATGCAAATATTGATACACAGTTAGGGTAAATATTTAAACTGTAAGAGACTGGGCTTCGTGAGAACAGACCAATACCTTGCATACATCGACGCGCAGGCTGCGCGTCCCCATTCCACTACAAGTTGTTGCTCAAAGGGAGGCACATCCGATGACTGATGTGGCATGCCAAATGTTTACGAAACGTTCAACTTGCTACAGCACTACCGAAAGTTTGTCACGCGTTCTTTACAACATTCCTATTTAATATTTAGGCATATTTCCAATTTCTTTCTCCAATGCTTCTTTTGTCCTTCTTCCAGTCTCTATTCTATTTCCCCTTTCCTTCATTTCTTGTCATATTTATTTCTTCATTCCCTCGTTTCTCTATATTGCTTTCTCTTTTGCCCCTCATATCACTATTTGTTTCTTTGTCTCTCTCAAACTCTCTAATTCGTGTTTCACATTTTCAACGTCTTAATTATTTTCCTTCCTTCCTCATTTTCTAGATCTTATCTCTTCCTCGTCCATTCTCCTCGTTATTTCTTCTGCACTATCCTTATTTCATTCCGACATTCTTCACTTTCTCTCTTCCTCGTTCATTCTTCTCTCCTTCTTTCTTCTTCACTATCCTTTACCTGTACCTTCTCTCTTCCTCTCTGACTATCCTTATCTCTTTCCCATACTCTTTACCTTTTCTCTCTTTCATCCATTCCTGTGTACTTTATTTTCTTCTCTTACATTTTTAAAGAACCAGCAGGTTCATTGCCGCCATCACATAAGCCCCGCCATTGATCCCTATCCTGAGCAAGATTAATCCAGTTTCTATCATCACACCCCACCTAACTCAAACCCATTTTAATATTACCCTCCCATCTACGTCTCGACCTCCTCAAAGGTCTTTTTCCCTCCGGCCTCCCAACTAACACACTATATGCCCCATACGTGCTACATGCCCTGCCCATCTCAAACGCCTGAATTTAATGTTCCTAATTATGACAGATGAAGAATACAATGCGTGCAGTTCTGCGTTGTGTAACTTTCTCCATTCTCCTGTAGCTTTTCTCCCTTTTACCTCCAAATATTTTCCTAAGAATTTTATTTTCAAACACCCTTAATCTCTGTTCCTCTCTCAAAGTGAGGGTCCAAGTTTCACAACCATACAGAACAACCGGTAATGTAACTGTTTTATAAATTATAACTTTCAGATATTTTGACAGCAGACTAGATGACAAAAGCTTCTCAACGGAATAATAACACGCATTTCCCATATTTATTCTGCGTTTAATTTCCTCCCGAGTGTCATTTATATTTGTTACTGTTGCTCCAAGATATTTAAATATTTCCACCTCTTCGAAAGATAAATCTCCAATTTTTATATTTTCATTTCGTAGAATATTCTGGTCACGAGACATAATCATATACTTCGTCTTTCCGCGGTTTACTTCCAAACCTATCGCTTTACTTGCTTCAAGTAAAATTTCCGTGTTTTCCCTAATCGTTTGTGGATTTTCTTCTAACATATTCACGTCATCCGCATAGATAAACAGCGGATGTAATCCGTTCAATTCCAAACCCTCTCTGCTATCCTGAACTTTCCTAATGGCATTTTAATGGTGTACTACTAGATAAGAGGGTGGGAGGTGGAAATTAAAAAAAAAAAAATTCAGGTCATATAAAGACCACTCATATATGTCAGTATGGCACATCCTGCATGAAATTAAACTTCTTTGAGCATATCCTAAACATGCTCTGATCGCTCCAATTTTTTGGCACATGTCCATTTTTAATGGTGTACTACTAGATAAGAGGGTGGGAGGTGGAAATTAAAAAAAAAATCAGGTCATATAAAGACCACTCATATATGTCAGTATGGCACATCCTGCATGAAATTAAACATCTTTGAGCATACCCTAAACATGCTCTGATCGCTCCAATTTTTTGGCACATGTCCATTTTTAATGGTGTACTACTAGATAAGAGGGTGGGAGGTGGAAATTAAAAAAAAATCAGGTCATATAAAGACCACTCACATATATACATACACAGAGAGAGAGTAGAAGTGAAATAACATTAAAGATTTTCACAGCGAATGGCTCATGATGTATGCTACAAAAAAAATGTAATATCATATTGGTGGAAAATCCATAGTTTTCTCGGAAAAAAAGTCCCCCCCCCCAAATGTTTAACACACTCTTATTCAGTAACTATTGCGAGTAGGATCGTGATTTTTGCTCATGACGATAGAAATCTAATAAAGAATAATTTATCCTCTGGCATATTTCAATAGCGTGAACGGTTTTCTTATAAATTTACTTTAAAAATATCTAATTTGAAGCCAATGACCGATGCGAACAGCTTACAACATTGAAACCAGCAAGGGAGATGGGAGGTTTTTCACCAAGACAAAGGGACCCGTTGATCTCTTACGTCTATATTACGAGAAGAAAGAGCAGTGTGTTAGCGGCGATGTTGCCAGTCTGCTGAAACTTCCAACTCAATTTTCTAATTAACCGTGCATTTAATCACAAAATGTAATACAGTTTTCTGTTCATTTAAGTGTACCCTATCGTCCCTTTCAATCTGCAGGATTATTTCACTTCCGCCCTGTATATACAGTACACATATATATTATTTTTAGTCGACTGATATCTCTCATCCTTCCCTTCGTTTCGCATTACTCTTTGCCTCTCTTTTTAAACACGCTCTTTTATCTTCCGTCTTTTCCGTTTTCCCTCTAAAATTTGAGGTTACCTATGATTAGTGAAATTGGTGATAGCGAGATGTTATTTCGGCGAGATGAGGCCGATGAATCCCTTATCCCTTATATTGGCGAAACTTCATTTCTCACACTAGTTTATTAAACCTTGTCGGACTGTAAAGAAAACAACTATCGCAATGTCCATATTTTATATGTTGTACAATATTATAGTATTGAGAAATTTTAATTTATCCATGACCACAACGAAAAACATCCTTTACTAAATACTTTTGTGCGAGATCGTGCGTATTTGCTTGGTTTCCGCACAAAACCAACCCGCGGTAAGTCTAAAATTCCACATTCAGTATTCCCAACCGAACACACATAACAATTTCCCTCTTCTTACCGCTTAAGTGACATATTCATTTTACTGCTTTAGACTTTTAACATATTATTTTTAGAGACGTTCAATACAGTAATAATTATAAATTGGAAACTTACCACTGCAATTTCACCTAAATTGCACTGTTAATTATTGTTTTAAAAATATTTTCAAAAATTAAGTAAACTCTACAACTCCACTAAAGTTACTGCATTTCGTGATGCATGTAACATTAAGGAAGCCGTTTGTTTTAAGTTCGCATTTATAGACTGGGGGAAAAAAAGACAGACGTAGCGTGTAAGAGGGCCTTAGGCTAGAAATGTTTAGTTTAAATGTAGTTCTGTTTATAAGTATGCATAAGGATGTAATTATTTGACTTATTTGAACTGTTGTATCAGTGAAGCGAGGTATGTTTTATTATTATTGTGTTAAATTGTATTGTGTATTCTTATTGTATTGTGTATAAAATTGTATATGTGTTGTAAAATTGTATTATGTATTGTAAATTTTATTGTGTATTGCTTATCATTTTATTGTGTATTGTTTATATTGTATATACCACTGCCACCGGGTGCTTGCCCACTTGCAGTGTAAATAAATACATACATATCACGGTCTGCTGGAGTATAGTAAACACAGAAAACATTTTAAAGCAACAATGTTGAAGATAGATATTTTTGTTTTCCAAAATTGCTGTCATTGAACAGAAACCAAGATGGAGATTTCATTGCAACTAATTAGAAATTCCTCTTTCAGGTATGTAATAAAAGATCTTCGCACAAAATAATGTACGATACACGAGCGGTATGTTTTCTTTCAATTCCCGGAAATTAAAAAAGCTCAACTGCGTTTCGCTTTTTCAAACTTTTCCTCGAACATGAAAACTTCAACAAACCGCTCTTGCAACGGATATTACCATTGCGTTTGTAAAGTAGGCTTTTATTCGACATTACTTTATTTCACTAGTGAGATAAAGACTTTACCTCACAGTTTGAACTTTATCTCACAGTTCATTAGTATTTTCCTAGTACCCGGGCACGCACGTATACTTTTCCATTCAACTATTACTCAAGAAGTAAAGTTAATATATTAGTTACTAGATGTCACTACCTCTATTTCTTTATTACCATTTCTTAAATATACATACACTCAATCTCCTTCTTTTTTCTGTATCTACTACGTCGTAATTTGTACATTGCATCCATATATAATATGTATTTTTTTTAATTTTGAAATAATTGTAATAATTTACCTTTTGGGATGCGAGGAGACTTGAACCTGCGAAGTTGGGTTTATAGGATTTTTAGGATTTCATAACAACACGCGTTAGTGAACTGAGCTAAACAGACACGATGATTAATTACGTTTTAATATCCCTCTTAAGTTTACAGAAGTAAAATGTGAACTTATTTTAATCACATTAGTCCCGTGAACACTTCTAAATAATCCCTGAAAATTCAAAAAGACGAAAATACACGTTTAAAATGAAAAAAATATATATTAAAATTATATCATTAATTATAATTTGTTATTTATCCAACGCCTTAGATACCATTCTTTACTAATCATGGCCTCCTACATCATGACCTACCTAGTATACGTATCGATTCTAAAATCCATGCCATGATATGTGATTATATGAGGAATTATTTTCAACATATTTTCTTTTATAAAACATAATTTTTCGTTATGGTCATGGATAAAATTACGTATGGTACTTGTGAGCGTGATCTTTATTGCGCTCGTGTAATTTAAGCACGAGGCTGACGTCTTGTGCTTAAATCTTTCCACTCGCGCAATAAAGATGCACTTACCTCACAAGTACTATAAATAACTATTTCCTACCAACTTTTTTTCTATTGTTCTATTAAAATTATAGCATATAGCCTATTAATCTGTTGTATCCTATAGGACAGCGGCCATCAAAACACTGCACGCCCGGGCTAGCATCACTTACCCGCGGACAAGACAAGCCCTAGCGTGCAATCGTCGCTACTGGCGGGTATGCTGTCTCTCTACCCCTTGTACACGACGGAGCAGAGTTCCTTACTCTCCGTGCACTCTACCCATTTCAGCGAGTGCTGACGACCACTGCTATAGGATACTTTGTCAATTTTAGGGTTATATAGCGTCGATGGAATTAGTGATAGCGAGTGGTATTTTCCGAGTTGAGGCAGAGGATTCGCCATGTAGTTGTCTGAAATTCAGCTTACAGATGGAGAAAACCTCGGAAAAAACCGAAACAGATAATCAGTTCAAAAGAGAACCGAACCCATAACCAAACGCAGCTCTGCATCAGCAAGCAAATTCGCCTACCCTCTGAGGTACGCCAGTACGGTGGCTGACATTCGACTTACAGTTCGATAAAATCGCAGAAAAAAGCTTAACCAGCGGGATTCGAACTCTCGCCCGAATACTGCCACAGATCACATCAACTACTCATTTATCAACTACACTGTGGATCTTTTTGTCTTTTACATTTTTATCAATTTTTCCCCTTTTTCCTTTAAGCTTTTTCTTTCTCTTTACTTACTCGTTCCTTTTTATTTTTATTTTGTGTATTTTTTTAAACACGGACCTAAATATTGTGGCGTTTGTGTAGAGGGAGTCTTGCATTGTTTGTTTTCCGTTATAGCACAAGTAAAGGATAACTTTGAACTAAGAGCGATGAGGAATTCTCTGTTGTCATGGAAATGTCTCGACACCTCAAACAAAGAGAACTTTGTTGGCACAAGCTACAAGTGTGATAACTGTGCCTTTCACCGTTTTCTAGGAAGAACGTTTAGGTTATGACAACGTGTGTACAATCTTTGCAGCTAAAACGAATCTTGGACCTTTTTCCTATTGGGAGAAATATTTTAATTTTTTTTTTTTTAATTTCAAATACACTTTCCCCTCGTATTAGAAAACTGAGATTGAGGTAAGCTATTTTCAAACATATTAGTCCTCATAATTGAATTTACACAAATAAAGTCAGATTCAACAATGTTCACAAATGAGATATTAAGCATACGAATATATAATTTATTACAGTTGTATGAACACTTTTTGACAATTAAATTTAAAAATTAATATAATCAGTTAAAAACCAAATATGTTTCGGAGGAATGCTCCTCCATCTTCAGTGGCATACCACGACGCAGATGGAGGAGCATTCCTCCGAAACATGTTTGGTTTTTAACTGATTATATTAATTTTTAAATTTAATTGTCAAAAAGTGTTCATACAACTGTAATAAATTACATCTTCGTATGTTTAATATTAGTCCTAATTCTAATTGTTTAAATACTGTTAGCACTCGTAGTTTAAATAGATTATTAATATTTTAATAAGGCAATATTGCGCAATTTTTATTCACAATTGAGGAGCGTTTTTTTTTCAAAACTCGATAGATGCAAAATTTTATGAAATTGAGTTATACATGAGGTCACTACAATTTCGTTACTGTGCATCCAACTGTGAAATCAGATTTTTCATAACGCGACATATGCAGCGTGTAGAGGATGTTAAACTTGATAGGTTTTCCTCAAAACTCGATAAATGATTTAATTTAAATAAAGCAAACTCGATAAATGCAGCGCGAATAAGTAGATGTTATATTGTGCAAGCTCTTTCCAGGAACACGTGTGCTGTCTGGGATAGCATTTATATAAATCAATTTATTGTTCATTGCAGTGTTGCCAATATAGCCACTTTGTGGCTAAATCTAGCCATTTCGAATACTGATCTAGCAACAAATTTTTCAAAAAGCCACCTGTGGCATTTTAGCTACTTTCTGTGCTCCATTCAGCCAGTTCTAGCCATTTTGAATTTTTTTAGATATATTGTAATTATTGTGACTTATACATGCATACTTGGATCTACGTCTCGACTTCGGACTTTTCAATGACGACTACAAGATGGCTCTGCCACTACCGTTACACAATATTGCACAATAGCATGCAATCACGCATTGCATCATCGGTATTCGGTACTTCCCTCGATTAAATGATGAATTTCCTCCTCCCTTTCCACTGAGCACGTGATGGTGTCATGAACTCATGAGTCATGATGTATTTCACACCATTCAAGGCTGCATTTGTGTTCATGTGTTGTAATAGGTGTCTGCAGACTGCATTGCATTAAATCTTATAATTTAATTAGTTTAGCTTAGGTATCGTGCTGTGATGTGCTGTGGTGATGTGATTGAAATTAGTGGATGTGTTTTAATTAAATATCACGTGAGTAATAAAATAAAAATCTCCAATTTGTCGGAAGAAATTAAGAAAAATGTTAGGGGAAGGTGTGTTAATTTTACCAAAAAGCTAGTTAAAGAAATTCAAAATAGATTGCCAGAAAATATAGAAACTCTCCGCAATACGTCGTTACTAAGTGTGACTGAGGCTTTGAAAACACTGAAACAACCTGTCACAGATTTAGCGTTAGCTTTAGGATTTGAATCTAGTGTTGATAAAATAGAAAATCAGTGGCGGAATATAAGTTTCCAAAAGTGGATAAATAAGTCTTCCACAATTGAATTTTGGCAAGAGGTTAATAGATATAAAGATGCCGCAGGAGAAAACCCTTACGCAGAATTGGTTTCTTTGGCATTTTCTGCGTTAACTTTGCCCCAATCGAATGCTGAAGTAGAGAGAGTTTTCAGCCAAGTCAGTATCGTTAAAAACAACCTGAGGAACAGGATGAAAACAAAAACATTGTCGGCTATTTTGAACGTCAAGTTTGGATTACGTCGTGTGCAAAAATGTTGTTATTCATATGAAGTTCCTTCTGAAGTTCTTCGCCTTGTGGGAACAACTGCATCCTATACGTCATCAGACAATGAACCTAGTACTTCTGAAAGGATGTTGAAAACGAGGGACGAGGAAGATGGAAGCGTTGATGATGAAGATGATGTGTATTTCTATTAGGTGCGTTATAATTAACAATTGCCTATTTCTCTAATTCCTTATCTCTCAGCTTATTATTATGATACAATACTGTACACTTTATAAATGTGTTTGTATCTGACATTCTTAGGCCTATCGTTTTTAGCGATTTAAATTTAGCAATTTCTGGCCATTTTCGGGTTCAGTTGTAGCCACTTTTTTCCACTAGGTGTTGGCAACACTGGTTCATTGTTGTACCAGGAGCAACCAAGATTAATTTTGTTTACTGATTGTAGCACAGTCTAGTATATACAATCACGAAGTTCAATACGTAGTAAATATGCACCCATAGATAGTTGCTAACTACTAGGATCGCTACTATCTCCTCATTACAAACAATACGAAATAATACCGGCACAGTCTATTGTTCCTAGTACCCTCAGAACTCAAGCTTCGTGACTGTATATACTAGACTGTGATTGTAGTTTACTTTTAATGGTCTTAAAGAGGTGTAACATCGTATTATAATAAATGTCTGCACCATAAGATAATATTACAAGTCATAGAACTCTATGGTGGCTGAAAATGTAGATTGAAGTCAAAGAAGCTAAGGAAAGAGGTTAGAATAAACAATAAAGAGCCTCAAATTGTTTGCTCACTCGGACTTCAAGATAGACAAGTAAATAAAAATGCTAAAGAAAAGAGGGAGTGTAAAGCTGTAGATTTAACCTATGAAGATATCAGGAATTTAATCACAGAGTAATGGCTCTTAACCAAATTGATCAAAATAAATTTTTACTGTATTATATGAACACCAATTTCAAGTCCAGATCACATAATATGGTTATTCGCTCTATGCTCCAATTCAAAATGACTAACCAACGTATCATATGTTACAAAAATCTCAGACGACCGTCACTGTATCAGTAAGCAGTACTTACTCGTACTTTGGGGATTAGATAGAAGTAGAAGTGCTGAAGAAGAAACAAGATATCTACAAAATCATGAAAGAATCTCCAGTGATATCGAAGAAGAACATGGTAAGCAAGGAAAAGAAAAAAAGATGTCTCCAATCTCCTTAAATGTTTTGAAGTATCAGCAGATGCAAATGAATTATATCAAGATATCCTGCAGTATTTTTTATTTCAGTTCAATGACATGTTTATTTACTTAAAACTACAAATTATATTATATATTATATTAATAATAATAGTTTTATTTAATAATAGTTTCATAATAGTTTTATTTTCCCTGGCAGAGTTAAGGCCATTAGGCCTTCTCTTCCATTCACTATATTATATTGTATTATATTATATTATATTATATTATATTATATATTATATTATATTATATTATATTATATTATATTATATTATATTATATTATATTATATTATATTATATTATATTACATTATATTATAGTATATATTTATATTATATTATATCCTGCATCATATAAAACCATTAATGTGAACTTAATAACTCTAAATAATATGTTCTTTCATTAATAATTCAGAATACATGTATTTAGTTGTTTATTGTTAATTATTACGCTTGTAAAATTACTGTACATTATTTACTGGTTTATTAAAGTCATTTCAGCGTTAAAAGTAATAAAAAAAATAATAGAAAATGATAAAATTAATACAAGAACTTGGTCTCATAGTGAGCATTTGTCGAGTTTTAAAAAAAACTTAAAGAATTTGCAATTAAATATAGCAAAATATTATAATATATTTTTTATTTTGATAGTATCCTTAAATTAGTCTTCAATATGACTAATGTTTCTGTGTGTGAAAAGTATGGAAAAAATAATGTTTCCAGGTGTAAAGAAAAAAAAACAATTACTGAAAAACTGTGTTGATAACATCTATCTACATTTTGAAAAAAACGCTCCTCAATTTATAAATCAGCATTTTCTTGAAATTCTTCAAATTACAATCAAAAGTGATAACAAGTTTCTTCGTAAAAGACAATCAAAGAAGACAAAAGAAACTGTGAAACGTAAAATAATAAATCGAAAAACCATTCATGGAGCCTACAATATGTTCGTACGGGAATGAGAACGACATCCAGTGATTTGTATTCAAGTTTGTAGGGTTACCAATGACTAACAAAACCTTCACAGCAGCTATAACAGAATATAAATAGATATTTGAATAAACTGCTACAACACTTCACTGAAGAGGACTGCATAATGCGAAACATTACGAGCGTATTAGATATGATGAGAGTTAAAAGAGATGAACGCTTGTATGGAAAGAGAACAAAATAAACAAACTTTTATAAGAGATTTAGTACCGAAGCTTCGAACAGAATTGAGCACGCAGAAGGCTATTCAAATCTGAAGTAAGACTGCTTTTCTGAATATGAGAGATTGCTTATTTTATGGCTAACACTCCTGAAATAAACAACAAAGAAGCAGTACTGCTCGTTCATTTTATAAATGCCGGTGGCGACATACAGAACAAACAAGAACATTATCTGATTATCTGAAGTTGCTGTGTGCTAACTTGGGTGCACGTCACAAGGACGTTGGTCCTTTGTTCAAAGTCACTCACCGCTATGGGCGATAAGAATGGAAACAAAACTGATTCCCTCTCTTGACAACCATGCTCGAATAGTGAACATATAAGTTAGGCTATCTTAGGCTATCAAGAAATCGTAACAGGTGATGCAACCCAAGATAGTGGAAACGAAATATTTTATCGTTCAGTAACGTTTACCTACGACCCTGTGAGATATAAAATATAAGTCACACTGGAACGTAATATAATTAAATGTCAATAATCAGAATCTGTACAAGATAGACAACACAAACCTATACAAAGTGCAGAAAAAATACGTACAAAAAATTGAGACTGCTTCGGAGTCACAAAACTAGTTTAAGAGTATGAACACAATGGAGCTGCATATCGATATGTACCAACGTTGAAGATAAGCTACAATAATTGTAAAAATGTGTTTATAACTTGTCAAATGTAAATAAAACTCACATGGTCTCCACGTTCCTTGACTTCACACCATGCGACGTTTTCATTTGGGGTAACATGAAGGACATGGTTTACAGCGCACTTATCGAAGATGAACAAACTTTAATACAGCGCATTATGGCTGCAGTTGAAGTGATCCAAACCACTCCTGAAATCTTTGCGTCCATCCTTCATTGCACCGCTATGTTGCTTGCCAGAATGTTAATGGATCTTATTTTGAATACTTTCTCAGACGTGTTGTATATTAAACTTACAATATTTGATGCATTTGAGCCGTTCAGAGCAGAAGTGGTGTAAGTCAAGAATGGGTAATGAGTAGGGCAAGGCATTTAATGACCTATAAATTGGTAAAAAAAATGCAAAATAAAAAATGCATTCATGACCTACAAATACAAAAATTACCTAAAAAAAAAAACAAAAAAATGACCAATAAAAAGTAAAGCATTGCCAATGAAAATACTTTTAATTACGTTAAGTACTCTCTTGATTACTGAACTGCATAAAATTAAAAAAAATACATGTTACAGTACCTTGTATTGCAGAAAATTCATTTCAAGTGCACTTTTACAACAATTTTGAATTGCAGTTAACAATCAAAACTTGGCGGAGATTTTCAAATAAAAATGATTGTCTATTGTCTGCTAGTACCGACTTATAAATGGAAAAGCTTCTCTCTACTTCAACGGAAACAATTGGAGCAAACTGAAAGCAAGCAATATCTCCTGGATTTAACTCACAGTCAGGAAGAGAAAAATTTTCACCAAACAAAGCTCTGCCAATTGAACACAATGTTGTGTACCCTCTGATCTTGCTTAGACAGTTTTTCATTTTCATTGACACTGCATCACCCACTTTACCACATGCACGGCTCAAATCATTCACCACTTTATCCACTATTTGTAGCTGTTCCACTAATGTCACTTGGCATTTTTCCAGTGCAGTTATGACATCAGGAAGGAATCCAAAATTAGTATTTATGTAAGAAAGTTTAAGAGCAATTTCTTTATCAGCTAACAGTTCTTGCGCCTTTTTTATTGACACTGACTCACCATTATCAAAAGAATCAACCACTTTCTTCACAACATCGAAATTCTTGCAATAATAACTGCAAGCTTGGAGCCATGTTCCCCAACTAGTCAAAACAGGTGAAAATGGCAATTGGATTTCTGGAGCTTCTGTTTTGAATGCTGAAATTCGAGAGGGGGCTTTCAAGAATAATTTCTTCACACATCCAATTAATTTATCCACTTCAGGAAAATTTGCACGTACTTCTTCCGCGACCCGGTGTAATGCATGCGCTAAACACGTCACATGTACCATTTTTGGGTACAATGCACTTAAAGAAGCAACTGTTTTCATCATGTAGGGTGCTGCATCTGTTATAAAAAGCAATACATTGGAATTTCGAATCCCATCGGCCAAAGTATTCTCAATGCATGGTCAAATACTAAGCTTATCGTTGAGTAGTTGACTTTGTCCAGCTGCTCACAATGTAGTAGAAATTGTTCTCCAGGGCTGTGTACTTCTAAAACTCCAACAATAACATTAGCTACATAACGGCCTATAGAGTCTGTTGTCTAGTCAATGGATACGAATACATTTCTTTCTCCAATCATTTCTCTTTTTTTTTTTTTTTTCAAAGTTTTGTCATAGCACCGAGCTATGTATGTTCTTCTCAATGTTCTGGAATCTGGAATTAATTTTCCGGTCTCCTCTTCTAAGAAAGTTCGCAGCTTAGGATGATTCAGTTTGTGAAGTGAAATATCAGCCGATAGAAAAGCTTCACATAGTTTCTCACAAAATGGCGAAAACGTTGAACACGTATCCCCAGAAGCATTTGCTGTAAGTTTACACTGGATTTATTTTCAAGTCTCTGCAGGCCACGTTTATGTTTCTCCCGTGACATGTTTTGTTCTATCGTAAACTTTTTTTCAGCAGCCACTCTCACATCGCAGATCTTGCAGAATAAAATACGACCGTCCGTTGAAAAAATATTTTCTCCATATTTTGAAACAAATGCCTTTAATTTAACACTAGCACTTTCCTTTACTTTAGGCATTTTGCTTTTGACCTGTTCACACAGACGACTAGAAACAACTGACCACCTCAATTAACAGCATAACAATGCCAGTTTACCTGGAGAAAGGAATCTCTGTGGGAGTGTGGGTAAATTCCTAGAAGTGGGCAAGTTCATTATGCCTTGAAAAATAGGGGCACAAGCTAGCATACGCTCTAAGAATTTGAATAAAATTCCTAGAAGTGGGCAAGTTCATTATGCACATACCTTGAAAAATAGGGGTAGAAGCTAGCAACCATCTACTTAATTCCAAGAAATTGTATTGACAAGGAAAATACTGAATTATAATAACAATCTCAAATCAAATACAAATAATGTCACAGCCTTCCTGAAAAGTGTAAAAAAAATGCTCAAAATGACCTAAAAACTGAAAAAAAATGACATATCTGTAAAAAAGTTAAGCAAATGCAAAAAAAAAATGCCCTAACGAATTGCTTTTATTTAACCCGGTTTTTAATGTCATACATTTCCATATATGCTAGCAATGTTTAAACCTTCATAAGAAAAAGATGTAAAATCATTAATTGCCTTGCCGTAGTAATGAGGGTTGAAATAAACATTCTGTAAAATACAGCGCAAAGTAGCAATTAATATTCACTTTAGTCAGTGGATAGCAAGAACGACATATTAATTGCTACTTTGCGCTGTATTTTACAGAATTTTTACTTTAAACCTCATTATCCAATTTTGACTTACACCACTTTTGCTTCTAACGGCTCATTTGATAAAAGGAGTGAGTTAATATAACTATTGTAGACCAACGAAAAATTATGTTATGTTTCTTTATTAAATGGCTTTTTGTTAGCGCCGCGCCTCAGCGAAACGTCTGAGATTACTTGTTGCAGTTCTTAAAATACTTATTTTTGTGTCTCTTTCTTTCTCTCAAATTTTTGTACGTATTTTTTCCGCACCCTGGTTGCAAATTAAAGAGTAAATAAAGAGCTTTTTTTACGTTAGTACATAAAGTTGCATTTTATGCACTGTTATCAGAAAATTCAATATTCGATGTATAAACCCCATTCAGTAAGAAATTAATACACTACCTCAATATTTAATTACTTCAACATTACACGCAACACAAATAAGTAACGAATTTAACATTCATGTATGACTGGTGACTTTTCCTACTGACCAGATGCACCTTCTAAGGTAATAAATTAAATTAAAAAAATAGTTGCATTTAAAAAAAGCGTTAATTGGGTCCTTTCTTAAGTGGCAGCTTCAGTTATAATCCGATATGTAAAAAAAGCCGTTTGGAAGGAGGTTGTTGTCAATTTTAAAACACTGGTCCGCAATTTGAAGATGTGCAGTAAGTAAAATCAATTCAAAAACTCAAGTTAGGTAGGCCGTTTTGTTAGCTGAATCCCATACATAAGAGCCATTAAAACTGCATGCTCTTTAAATTACAACTAATCATCCACGTTTATGTGGCGTCAAGTCGGTCTGGTTTGCATTGTCTTCTGTGCTTAACTACTATAAGAAAACACTTTGTTTCGAACACTGAATTTATTCTCTTCTTCAAGAAAGGGACAAAGTGGACAAATACAGACAGTTGGAGGAAAAAGATGAAAGAGTGGGAGCAGGAGAAGGAACATAAATCGGATTCATTGCGACTGTTACTATGGATACTGGTTAAGCAGAACTGACTCTATATGATGGAGTAATTTCTCAGTGTTCTTATGTACTGCAATGTATGTTTATGTAGTTTGCTCTTCCAATTTAGGTCACCGGAGACTAACACGCTGAGGGCTAAAATTCTCTCCTACGTCTTGAGGATCTTCCTAGCTATCTTTCCTGTCAGAACTATTTACTTAAATTTTACTAGATCATTATCCGGTATTTTATCTATACTGGCACCAGTTTAATTTATTTTTAATTTCGTCAATCTATCAACATTTGCATAATGTTTTCTTCTCTTTCCAATTTTACTCTGTTATATAGAATTTCGCCGTGAAGTTGTCTTGTGGATGTTGTTAAAATGTTATGTTTTATTTAACGACGCTCGCAACTGCAGAGGTTATATCAGCGTCGCCGGATGTGCCGGAATTTTGTCCCGCAGGAGTTCTTTTACATGCCAGTAAATCTACTGACATGAGCCTGTCACATTTAAGCACACTTAAATGCCATCGACCTGGCCCGGGATCGAACCTGCAACCTTAGGCATAGAAGGCCAGCGCTATACCAACTCGCCAACCAGGTTTGTCTTGTGGATGATGTATAAATGCATACATATGTAAGTGTTCTGCCCAAAGCCAAGTCTTTCATTGCAAACTCGGCATTCTCCAATATTTCCTATTTTCTGCCTTTCTCTCTGTCTCCGCATATGATCCATATATCTTAATCTATCATCTGATATCTTCTTCTGCCCCGAACTCTTCTCCCGTTCATCATTCCTTCCAGTGCATCCTTCAGTAGGTAGTTTCTTCTCAGCCAGTGACCTAACCAATTTCTTTTTCTCTTTCTGATTAGTTTCAACATCATTCTTTCTTCACCCACTCTTTCCAACACAGCTTTGTTTCTTATTCTGTCTGTCCATTTCACACGCTCCATACTGCTCCATATCCATATTTCAAATGCTTCTATTCGCTTCTCTTCACTTCGTCGTAATGTCTATGTTTCTGACCCATACAATGCCACACTCTACACGAAGCACTTCACTAGTCTCTTCCTTAGTTCTTTTTCCAGAGGTCCGCAGAAGATGCTCCTTTTTCTATTAAAAGCTTCCTTTGCCATTGCTATCCTCCTTTTGACTTCCTGGCTGCAGCTCATGTTACTGCTTATAGTACATCCCAAGTATTTGAACCTGTCCACGTACTCTACTACCTCATAGTACTGTACCTTATACAGTAGTAGACTCTAATTTCCTAGAAAACATGAATTTACTGTAACAAATAAAAAATTTAATAAATTCCGAAAATTATACAGTAATGCAGTGCGCCACATGTAGAGCTTTCATGTTATGCGGCACTTTACTGGCCGAAGCTATGGTACGATGAAGTTCCCTTACGTGTCTCGTGCTTTGCTAAGATCAAGGTCTGGGAAGACGACAGACATAAGGAAATTTGGCTCACCTAATCCTTATGGAAAAGAGTCAAGTTTCCTCCTGGCTTTGATAGTATGAGCGACAATTTCTTTGTGGTGATCGTGTGATTATAATCGATGTTCGATCAGTTTGTCAGTATTGCATATTGCTTTCGTTCTCTGCCATTTTTCTTTGTCATGGAGAATTTTAACGTATACATTTAGTAAAATTTTCGTCTCGTGCGTTTGGAGTAGTTCTATTTTAGTTGCGGTTTTCTTCGATATTGCACACTACTGGTCTTTACGGATAGTTTACAGTACATTACATTCATTAGAAGACATTAAATTACTATATACCGAGTGAAACATTATTATCTTTATGCAGATAGTCTGTCTTCGCAACTTGTTTTTTGACCCTTTGCAATATATTTCACCCGAGGATATTTGTTTATCACCATGAAAGTCAACATCTGCTACCGGAGGGCTATATCACTGTAGCTTCAATTTATATACTGCATGCGAATTAGGCCTATACTATCTTCTATTGCATTATTTTATTTTCGTCATTTGAGACTAGAACAGCATGATATTCTATGAATCAGTAAATAAAAATGTAAATGAATATTTTATTTATTTAACCTGGTAGAGATAAGGCCATCAGGCCTTCTCTTCTCCTCTACCAGTGGGAATATAGAATATAGATTTTATCTATCTATCTATCTATCTGTCTATCTGTCTATCTGTCTATCTGTCTATCTGTCTATCTGTCTATCTGTCTATCTGTCTATCTGTCTATCTGTCTATCTGTCTATCTGTCTATCTGTCTGTCTGTCTCTCTGTCTGTCTGTCTCTCTGTCTGTCTGTCTGTCTGTCTGTCTGTCTGTCTGTCTGTCTGTCTGTCTGTCTGTCTGTCTGTCTGTCTGTCTGTCTGTCTGTCTGTCTGTCTGTCTGTCTGTCTGTCTGTCTGTCTGTCTGTCTGTCTGTCTGTCTGTCTGTCTGTCTGTCTGTCTGTCTGTCTGTCTGTCTGTCTGTCTGTCTGTCTGTCTGTCTGTCTGTCTGTCTGTCTGTCTGTCTGTCTGTCTGTCTGTCTGTCTGTCTGTCTGTCTGTCTGTCTGTCTGTCTGTCTGTCTGTCTGTCTGTCTGTCTGTCTGTCTGTCTGTCTGTCTGTCTGTCTGTCTGTCTGTCTGTCTGTCTGTCTGTCTGTCTGTCTGTCTGTCTGTCTGTCTGTCTGTCTGTCTGTCTGTCTGTCTGTCTGTCTGTCTGTCTGTCTGTCTATCTATCTATCTATCTATCTATCTATCTATCTATCTATCTATCTATCTATCTACCTACCTACCTACCTACCTACCTACCTATCTACCTACCTACCTACCTATGTATCTATCTATCTATCTACCTACCTATCTATTTATTTATTTATTTTGACGGACCTGAGACCACAAGACCTTTTGTAACACTCCACCAAGTCGCAAATACACAATATATGGAAGCCAAGTAGTGAAATTAAACTCAATGTGAAATGAACAAAAATAGTAGTAACACTATACTCTATTTTAAGTAGATTCCTGTCATCATATTGTCATTAAAGTGTACAGCACTGAGAGCTGCCCTTGGCGGGTAACATCGAAAGCTGAATACTAGTTCTATAGATCGCCTGTTTTATAATCTTACCGCTATTACTGGCAATTTACTGTTCACAGCTGTGATATGACTAAGTTTCCTTTACATGCCTCACACTGTGTATAACCGCTTTGCTATCATCGGCGACAGGCGGCGAACTTTGAGTTAAGCGTAAAGAAAGCCGACAGGCCTTTAAGTTCTCCCGCGCTAATCACATTGTTTTCCAATGGTCAAAGTTTAATTAGTGACAGAGTATGTCGCCGCAAATTCATCTCAACTGTCGCTCATGATACTGATCCAGTAATGCACTGGTTAACACCAACCTGAGAGAACTTAATCTCTATTGAAGGGAGCCAAATTTCAAGTTGGATCTGACAGTGAGTACGAGAGAGAATTTATTTTGTTATGACGGTAATGCGACTGCAATGGTCATTTCCTGGTTTATTCAATCAGGAGTGTTTAGTTACAGGTTATAATCCTCATATACGCACTAACTCTGCCTGAGAAGTACAAAAGCTATTTGGAGAGGATTTTCCAGGTTTCAAACTCATATTCGTCCTACAGTGCATGATCATACCAGAAAATTTAGATATGGGAAGTCATCCTCATCTTCACTCCATAATACACACTAATGCCAGTTCATAGAATGTTTAATATATACAGTAAAAGTTTATAAAATAGCACGTACATACACATATTTTCTCTAACTCTTAAATACAATGGGCAGTTATTATCACGTAACTACTATGGAGAGGTCTGTGGGACCTCTGTTTATTTCGTATTTATAAAATAATAATTTATTATATACATCTGCAGCATACTGACCATTGATACATGACAACAGAAAATTATATGTAAATTTGAGTTGTTTGAAAAATTTAAATAATCTAAAACAATTATAAACAATAGAAATAACAAAAATGCAGTAATGAATTGCTGCTTTTCCCAACGTTTTCATTAGTAAACTTATTAAACGATTATCATATTTTTATATTGTCAAAATAATAAGAATTCAGAATATACAGCAATGCTAATATTTACTACATTTCAACATGTCAGTGAAATATTTTGCCAATTACTGTTCAATTTTCTGGAACGGAAAATGTTTACTGTATAGAAAACATTTTTTTTTCTTAAAAATTGAAGAGCACAACACTTCTTATAACACTGCACTCCTTCATAGGACCACTCAATCTTAGTGTAAACAGCACACACACATTTTCCTGGAGCACTCCAAGCAAATAGGAACACTACTGTACATCGAGAGCATGGATATTTGTTTTTCTCTTAAAATGTGGAAACCATGTTGCCTAGAAAGTCCTACTTTTCTCGCCTTGTTTACATGTAGAGATGACAATTATATCACACAACAATCCGACAAATTAAAAGAAATTTAATAACGAAAACAAGTGTGTGAAATACACGTGCATAACTGCTATAGTACGTCAGCGAGACCGCTTCAAACAAACTGATCTGAATATTACTTGAGAAAAGATTGAGATAACCCGCGTGACCTTCACGTGATGCAGGTCTCGTCTGAACTGAAAGGTAGACAAAGCAAGTGAGGAATTGGCTTGAAGATAAGATAAATAGAGAGCGTGGAAAACAGGAAGCGGTTTAGCAGACGATCCATAGTGCCCTAGATCATATATGTAACAGATAACTCCTCGCTACGTTAAAATCGGCAGCACTTTGAAGAGAACAACCGCCAGGATAGCCACCCGTCCGCCGTAAACGAACACGAGATGGCAGCACAGTCGCTAATGCAATTCACATGGGTATTATGATGTGACTCCTTATGTAACAACTAGATGGCAGCGTAGTAAACCTGACAAAAGTTGTTAATCTCAAAGCCTATAACTCCCACATATCTGTTACATATATGATCTAGGATAGTACTTAAGATTCAGAATTTTTCTGCTTATTCAGCAATCCTAAATGTATTTGTGTCGTTATAGATGTTTCTATTGTATTCATGTTTTCTACTGGAGTTTTGGAGTAAATTCCATATGTAATGTTAGGTATGGAATTATGCAAATGGTAACCAAATATGTTGTATTTCAGTGTACAGATCCGAATTTACGTATATTATTTTTTACCTCTGATTGAGGTTCTGGTTGATATGTACAGTTGTAAAAAATAAAAGTGGCCGCAATCGTGAACAGCGAATATTTTCAAAGTCCACTTCGGGTCGCGGAGATGTTACACGATTCACGTGCTTGTACAAGCAGTTTCGGAACTATGAAAGCGTTCCATATCTGTGCCTCGCAGACCAGCGGTAGAGTGCTTGTTTAATGATTCAAAGGTTGTTCGTTCGGGCCTTCTTCAAGTTTTCATTTTAATTTTTAATCGTTCTTTAGCGATGTAAATGATATTCAAATTATCATTTATATTCAGTTATTGTTCTTTATGGATATCACGTTATTTATATTTTGTTATCGTTCTTTAGAGATATGAATAAAATTCAAGTCATCATATGTATTCTGTTATCGCTTTATAACGATATGAATAATAATTATTTTTATTGTATCTCCAATGGGGGTTAGCCCTATTTACATATGTATGTTAGGGCTATAGTTTTATACACAAAAAAAAATCAGCATAAAGAGAAATGGAAAAGGAAATTAAATTAGCTTACGCGATGTAAACAAAACATAAACAATCCGTAAATTAGGCATTACGATTGCAAAATAAATATCAGGTATCAATTTGAAACATACAAAAACATTAACAACACACATACGTATCACTTCTATAACACAAATATGCAGCTTTCCGTACCATACATCATAAATTAATACACAATAGTCATACAAACACACTCAAACTATAATTACGACATTGCGACGACATCAAGCATCCCATAACTATGATTCACATGCATAACAAATCAAGCATCCGTTACAACACATACACTTCAACATAGTCACCACACTTTTAAAAGTTACAAATTTGGCTCCAAGAAGAATAAATAGGACACTGTTACTAATTACTATTCTTCTACAATTTCTTAAATACATCTGTAATACAGTAAATCTGTGAAATTCCGATATGAATAATATTCACGTTTTTTATATTGTTATCGTTCTTTAGCGATATAAATAATATTCAAGTTATCATTTATATTCTGTTTTCCTTCATTAGCATTATAAAATAATATTCAAGTTATTTATATTGTTATTGCTCTTTCGCAATATAAATAATCAGTATTTTATGTAAGTAATTATTATAACACAAATAACCATTTTTCTTTGTAAAATAGGCTATACCATTTAGATAATTGAATACGTATTATATAATATCTTATATTAATTAAACAAACCGATATTTATCATTTATATTCTATTATCGTTATTTAGTGATACTGTATAAATAATATTCAAGTTATTTATATTGTAATCGTTCTTTAGCGATATAAATAACATAACTTCAATATTAGGTTTGGAAAAATCCAGTTGCATAATACTGTTATTAGTTTTTCTTTTTGTATTATTACATTATACTATCTTGAACCACAATAAAATGAAAAGGAGTAACGAGGAATTGAACCTGAGACGTTGACATCTAAATTCCGACGTTCGTCCGCTGAGCTACGAGGGCAAAAGTGTGGAAACATTTTCGGAAAAATTGGCCCAATCACACTCTAAGATTTTCTGATGATTCGTAGAAGCTAGTCCAGGATGCGGGGGGCAAAGGCTAATTGGGATTTCCCGGTCTCTGATAGGGTCAAACATCCTGATAGAACTAATATTTAATCCTTGCCGTGACTTTCGGTGAAGTCCGGAGGGCCCAATTAGTCAAATCCACTCTCCTCATCTCCACGCTTGGCCCCCCTGGAATCTAATAAGATGGGAAAGAGATAGTGGTGTGCGCAAAGCAACGGGATGTTACCGCATTTAGGCCTATCCTTCCCAAGAAAAACTGCAAACATGAACAAAGGAAGCTTTTAATAGAAGAAGAAGGATCTTCTGCGGACCTCTGGGAAAAGAACTAAGGAAGAGACTAGTGAAGTGCTTTGTGTGGAGTGTGGCATTGTTTGGGGAAGGAACATGGACATTACGAAGAAATGAAGAGAAACGAATTGAAGCATTTTAAATGTGGATATGGAGAAGAAAGGTGCGTGTGAAGTGGACAGACAGAATAAGAAATAACATTGTGTTTGAAAAAGTGAGTGAAGAAAGAATGATGCTGAAACTGATTAGAAGGAGAAAAAGGAATTGGTTGGGTCTCTGGTTGAAAAGAATAATAGACGACATTAGGATATGTGGATCATATGCGGACACTAAGAAGAAGGCAGGAAATAGGAAAGATTGGAGATTGCTGGGTTTGCAATGAAAGACTTGCCCATGGGCAGAACACTTATGTATGTATGTTCAGAATGCCTGGAATATCGTGTCTAAGAACAGTCACTATTTGCAAAGACTAGTCGATTCCATGCCCACTCGACTGCAAGATGATCGAGATAAGAGGAAGATAGACTAAATATTGAATTGTGGCTTTTTGTTTTGTTTTTTGAACGCTTAATTTTTTTAATGTTTTAAGGCCGACGCCAGTATTTTTATTTTGTTTATGCCACGAAAGATATTTTTATTGATAATAAAATCTTTTTTTCTTTCCATTTGCAGCCACAATATCATAATGATAAAGTCATGGGATAATATTGTGAATTTTATTAGTTACAACAATGCAATTTATTCGTCACAACAATAATTCCTTTCTACAATTCACCTTAAACGCTCTCGTCAACAATTGGATCTTCACTCAACAAAGTATTCGTTATAGCACTCCACCGACGACAATGACAGTTTACTTGGATTATTACGCACAACAATGAACTGTTAATCTTAACTAATATTTACAAAGCACTATTTACAAATCAGAACTACCAGTTCTCAGTTCACGGTTCTTCTATCTCAGTCACTCGAGTTCACGGTATCTCGAACCACAGACCTTCAGAGACAGTTCACTGTACTCGAACTCGGGTCCCTCCAACTGCGGTCCACTGCACTCGAACTCAGGTCCCTCCAACTGCGATCCACTGCACTCGAACTCAGGCCTTCGGATGCTGACGCAGATGCGGACGCACACTCGAGTCGAACTCCGGTTGGCTTGCTTGCTCTGGCTTTCTCACTGACTGAATAACTGAAAACTCTGAAGACTCTAGTTCGCTGGCGCCTGCTCTTTTATAGCAAAATCATAGTTGCGAGAACCTTCTACAGGTGTGTAGAGAATTATCTCAATATCTCTACATCGACATTTCTGGAAGGGCCGGGAAGGTCCGTTCCACATCCACTGCGTAGCAGCTGCGCGCGCAGACTCGTCGCGTGACGTAATACACCCTCTCTCCCTTCTCTCCACCGCGCGACGTCGCCCAATGTTCCGTGGAGCCTGTGCGATCTGCTTTCTTGCGGGACGCTGGTCGTGAGTTCGATTCTCACGTCGCTGTCACATTGCCCCCTCCTTAGGGCTGCTCGTCCCGGGCAGTCCCTTGGTAGGCTGCTAATCGGTCCAGATGCACCACCATCATCTTCCCTCGAGGTTGTCGCTGGATCCGGTACACCACGTCGTTGATCCGGGTCACCACGCGGTATGGTCCATCCCAGGCACGCTGCAGCTTTGGTGATTTCCCTTTGGTCCTGGTAGGTCGATACAGCCACACCAGGTCGCCCTCCTGGAATCCTGCAGAGTTGGCTAATCTGTCGTAGCGCACCTTCATCCTGTCGCTGGCCATCTTGAGGTGCTCTCTGGCCAGTTGGTGAATTCCATTCAACTTCTCGGTGAGTTCTGCCACATAGTCAGTCGCTGGCTGGTCGGCGCTGGGTGGCGTGCCAAACAGCAGATCACAGGGCAGGCGCAGCTCTCTCCCGAAGACCATGTTTGCCGGTGTCATCCCTGTTGTATCGTGGACCGAAGCTCTGTAGGCCAAGAGGAACAGTGGGACTCTGGCATCCCAGTCTCGTTGATGGTTGGACACCACCTTCCGCAGATGCTCTTCCAAGGTTTTGATGTAGCGTTCCACCATACCATCGGACTGTGGGTGGAGGGGAGTGGTCCTGGTTTTATGCACCCCCAGACGCTCGAACAATTCTCCCATCAGGTTGGATTCGAAGTTGCGCCCCTGATCGCTATGCAATTCCCGGGGCACCCCGAATCGGCAGATGAAGTTGTCAAGCAGCGCGTCGGCCACCGTCGAAGCCTCTTGGTTGGGAATCGCGTACACCTCTGGCCATTTTGTGAAGTAATCCATGGCGACTAGCAGGTAGCGGTTCCCGCGATCCGTGACCGGGAACGGTCCAGCAACGTCGATGGCGATCCTCTCAAAAGGAGCTCCCACGTTGTACTGCTGCATGGCTCCCCTGCTGCGGGTCCTTGGTCCGCGACTGGCTGCACAGGTGTCGCATCTTCGGCACCATTGTTCCGTGTCGGTCCTCTGATGCAACCAATAGAACCTCTGCCTTAACTTGTCCAGCGTCCTGTTGGCTCCCAGGTGGCCTCCAGTCACTCCAGCATGAGTCTCCTCCAGCACTTCCTTCACCTTGCTCCTGGGCAGGACAAGTTGTTCTATGCGGGTCCTTCCATCGGCCGACTCCCAAATCCTCTTCAGGATACCGTCCTTGACAGTGAAGGATTCCCACTGGGCCCAGTAGCTCTTGTAAGTGGTGCTACGGTTGGCGATATCGGCCCATACTGGTCTCTGGCCGGACTCCACATCACGTAGTAGCTGTCCAATGTTTGGGTCCTCCAGCTGCTCCCTCCTTATGGCGGCGTTATCCCATCCTGGGCTCGGTTGGGCGGCAATTGCTCGGACTGCGTGGGCGCCATCCCGCTCTTCTACTTTCAGGCAGTGTTTACAGCCATCCGGGCACGGGCGTCGTGATAAGGCATCAGCGTTGGAATGTTTCTTCCCTTGTCGGTGTTCGGAGGTGAAGTTGTACTCCTGCAGTCGTTGAACCCAACGGGCGGTCTGCCCCTCCAGATTCTTGAAGCCCAATAGCCAGGTGAGTGCAGAATGGTCTGTCCTCAGATGGAATTCCTGGCCATACAAATATTTGTGGAATTGCTTCAGGGCTTCCACAATGGCAAGAAGTTCTCTACGGGTCACGCAGTAGTTTCTCTCAGCCTTGGACAATGTTCGGCTGAAGTAGGCAATCACCCTCTCTTGCCCGTCCTGTTCCTGAGAGAGTACTCCGCCGATGCCTACGTTGCTAGCGTCCGTGTCGAGCGTGAACTTCCTTCCCGGGATGGGATATCCCAGTACAGGAGCAGTGCAGAGCGCTTCTTTCAGCGACTGGAAGGATGACTCCGCCTCGTCTGTCCACTGGAATTGTCGTTTCTCCTCGGTCAGCTGGGTTAGAGGCTTAGCGATGTTGGCGTACCCAGCTACGAACCTTCTGTAATAAGTGCAGAGGCCGAGAAAGCGGCGCAGCTCCTGCTTGTCCCTCGGTCTAGGCCATCCTCTGACGGCTTGTAGCTTCTCCGGGTCCGTGGCCACTCCGTTGGTCCCTACTACGTGTCCCAAGTAGTTGACCTTCTTCTGGAATAGATGACATTTCTTCGGGTTCAACTTCAGCCTGGCTTGTCGCAGTCTCTCGAACACTTTCCTCAGGTTCAACAGCTGCTCGCTGAAAGTCTTGCCCACCACGATGACGTCATCAAGGTACAGCAAACAGGTGTCGTATGTCAGGCCTCTCATTACGGACTCCATTAGTCTCTGGAATGTAGCCGGGGCGTTGCAGAGGCCGAACGGCATAACGGTGAACTGCCATAGTCCTTGGCCTGTAGAGAATGCCGTTTTCTCCTTATCCTCCGGATGTAGCGCCACCTGCCAGTATCCTGACTTGAGATCCAACGTCGAGAACCACTCTGCTCCGGCCAGGGTGTCCAAGGTGTCGTCAATTCGTGGAAGGGGAAAGCAGTCTTTCCTGGTGACGTCATTCAGTCTTCTGTAGTCCACGCAGAAACGCAGGTCCCCATTCTTCTTCTTCACCAGCACCACAGGTGATGACCAAGGGCTGTCGGATTCCTCGATGACCCCTCTTGCTTTCATGCCCTCCAGTTGGCTGTCAATCTCCCTCTGTTTAGCTAGAGGGACGCGTCGAGGAGGTTGTCTGATTGGGCGAGCATTTCCGGTGTCAATGCGGTGCTGAACTTTCTCCGTTCTCCCGTAGTCGTTTTCAGACAGACTGAACACGTCCTGAAACTCTGTCAGTAGATCGTGGACTTGTCTTCTTTCTCTTTTGCTTAAATTCGCCGGCAATTCTCGAGCCAGCTCTTTCAGTGATGGGTCTAAATCTGGACGTGGTCGGTGACACTCCTCGTTTTCTGCCAGCGACGTCACAGACACCACCGGCTCGACGTTACCTAGTACAGTTCCACTAGGCACCTCCTTGTCCCGATTGGTGACATTCAGGACCCTCACCGGTACCACCTTCTGATTCGGGAGTAGGGATCTGGCCACATAGACCCCATCTATCGGAGTTGTTTGCGAATCGAGGAGCAGGTTTCTCTTAGGTTGTCCGTCCAGTCTTGCCGTCACCACCATCTCGCAGCCTGCCGGGATTGTCACATGATTCTCCAGGGTGAGTCTGCTGGGCATGGGTTGGTCTTCGACGTCCCTCAGGAACACTTCGTCCTGACCAAAACGCAGGATACGGCGCCTGACGTCCACCGTTGCATCGAAGATCCGCATGGCGTCGAGTCCCAGGATGACGTCTTCAGTGATGTTGGCGACGAACACCCACATCTCCAGTCTCCTCTTTCCCAATGTCAGATCCAGGAAAACCTCCTTTTGGATGGGCAGGTTCTCGCCTGAGGCAGTACGTAGCTCATACCGGCGCAGCGGCGTCCTCCCAGGTAGGCCACGCACGACTTCCGGTCTGGCGATAGTGAGCGACGCCCCGGTGTCTACCAGTACTCTGCATGGGCGGCCTCTTATCCATCCGTCAGCAATCAGCCCATCGTCGCATCTTCTGTTAACCGTCTTCAAGATCAGCCGAGGGGATGGTGATGACGGCGCCGACGTGCCCCTCGTCGCATCGGCCCCTTTTAGTTTTCCTGTTTGTGACCAGATCGGTCACAGTCCCTCCTCAGGTGTCCAGGCTCGCCGCAGGACCAGCAGGTGGGCACTCCTCGTCTTCGTCGCTCGGGTGATTTCGGTTGACGTTCCTCGACGTCGGCCGCCGCGACGCTCCTAATCCGGTGCGATGCCGAGACGTTCGCCGTCAACTTGGCTGCCTCCATCCTGAGGGCCGCCGCCAGAGCTGCATTGATGGTGCGATGCTCTGCCAAGAGTAGCTGTTGCTTTATTTCCGGGTCTCGAACTCCGCTGCCGAAGGTGTAGGCCGCCTCTCCAGCGATGAAGTCATTAGGTAGGCCCCTGAGCGCCTTATGGGCCAGTTGTTCCACCGCCATCGCGAATTCTTGCAGGGACTCGCCTGACTGTTGGACCCTCGTTTTCAGTTGGGTCCTGAACGCTGCCGCAAGTTGATGGTCACCATAACGTCCCTCCAAGGCCGCCATTATCTCAGCGGCTGTCCCATCTTCTGGAACGCTGTGAAGAATCTCCGACGCCTGTCCTTGAAGCGCGGTCAGCAGCTGAGTAGTCTTCTCCGCTGGGGTCCACCCATTATGTGCTGCGGTGGCCTCGAACTGGCGACGGAATATCGCCCAAGACGTCGTACCGTCGAACTTTGGCGTCTTGACGTTGTGATGTCTGGCTGAGGGCGATGGTTCCACATGGCCACTACATGAGGTCCTCAATTCTGACGTCGATCTTTCCACGGCCCGTTGAACTTCCTCGGCAATTATCTGTTTCTGTTCTCTAGCCTGGCGATCCAGCAACGCGAGGATGTGCTTGTTTTCTACAGCATGTTGGTCCATCAGCACACACGTTTCCTCTTGACGACGTTCGAGATCGCGGATCTTGCCGTCGAAATGGTCTACATCCTGTCTCAACTCGGCTACTGTCTCGTTTATAGTTGACAAATTCTTGTTTAGGTTGTCCAAATCGGCCTTAAGTTCGTCTTTCACGATGGCGACAATTCCATCTACGTGGGCCGAAACGCTTTCAATTTGCGTAGTGACGTCATTTTTCACTCCGCTTATGTCGCCTTTCACTTCACTTATGTCACTTTTCATCTCTGTTTTCACATCACTTATGTCGTTCTTAACCTCACTGATGTGCTTGTTCATGTCGTCTTTCATTTCTGCTTTCACGTCACTTAAGTCGTTTTTCAGTTCCGCGATGGCTTGCAGGATCAGCTGTAGGTTCTCCATTGTCGATAATGTCCCGATTCTGACACCAGTGTGAATTTTATTAGTTACAACAATGCAATTTATTCGTCACAACAATAATTCCTTTCTACAATTCACCTTAAACGCTCTCGTCAACAATTGGATCTTCACTCAACAAAGTATTCGTTATAGCACTCCACCGACGACAATGACAGTTTACTTGGATTATTACGCACAACAATGAACTGTTAATCTTAACTAATATTTACAAAGCACTATTTACAAATCAGAACTACCAGTTCTCAGTTCACGGTTCTTCTATCTCAGTCACTCGAGTTCACGGTATCTCGAACCACAGACCTTCAGAGACAGTTCACTGTACTCGAACTCGGGTCCCTCCAACTGCGGTCCACTGCACTCGAACTCAGGTCCCTCCAACTGCGATCCACTGCACTCGAACTCAGGCCTTCGGATGCTGACGCAGATGCGGACGCACACTCGAGTCGAACTCCGGTTGGCTTGCTTGCTCTGGCTTTCTCACTGACTGAATAACTGAAAACTCTGAAGACTCTAGTTCGCTGGCGCCTGCTCTTTTATAGCAAAATCATAGTTGCGAGAACCTTCTACAGGTGTGTAGAGAATTATCTCAATATCTCTACATCGACATTTCTGGAAGGGCCGGGAAGGTCCGTTCCACATCCACTGCGTAGCAGCTGCGCGCGCAGACTCGTCGCGTGACGTAATACACCCTCTCTCCCTTCTCTCCACCGCGCGACGTCGCCCAATGTTCCGTGGAGCCTGTGCGATCTGCTTTCTTGCGGGACGCTGGTCGTGAGTTCGATTCTCACGTCGCTGTCACAATATATTAATGAACCTGATGTTAATTACTAAAATAATCGTAAAAGAGAAAGGAGCCATTATGTATAGTTTGTCTCTCTCAAAAAAAAGAACAAAAAAGAACATAAAAAGCACGAGGTTGTAGTCGAACGCAGGACCTCAGGAATAAGAGGCCGGAACGCTACCATCACGCTATCGAATAACACACAGAATACTTCAATTATAACTGTATATATCAGGCAACGTGGTCCAACAACATGTAACATCGCCTGTCTCCGAATTGTAGCGAAGATACCCGAAGGGAACTTTGTTTCAGGAGAGCGGCCACTTTTTTTTTTTGACAGCTGTACATCTTTATCAGGCAGTACATCTCATTTGATATGAATCAGAGGATGAACAATTGAAGGGATGAGAATGATATAGACCTAAGCTACACAGACAACAGTTTTCAGGTGAACATGTTAAAGGTTTAGGGCCATAATCATAGACATTCTTAGCGCGGGCTTCCGGTGGATGATCAGCGAACTAACGTTTTTGTATTCATAAACCAGTGTTAGTGATATGATATGATATGATATGATATGATATGATATGATATGATATGATATTGTGACAGCGACGTGAGAATCGAACTCACGACCAGCGTCCCGCAAGAAAGCAGATCGCACAGGCTCCACGGAACATTGAATGACGTCGCGCGGTGGAGAGAAGAGAGAGGGTGTATTACGTCACGCGACGAGTCCGCGCGCGCAGCTGCTTACGGAGGGAAGGGGGAACGGACCTTCCCGGCCCTTCCAGAAATGTCGATGTAGAGATATTGAGATAATTCTCTACACACCTGTAGAAGGTTCTCGCAACTATGATTTTGCTATAAAAGAGCAGGCGCCAGCGAACTAGAGGGTTGTTGTAGAGTTTTCAGTTATTCAGTCAGTGAGAAAGCCAGAGCAAGCAAGCCAGCCGGAGTTCGACTCGAGTGTGCGTCCGCATCTGCGTCAGCATCCGAAGGCCTGAGTTCGAGTGCAGTGGACCGCAGTTGGAGGGACCTGAGTTCGAGTGCAGTGGCCGCAGTTGGAGGGACCCGAGTTCGAGTACAGTGAACTGTCTCTGGAGGTCTGTGGTTCGAGATACTGTGAACTCGAGTGACTGAGATAGAAGAACTGTGAACTGAGAACTGGTAGTTCTGATTTGTAAATAGTACTGTGTAAATATTAGTTAAGATTAACAGTTCATTGTTGTGCGTAATAGTCCAAGTAAATTGTCATTGTCGTCGGTGGAGTGCTATAACGAATACTGTGTTGAGTGAAGATCCAATTGTTGACGAGAGCGTTAAGGTGAATTGTAGAAAGGAATTATTGTTGTGACGAATAAATTACATTGTTGTTACAAATAAAATTCACACTGGTGTCAGAATCGGGACATTATCGACAATGGAGAACCTACAGCTGATCCTGCAAGCCATCGCGGAACTGAAAAACGACTTAAGTGCAGTAAAAGCAGAAATGAAGAACGATATAAGTGAAGTGAAAACGGAGATGAAAAGTGACATAAGTGAAGTGAAAGGCGACATAAGTGAAGTGAAAGGCGACATAAGTGAAGTGAAAACGGAGATGAAAAGTGACATAAGCGGAGTGAAAGGCGACATAAGCGGAGTGAAAGATGACGTCACTACGCAAATTGAAAGCGTTTCAGCCCACGTAGATGGAATTGTCGCCATCGTGAAAGACGAACTCAAAGCCGACCTTGACAACCTAAACAAGAATTTTACAACTATAAACGAGACAGTAACCGAATTGAGACAGGAGGTAGACCATTTCGACGGCAAAATCCGCGATCTCGAGCGTCGTCAAGAGCAGACGAGCGAGTTGCTGGACAAGACGAGTGAGATGATAGATAAACACGCTGAGGAAAACAAGCACATTCTCGCGTTGGTGGATCGCCAGGCTAGAGAACATAAACAGATAGTTGCCGAGGAAGTTCAACGGGCCGTGGAAAGATCGACGTCAGCATTGAGGACCTCACATAGTGCCCCTGCGGAACCATCGGCTTCAGCCAGACATCACAACGTCAAGACGCCGAAGTTCGACGGTACGACGTCTTGGGCGATATTCCGTCGCCAGTTCGAGGCCATCGCAGAGCACAATGGGTGGACGCCGGCAGAGAAAACTACTCAGCTGCTGGCCGCGCTTCAGGGACAGGCGTCGGAGATTCTTCACAGCGTTCCAGAAGATGGGACAGCCGCTGAGATAATGGCGGCCCTGGAGGGACGTTATGGTGACCATCAACTTGCTGCAGCATTTAGGACCCAACTAAAAACGAGGGTCCAACAGTCAGGCGAGTCCCTGCAAGAATTCGCGATGGCGGTGGAACAACTGGCCCATAAGGCGCTCAGGGGCCTACCTAATGACTTCATCGCTGGAGAGGCGGCCTACACCTTCGGCAGCGGAGTTCGAGACCCGGAAATAAAGCAACAGCTACTCTTGGCAGAGCATCGCACCATCAATGCAGCTCTGGCGGCGGCCCTCAGGATGGAGGCAGCCAAGTTGACGGCGAACGTCTCGGCATCGCACCGGATTAGGAGCGTCGCGGCGGCCGACGTCGAGGAACGTCAACCGAAATCACCCGAGCGACGAAGACGAGGAGTGCCCACCTGCTGGTCCTGCGGCGAGCCTGGGCACCTGAGGAGGGACTGTGACCGATCTGGTCACAAACAGGAAAACTAAAAGGGGCCGATGCGATGAGGGGCACGTCGGCGCCGTCATCACCATCCCCTCGGCTGATCTTGAAGACGGTTAACAGAAGATGCGACGATGGGCTGATTGCTGACGGATGGATAAGAGGCCGCCCATGCAGAGTACTGGTAGACACCGGGGCGTCGCTCACTATCGCCAGACCGGAAGTCGTGCGTGGACTACCTGGGAGGACGCCGCTGCGCCGGTATGAGCTACGTACTGCCTCAGGCGAGAACCTGCCCATCCAAAGAGAGGTTTTCCTGGACTTGACCTTGGGAAAGAGGAGACTGGAGATGTGGGTGTTCGTCGCCAACATCACTGAAGACGTCATCCTGGGACTCGACGCCATGCGGATCTTCGATGCAACGGTGGACGTCCGGCGCCGTATCCTCCGTTTTGGTCAGGATGAAGTGTTCCTGAGGGACGTCGAAGACCAACCCATGGCCAGCAGACTCACCTTGGAGAATCAAGTGACAATCCCAGCAGGCTGCGAGATGGTGGTGACGGCAAGACTGGACGGACAACCTAAGAGAAACCTGCTCCTCGATTCGCAAACAACTCCGATAGATGGGGTTTATGTGGCCAGATCCCTACTCCCGAATCAGAAGGTGGTACCGGTGAGGGTCCTGAATGTCACCAATCGGGACAAGGATGTGCCTAGTGGAACTGTACTAGGTAACGTCGAGCCGGTGGTGTCTGTGACGTCGCTGGCAGAAAACGAGGAGTGTCACCGACCACGTCCAGATTTAGACCCATCACTGAAAGAGCTGGCTCGAGAATTGCCGGCGAATTTAAGCAAAAGAGAAAGAAGACAAGTCCACGATCTACTGACAGAGTTTCAGGACGGGTTCAGTCTGTCTGAAAACGACTACGGGAGAACGGAGAAAGTTCAGCACCGCATTGACACCGGAAATGCTCGCCCAATCAGACAACCTCCTCGACGCGTCCCTCTAGCTAAACAGAGGGAGATTGACAGCCAACTGGAGGGCATGAAAGCAAGAGGGGTCATCGAGGAATCCGACAGCCCTTGGTCATCACCTGTAGTGCTGGTGAAGAAGAAGAATGGGGACCTGCGTTTCTGCGTGGACTACAGAAGACTGAATGACGTCACCAGGAAAGACTGCTTTCCTCTCCCACGAATTGACGACACCTTGGACACCCTGGCCGGAGCAGAGTGGTTCTCGACGTTGGATCTCAAGTCAGGATACTGGCAGGTGGCGCTACATCCTGAGGACAAGGAGAAAACGGCATTCTCTACAGGCCAGGGACTATGGCAGTTCACCGTTATGCCGTTCGGCCTCTGCAACGCCCCGGCTACATTCCAGAGACTAATGGAGTCCGTAATGAGAGGCCTGACATACGACACCTGTTTGCTGTACCTTGATGACGTCATCGTGGTGGGCAAGACTTTCAGCGAGCAGCTGTTGAACCTGAGGAAAGTGTTCGAGAGACTGCGACAAGCCAGGCTGAAGTTGAACCCGAAGAAATGTCATCTATTCCAGAAGAAGGTCAACTACTTGGGACACGTAGTAGGGACCAACGGAGTGGCCACGGACCCGGAGAAGCTACAAGCCGTCAGAGGATGGCCTAGACCGAGGGACAAGCAGGAGCTGCGCCGCTTTCTCGGCCTCTGCACTTATTACAGAAGGTTCGTAGCTGGGTACGCCAACATCGCTAAGCCTCTAACCCAGCTGACCGAGGAGAAACGACAATTCCAGTGGACAGACGAGGCGGAGTCATCCTTCCAGTCGCTGAAAGAAGCGCTCTGCACTGCTCCTGTACTGGGATATCCCATCCCGGGAAGGAAGTTCACGCTCGACACGGACGCTAGCAACGTAGGCATCGGCGGAGTACTCTCTCAGGAACAGGACGGGCAAGAGAGGGTGATTGCCTACTTCAGCCGAACATTGTCCAAGGCTGAGAGAAACTACTGCGTGACCCGTAGAGAACTTCTTGCCATTGTGGAAGCCCTGAAGCAATTCCACAAATATTTGTATGGCCAGGAATTCCATCTGAGGACAGACCATTCTGCACTCACCTGGCTATTGGGCTTCAAGAATCTGGAGGGGCAGACCGCCCGTTGGGTTCAACGACTGCAGGAGTACAACTTCACCTCCGAACACCGACAAGGGAAGAAACATTCCAACGCTGATGCCTTATCACGACGCCCGTGCCCGGATGGCTGTAAACACTGCCTGAAGGTAGAAGAGCGTGATGGCGCCCACGCAGTCCGAGCAATTGCCGCCCAACCGAGCCCAGGATGGGATAACGCCGCCATAAGGAGGGAGCAGCTGGAGGACCCAAACATTGGACAGCTACTACGTGATGTGGAGTCCGGCCAGAGACCAGTATGGGCCGATATCGCCAACCGTAGCACCACTTACAAGAGCTACTGGGCCCAGTGGGAATCCTTCACTGTCAAGGACGGTATCCTGAAGAGGATTTGGGAGACGGCCGATGGAAGGACCCACATAGAACAACTTGTCCTGCCCAGGAGCAAGGTGAAGGAAGTGCTGGAGGAGACTCATGCTGGAGTGACTGGAGGCCACCTGGGAGCCAACAGGACGCTGGACAAGTTAAGGCAGAGGTTCTATTGGTTGCATCAGAGAACCGACACGGAACAATGGTGCCGAAGATGCGACACCTGTGCAGCCAGTCGCGGACCAAGGACCCGCAGCAGGGGAGCCATGCAGCAGTACAACGTGGGAGCTCCTTTTGAGAGGATCGCCATCGACGTTGCTGGACCGTTCCCGGTCACGGATCGCGGGAACCGCTACCTGCTAGTGGCCATGGATTACTTCACAAAATGGCCAGAGGTGTACGCGATTCCCAACCAAGAGGCTTCGACGGTGGCCGACGCGCTGCTTGACAACTTCATCTGCCGATTCGGGGTGCCCCGGGAATTGCATAGCGATCAGGGGCGCAACTTCGAATCCAACCTGATGGGAGAATTGTTCGAGCGTCTGGGGGTGCATAAAACCAGGACCACTCCCCTCCATCCACAGTCCGATGGTATGGTGGAACGCTACATCAAAACCTTGGAAGAGCATCTGCGGAAGGTGGTGTCCAACCATCAACGAGACTGGGATGCCAGAGTCCCACTGTTCCTCTTGGCCTACAGAGCTTCGGTCCACGATACAACAGGGATGACACCGGCAAACATGGTCTTCGGGAGAGAGCTGCGCCTGCCCTGTGATCTGCTGTTTGGCACGCCACCCAGCGCCGACCAGCCAGCAACTGACTATGTGGCAGAACTCACCGAGAAGTTGAATGGAGTTCACCAACTGGCCAGAGAGCACCTCAAAATGGCCAGCGACAGGATGAAGGTGCGCTACGACAGATTGGCCAACTCTGCAGGATTCCAGGAGGGCGACCTGGTGTGGCTGTATCGACCTACCAGGACCAAAGGGAAATCACCAAAGCTGCAGCGTGCCTGGGATGGACCATACCGCGTGGTGACCCGGATCAACGACGTGGTGTACCGGATCCAGCGACAACCTCGAGGGAAGATGATGGTGGTGCATCTGGACCGATTAGCCGTCTACCAAGGGACTGCCCGGGACGAGCAGCCCTAAGGAGGGGGCAATGTGACAGCGACGTGAGAATCGAACTCACGACCAGCGTCCCGCAAGAAAGCAGATCGCACAGGCTCCACGGAACATTGAATGACGTCGCGCGGTGGAGAGAAGAGAGAGGGTGTATTACGTCACGCGACGAGTCCGCGCGCGCAGCTGCTTACGGAGGGAAGGGGGAACGGACCTTCCCGGCCCTTCCAGAAATGTCGATGTAGAGATATTGAGATAATTCTCTACACACCTGTAGAAGGTTCTCGCAACTATGATTTTGCTATAAAAGAGCAGGCGCCAGCGAACTAGAGGGTTGTTGTAGAGTTTTCAGTTATTCAGTCAGTGAGAAAGCCAGAGCAAGCAAGCCAGCCGGAGTTCGACTCGAGTGTGCGTCCGCATCTGCGTCAGCATCCGAAGGCCTGAGTTCGAGTGCAGTGGACCGCAGTTGGAGGGACCTGAGTTCGAGTGCAGTGGCCGCAGTTGGAGGGACCCGAGTTCGAGTACAGTGAACTGTCTCTGGAGGTCTGTGGTTCGAGATACTGTGAACTCGAGTGACTGAGATAGAAGAACTGTGAACTGAGAACTGGTAGTTCTGATTTGTAAATAGTACTGTGTAAATATTAGTTAAGATTAACAGTTCATTGTTGTGCGTAATAGTCCAAGTAAATTGTCATTGTCGTCGGTGGAGTGCTATAACGAATACTGTGTTGAGTGAAGATCCAATTGTTGACGAGAGCGTTAAGGTGAATTGTAGAAAGGAATTATTGTTGTGACGAATAAATTACATTGTTGTTACAAATAAAATTCACAATATGATATGATATATGATATGATATGAATCCTGTACAAGCAATCACTCGATAGCCGGGGCTAGTTTTGCACGCGGGCTAGCTAGATGTCTATGCATAGCACCCTTAGAGTCCAATGCTATCAGGCGCGGTATCATAATTTCTTCTTCGTATACTTATGCAATTTGTTGAGTAATTTTTAGAATATTTTAGTAGTAGCTTCCTCATATGTGTAAGAAATGAACTCTCACACAAAAAAAGAATTGTTCTTAAAAGTGTGACCTTGGACTATCTCATTCTCACCCCTTCAGTTGTTTGTATACACTGAAGTCTGTTAGGTATAAAATGTTACTAGTCAGCGATGTATGCAATGGAGGGGGAAAGGCACTGGCCACTCTAAGCGATGTATGCAATGGAAAGGGAAAGGAACTGGCCACCCTACCCCATTATCTCCTAGCTTAGTTGCTTCATAAGTGATGCCGTATTGGTGTCAGTTATCAGGTTCCATCCAGTCTTCGAACAGCTGACTGAACAACAGCAAGAATCTTTACATAATAGCTTCTATATACATTATACAAGATGACTCAGGAGTAATAGTAAATATTTTAGGAGGTGGTAGTATGGACTATTCCAAGTAAGAAAGTTCATATTAGCATGTGTCCAATTTTCATTGGATGTGGAGATACAGCTGTTTGAATGTTACATATAACAAACCTTTAGAAAATGGTATGAAAGAATGACAAATAACTACGTAATATTGACTACGTACAAAGGAATAGTATGTGTTGCTTTTCTGAGATCGTCTGAGGACGGCACTGTTCATGATGGGTGACCAAAACTAGAACGGCAGTGATTAGTATTACACGCGAGAGATTGTCTATGAAGTAAAGAGACGGGGGAGAGGTACTTGGCATGGTGGTTCGTGCACTACATTGAGTTCTTCATCAACCCGCTAATAAAAATTGCAAGCTTTGCTGTATCAGTAATGTCACTACTGTCATCAAGGGCCAATAATATATTCTTTTTCTTGCCTTTTTTTTTGGGGGGGGGGGTATTCCTCATGACCACAATCAGATATCTCCTGAATTCTCTTCTGGATATTTAGTCTAGAACGCGCAGTTTTTTTTTTTTTTTTCAAATTAATTAACAACTTTCATTGGACAAATAGCCACCTTGATCATTACGCTTAAAAAAACTCTCCTCCGTTGGAAGGCTTAAGAGAACGAGCTATTACGTTCGCCACTAGATATTCCTTAAATTTTATTTATTCATCTTTCTCTTCATGACGATGATTTATGGCTGATTTCAGTTCTTGGAGTTTAATAGCTCGTTTCATTACTACACTAGGACGTAACATTCAATCAGTTTCTCTATATTATTATTATCATTATTATTATTATTATTATCATTATCATTATTATTATTATTATTATTATTATTATTATTATTATTGCTGCTGGTAATGCTATCAGTATTGTTATTAGTATTACTATTATTATTATTATTATTATTATTATTATTATTATTATTACTATTATTAAATCAATAACTAGTAAATAACTGTTAATAGTCATCAAAAGATTTAAAAAATTAAAATAGAAATAACTTACAGTATAGCGTAGTCTAGTAATTATCATTCAAGGGAAGATGTAGGCCTATATATTCAGGCACGTTTATAAGAATTACAGTCTATTAACACTTGATGATAAATAATAATAATAATAATAATAATAATAATAATAATAATAATAATAATAATACCTCTTATGCCTGTGTATTCAGCGTAATGCCCTGTAATGTATCTTCTATACACTACTACTGATTGAACCGTTGAGCAAAGCAACATATTACATTTTCTCCGACAGAACAGCGAATAAATTCCTCTTCCCATTCTGTACGAAACCTTCTGTTTCTGCTAGAGACAGAGGGTTTGTAGAGCGACATGGTACCGACACTGCTTACCTTCAGTACGTGAGCGAGACAGAGAGCAACGTACAGGAAACTCCTCTTACCAGTATGAATGTCTTTGCTTACACGATGTAATCACGATACCCAGTTTGATCACTGCTGGTGTAGAGAAACAGCTCTTTGTTCTTTGTAAAGCGAGTTTTGGGAAATTGCAGGTTATTTGTTACAATTCTGAATACATATCTTTTATATAATTTATCGTATATTTTTACTGTTGCTTTATAACATTGTTGTCAAAAAACCGAAAACGTATATTGTTATCATAAGTTACAGTTTTTCTTTTTAAGCTTGAAAAAATTGACTATTTTGTATGCACGTAAAATGGAACATGAAAAATTGTTCACACTGATCGAGTAGCGGAGGCTGAGAGTTGTAGTAAATTATTATTATTATTATTATTATTATTATTATTATTATTATTATGGTTTATTTAACGGTGCTCGCAACTGCGGAGGTTATAACAGCGTCGCTAGTGTGCCGGAATTTTGTCCCACAGGAGTTCTTTTACAAGACAAGTAAATCTACTGGCATGAGCCTGTCGCATTTAAGCACACTTAAATCCCATCGGCGGGATCGAACTCGCAACCTCGAGCACAGAAGTCCAGCGCTATACCGACTACGCTACACAGACACACAACTTATTAGAATAAAGAAATAGTTCAGCTTCTGCTAGGCTAATCCTGCCATTGAGTCGCGTGTCGAGATATTTCTTTTATGTAACGATACTTAATAATTCTTCTTTGCATCTGTACCTCGCAATATCTACGCAGTAAATATACAACACTAAGGCCACTGCGACCTGAGGCATTGAATTAATCGATGGCTTCTACGATTTTAATGTAATCTGCCTAACTCTTTGTCTTAAATTGAATGTATTGAAAATATATTTCCAGATAAGGTCAATCAAAGTCTTCGTAAACGCTATAGTTTGGCTGTATTCGTTTACATTTCTGAATTGAGGAATCTGTGCAGCGAAATTTATTAAACCTGATAATCGGATGGTAGGCAAAGATAACCACAAGACTTTAATTTTGAGGTGGGTGAGACACTAACAGCTAGTTTTCCTGCAGTCCTTTAATTTAATAAATTGAAAAATACAACCTGGATCCTTCGCTTTGTCCACACCTGTGGAGTAACGGTTAGCGCGTCTGGAAGCAAAACCAGGTGGCCCGGGTTCGAATCCCGGTCGGGGAAAGTTACCTGCTTGAGGTTTTCCGGGGGTTTCCCTCAACCCAATTTGAGCAAATGCTGGGAACTTTCGGTGCTGGACCCCGGACTCATTTCACCGGCATTATCACCTTCATGTCATTCAGACGCTAAATAACCTGAGATGTTGATACAGCGTCGTAAAATAACCTACTTCTCCTCCTTCTTCGCTTTACTTGCCTTTCAAGGAAAGCCTCAGGAAGTAGTTTACCGCTTTCAGAATTATTCTGAATCAAATTGTAATCCTTCAACCACGAAGGACGTGACGATACTCTCGTGTCGAATCCTGTCTGATTTATTTCAGCCTTTAACGGCTGTTATTTTTTTATTTCAGCGGCTAGTTCTCGAATATATAAATTATGTTTGTAATCACTTAAGAATGTAATTTTCTCAATGTCAGGGTTTATTTTTTCCTCCACATAGCTGATTCTTGTAGTAAAAAGTGATAATTCCGGATCGTAAATACTTCTTCGTTACAAAGTACGTCATTAATGCAGCTTAATGGTTTTTTTTTTTTTTACAACGAGACTGAAGGCGCTCAAACCTGTTCCGACAGGTCCTTCAAACCAGTTGCTCAACTTAAACAGAATTCATATTATATAAATTAGTGTATCATGTACCATTGAAACGACAGAAAATACCTCGAGGTGAAGACGAATGCACGCTATATTTCTTTAATGAAATAAAATTATGTAACACAACGTTGACTTACATAGTTTTCCAGAGGTTCTTCGTAAAACAGTGAAATAAGTATCAGAGTGAATGTCCAATCGTACTTAATGCATTTGAAGAGTACAGAGAAAAAAACCTGATAAGTCACGTTTTACTGTTTATACAGGAAAGGAAGTTAAAATTTTCAAGACCCTTTGGGTTATCATTCCTCAAATTTCTTTGGACTAATGTATTTAAAAATAGGCTTAAGGACTTTACTAATAGACGGTAATTATACACAGTATTTAAAGGGTGTAAATGATATTTTGTTATTGAAGTGTTGTGTCAGTGAAGTGTGTTGTGTCAGTGAAGTGTGTTGTGTAAGTGAAACGTGTTCCTGTTAGTGAAGCTTTACAGTTTATAGTGGCAGTGCAAAGTATTTGAACAGTGAAATGTTTTTGAAGTGTTAGTGAAATCAGGATAGAATCAGTGAAATGTGTCGAAGTTCCAGTGCAGTGAGTGAGTTGACAGCGAAATGAGTGTAGTGTTGAAAGGTACTTGTGCAGATATGAACATATCATACTCGTGGGGTTTAGTTCGAACTTAGGTTTAAGATAAAAATTAGATTTATTTTAAATGCTATTTTAAGTGATCGTGCTTCATTTAATTTAGGATCTTCCCTGTTATTATTAATATTAATATTATTATTATTATTATTATTATTATTATTAATTATTGTTAGTATTAATTATTGGTATTATTATTAATTTATTTTTAATTAATAAGTTTATTATTGTCATTATTGAGTGTAATTAGTTACCACTGCCACCGGGTATATACCCATTGCAGTGTGAATAAATACATACATACATACATACATACATACATACATACATACATACATACATAAATTTTATTTTTTATTGGGTTATTTTACGACGCTATATCAACATCTAGGTTATTTAGCGTCTGAATGAAATGGTGATAATGCCGGTGAAATGAGTCCGGGGACCAGCACCGGAAGTTACCCAGCATTTGCTCGTATTGGGTTGCGGGAAAATCCCGGAAAAACCTCAACCAGGTAACTTGCCCCGACCGGGAATCGAACCCGGGCCACCTGGTTTCGCCGCTAGACGCTCTAACCGTTACTCCACAGGTGTGGACTACATACATACATACATACATACATACATACATACGTACATACATACATACATACATACATACATACATACATACATACATACATACATACATTATTCTGTACAGTTAAGCTACACAGATCTACACTACCTGAGCTATTACTTAACATCTAAAATAGAAAAATCGATAAATGACTTAACTTAAATATTACTAGCCAAATCTTTGTTAAGTATTTTTATCTTTTTACTTGGTTCGGCCTAGGAACTGGATATATACAGGGTGTAAGGGGTATAAGTTCCATTATTTTAACTGATGATTATTCATGGCAAAAGAAAGACAAATGTCCTTACAATTTTTTCTAATTGCAATATTTAATTAATTAGTCCACATGTGGAGTAACGATTAGCGCGTCTGGCCGCGAAACCAGGTGGCCCGGGTTCGATTCCCGGTTGGGGCAAGTTACCTGGTTGAGGTTTTTTCCAGGGTTTTCCTTCAACGCAATATGAGCAAATGCTGGGTAACTTTCGGTGCTGGACCCCAATTCATTTCACCGGCATTATCATCTTCATCTCATTCAGTCGCTAAATAACCTAAGATGTTGATAAAGCGTCCTAAAATGACATACTACTACTACTAATTAATTATTAAAGTTTACAATATTGTACGTTTTGCAACGTTACTGGATAGGGAGGAGTGGGTTTATAAGTGCACAATACAGCTCAAGCGGGTGCAGACATACCAGTACAGATGCTCTGTTCTAATGCAGAAGCGGACCATGATGGTACTGTTGTTTACATAAAACGAGCAGCAAATACAAACTTTCAATCTCATTAATAGAACATTACGGTAAATTTACATTTTATGTAACAATATTGCTCCATTTTTTTATTGCATGTCTGCACAAAATCACACGGACTTTTTCCTAATGCAAAATTTTAATCTCTCCTGCTTCCGTAAAGTAGTATCACTTTTAAACAAATTTCTGGTTGTGTGATTTTCGAAACGGGGTAAGAGACTTCTAGTTTCTAAAAATCGTTCAGACACTGCTACAAAAGTTCGCCGATTAGGTAACCTTCTTTGAGGAAAACGTTGACGGTACATCCTTCTTGTCTCACTTGAATTACGACAACTTTCTCCATAAATTAATAACATATCATGATATTCCTAAACTGTAAATGACATTGTAAGTTGTTTATTGGATACCTTGTACTGAACTGTCATTCGCTTGGCAGTACAGCTATGGACAGGGAGATGGAACTCAGCTGACTCGTACTTACGTCTGTGCAGAGTACTGCCTGCTGAACACGTTGCCACGTCTCTCACGCCAGAATATTAAGAAATTTAAGCATGTATTTTTATTTAATTTCACGAAAACGTAATAGAACACACAAATATTTATTTAAACTAATATTAACTCTTTGTTAGATATATCTACTGATGTACTTGTTTTCGTAATTTTACTAACGATATAAGCAATATAACGTAAATAAAATAAGATTTTTTTTTCTGGGAAAACTATCAAGTTTTGACCCTATGTTGTAAGGACATTTTTTGATCCTGTAGACCGTCCCCGACGACTGTGAAAAGGACGGCACTTATACCCCTTACACCCTGTATATAAAATATACAAGCATTATAGTGACTGGCAAGGCTATACGTTTCCTAGTGGACGGGGATAGTACCTTATAATAATCAATTCAGAGAAAACAAGGTATTTCGAGATCCCAATTCCAACATCACGTCACAAATCAGACTTCAAATCCGCCGGATTTGAATCAGGGCCTCTGGCGTGGAAAGCCATGCTCTAGTCGTTTCGGTAATGATTTCTAACTATGAAACCTTAAATTAGATTAATTTACTCTAATACATAACATGTATTCATGTATTAGATTTCAATGTTTATGTATAAGCCTACAGTAACTCTTTAAACTAAGGGAGCACTTAGATCACAACTGAGAAAACAAAATGATCATTATACTTTCCCTAACGGACACCTCTATATAGCGGACAGTTCTCAATAATGGACACTCGAAATTCCCGTGCAGGATTGCATATTATGTTCTTATGAAGAAATGTCTTCTCAATAGCGGACTTTCTCCTATAACGGACATGGACAGCTATGTAAACATATTTTTACTTCAAAGTTTCTCAATAGCGGACACGAGGCGCACTAAAAACATCGTCACTCATCTGGCAACCCAGCTCAGCATTCGTAGGCCTTAGAACAATGTCTCTCGTCTGCCTTTGTAGAGCTTCTCCCACTGTTTTTTCAGTGAAGCTGTCATTATAAGAGACGCTACAGTAGAGGAAATGTGGAAGGTGATAAAATATTTAATAGAGGAAGATGATGCCCAGGACTTAGATATATTCACTTCTGATATATAAATGTATCTAGAAAATACAATTAAGAAAGTCGGCCTGCGTAGTGTAGTCGGTTTAGCGCTGGCCTTCTGTGCTCGAGGTTTTAGGTTCGCTCCTGGCCCAGGTCGATGGCATTTAAGTGTGTTTAAATAGACAGGCTCATGTCAGTAGATTTACTGGCGTAAAAAACTCCTTCGGGACAAAATTCCAGCACACCGGCGACGCTGATATAACCTCTGCAATTGCGAGCGTCGTTAAATAAACCATAATTATAAATTAATATACAATTCAGAAAGCGACAAGGGAACAGACAAAAAGTATGGTTTCTTTAAAATTTAAAATATAAGGTAAAGGTTGGTAAATTGTGATGCGAATAATATTGTCATAGTTCTTTTTGAGAATTTATAACAATTTTACTGAGGGAGAGAAGGACAGGTTTTGTGCAGAAACTTGTCCACGAATTCCTTAATACGTTGACGCAAAAAAAAAAAAAAAAAAAAAACGATTTTCCTCTCGCTCAGTAAAATTGTAATACATTCTCAAAAAGAACTATCACAATATTACTCTTATCATAATATTACCAACCTTTACCTTACAACTAATATTGAATATTTCAGTCAAATTATTCATTTAGATTTTTTGTATTTTCACAATATAAAATAATATTATAAAGTATTCAATATTTTCTAATGTAAGTAGTCTACTACTGTATAAAAATTCTACCTCAATATCAGACATTCTTCTATTCCCGGAAGGTGTTCGCAATAAAGAAGCTTCAAATTGCCTCCGATCGCAATAGTATCGTATTTACGTTCGCTGGACGAATATTTCGGGAAGCAGAGACGTGTGTAGTAGGAAGTTACACAAGCGCTACATCCCGACATGTGACATGGGACTATTGCGTGTATTGCAGTTATGTTGTTTCTATCTGCTTAACACGAAATTCGATTGTGTAATAAAAGGAACTTGATTGCCTACGCAACATGCACACAAATAATGGCCGACATATAATAAAACTAGAAGTTACCTTTGAACCTGAGACTTGGAAATTAACAAACACATATGAAAGGTGTCTTTGTATATTCGAAAGAAAGGTCCTCAGACGTGTATTTGTTCAGTTAATTCGCAGATTCGTGTTCATTCAGTGAAAGCAATGAAGAAACGAAGAAAAAAATACAATTTTGAATCAGATGGATTCAGTTGTGAATAAATACTAGCTAAGATAAATTCCCAGCCGGAAAACGAAAACTCCGGTTATAGGAAGGCGTGCTCCCACACGCTGGTAATGGAGGTTATGTCGGTGATTCGACAAAACATGAAGTATTAATTTTAAATATTATTGTTGAAACATAATTTACTGATCCATATTAAGAAAAACTATGAAATTGTCTGCCTCTTGGCTCTCTTGCTGCCAGCAAATCTGGTCCAGCTTAATTCTCATTTCTCTTTAAGAAATGAAGGTGAGGTTTTCACAAATGGCCGTTGTTCCTGCAATAACTCCTATGTGACATATGTACCGATTTTCATATTTTTGCTCTATTAAATAACTTAAATAGTGATACAGCAAATAATAAAATCTCTTAGGCTATATGTAATTATATTTCTTTCTTTCGAAAATGTAAGAATTCACATTCTCCTATGCACTACTAGCAATAACTCCTATGTGACATATGTACCGATTTTCATATTTTTGCTCTATTAAATAACTTAAATAGTGATACAGCAAATAATAAAATCTCTTAGGCTATATGTAATTATATTTCTTTCTTTCGAAAATGTAAGAATTCACATTCTCCTATGCACTACTAGCATTGAAGAATAAATGTATTTTTTTTCTTCCTACTGAAAATTTTCATATTTTGCACATAGGAGTTATTGCAGAAACAACGACGAAATACTATTTTTACTTCTTCCAGAGTTTCCCAGAGACGAAGGTTACATTGATTACATCGGAGGATCAAGAAGGTCATCTGATTCTATACTGCAATATTACATGGAGTTTATCCATAGAATAATGGATTGTATGTGCCATCACAATCCTGATGGAAAAAAAAGTATGCGGTCTAACCGTTAGGAACAAGAAGGCAAACTTCTTCAGAAACCTCTTTATTGATTTCGGTGAATAAAATGACGTTTTCACAACTTATATTTAATAATATGTAACATTAATAGTTTTTGGTTTGCAGAATTATAAGATGAGGATGCTAGACCTGGCATGTGAGTTGCGCGAGAGTGGAAAGAATGAGCTATCAGAAAGAGAGTTTGTTTTATGATGGTTATTATTATATGAATCTACCGATACGGAAGTTCATTCCAAATAAAAACTATCTTCTGCCTCCATACCCATTGTCCATACGGCTACGGTACATGATAAGGTCACAGGACAGGTCTTGCCTCTTCTACTGTACCTATATTGCGTTGTCTCTGGCACCATCGTGTAGAGCGCGCCCGCTAATAGCCGAAATTTCCGCCTTCCGTCCGGGAAACAATTTTCTAAGCCATTATTTAAACAGATAATTTTCAAAACATGATTTACCTGAATTAGGTATATATTTTCTCATTTGTTAATTTAAACAGATATGATTCACATGATTTACGAGATTAAAAATGGTATCTCTAATTTGTTCAAAATTATATCTCTTTACCATTTGTTAATTTAAACGGATATGATTCGCAACATGATTTACCGGATTAAAATGGTATTTCTAATTTGTTCAAAATTTATATCTTTGTCATTTGTTAATTTAAACAGATATGATTCACAACATGATTTACCAGATTAAAAATGGTATCTCTAATTTGTTCAAAATTATATCTCTTTACCATTTGTTAATTTAAACGGATATGATTCGCAACATGATTTACTGGATTAAAAATGGTACCTCTAATTTGTTCAAAATTATATATCTTTCTCATTTGTTAATTTAAACATATGATTCACATGATTTACCAGATTAAAAATGGTATCTCTAATTTGTTCAAAATTTATATATCTTTGTCATTTGTTAATTTAAGCGGATATGATTCGCAACATGATTTACCTGATCGAAAATTATGCAGTTTTCTCATTTCTTCATTTCAACAATATGATTCAGAACATGATTTGCTTAATATAAAATTATATATCTTTCTCATTTCATTTAAACAGATATGATATACAAGATGATTTACACGATTCATAATATGATTTACCTGATTAAAAATTATATCTCTTTCTCTTTTGTTCACTGAAACATATGATTAACAGCATAATTTGACTCATTAAAAATTTTATACCTATCTCATTTGTTAATTTAAGCAGATGTGATTCACAACATGATTTACCTGATTCAAAACTATATCTTTTTCTCGTTTGTTCATTTAAACAAATACCATTCACAACATGATTTACCTGATTAAAAATTGCATATCTTTCTCATTTGATCATTTAAACATATATTATTCACAACATGATTTACCTGATTCAAAATCATATCTTTTTCTCGTTTGTTCATTTAAACAAATACGATTCACAACATTATTTACCTGATTAAAAATTGCATATCTTTCTCATTTGATCATTTAAACATATATCATTCACAACATGATTTACCTGATTGAAAACCATATCTTTTTCTCGTTTGTTCATTTAAACAAATACGATTCACAACATGATTTACCTGATTAAAAATTGCATATCTTTCTCATTTAGTTATTTAAACATATATCATTCACAACATGATTTACCTGATTAAAAACCATATCTTTTTTTCGTTTGTTCATTTAAACAAATACGATTCACAACATGATTTACCTGATTAAAAATAGCATATTTTTCATTTGATCACTTAAACATACATCATTCACAACATGATTTACCTGATTGAATATTATATCTCTTTGTCATCTGTTCATTTACTTTCACTGAATGAACATGAATCTGCGAATTTACTGAAGAAATACACGTCTGAGGACCTTTCTCTCGAAATATATGTACAGAGACACTTATCATGTGTCTTTGTCAGATTTCAGGACGCAGGTTCATAGGTAACTAGTAGTCTTACTGTTTGTCAGCCATTATTTGATTGGACGTGACAGACAAACAAGTTCCTTTTCTTACGCAATGGAAATAATTGTGATGCAAGTATAAACAATATGAACATGACACACAATTGGGATCGATATCTCTCGTCACATATTGATATGTTTCGACTGTGTGACTATTTATAACTGTTGCTACTACAGTAATTCTTGATCATGTCTTAATTCCCGCAATATTCGTACAGTGCACAATACTAGCAACACTGCGATCAGAGACACTTAAACGATGGGCGACTTATAATACGTATAAAACCTTATGCAATAACAATAGCCAAAGATGCGATTTCCGGGCGGGAGATAAATTGTTCACCCGCTATATTACTAGTATCAGGATTGACTGGAATGGATTTTATGATACGATTATATAATCGAACTACAATAAAAGTGTTTGTGGCGAGATCGGAAAGTAAATGAAAAGTGAAAATACTATAGGTGAGATAGAGCGATGATGTGAATAGGGATGTTGAGTAACTGGAGGAGAGTGGCTACGATCTACGAATACAGAACAAGAAGTTAAAGGCTCGCACAGTGTTGTTGAGCCAATGTTTTTGAAGATTTTGATATTGTTCTTGTTAACGACATATTTGGGGGGGGGGGTTATTTTACGACGCTGTATCAACTGCTATGGTTATCTAGCGTCTGAATGATATGAAGATACACGTTCAGGCAGGCTAACAGTTACTTCACAGCGATGGACACGATCTGTTAACTATTGAAGCTATTCACAGGTGGGGTGATAATACAGATGATGGGGTTATGAGTAATTCAAAATGGGCAGGAGAAACCGAATTATTCTGAACAGATCTGTCTACAGCCACTAAAAATATCAAAACAAGTTGGGCACTTAACTGCAGTTACTTACTATGAGTATTGTAACACACTAGTTTATACCACAGTCTAGTATATACAGTCACGAAGCTCAATACGTAGTAAATATGCATCCATAGATAGTTGCTAACCACTAGGATAGCTAATATCGCCTCATTACAGACAATGCTAAATAGTACCTGCACAGTCTATTGTTCCTAGCACCCTCACAACTCAAGCTTCGTGACTGTATATACTAGACTGTGTTTATAAGGTGAAAATTCCGGGAAGTCCTCACAAATTTGGTCATCGTGAAAGCATGAAATATAGCAGGAAGGATTGTCGTTGTTCCTGCGTCTCGTGTTTTATGGGTTCAGTGATCTGAATACTAGTTCGATATACTTCCTACAATTACACTCCACACACAGTATTGCGTAAGAGATCACGACATTTTAGTAGCATAAACAAATCCAAGAAAGACACGCAAAGTATAGCTTATACCTGATAAATTGCTACAATCCAATTTAGGAAACAATCACGAGTTCCTGGTAGGAAAGCATAAAGCTAGAATTTTTTTAACTTCGTTATTTAACGACGCTGTATGAACTACGAGGTTATTTAGCTTCAATGGGATTGATGATAGTGAGATAATATTTGGCTATGTGAGGCCGAGGATTCTCCATAGATTACCTGACAATTGCCTTACGGTTGGGGAAAATCTCGGAAAAACCCAACCAGGTAATCAGCCCAAGCAGGACTCGAACCCGCGTCCACTCCGGATCGGCAGACAATCGCCTTAGCCGACTGTGCTACGCCGGTGGCTTTGCTGGAAGTTAAGAACACGTCTCTCTGCTGACGTATTATACACGAAGTCACTATTGGCAATTTCATTCTTGGCATCGTTGAGGAATGAGGAATAAGAAACGAAGATTGTGCGACGTATTTCCTTTGTGCAATTCTGGTAAAAATAATACCGATCCTTTTAGCAATTATAACACACATAAAATGGTGAAAAAATTCGACAGACCAATTTAATCTACAAACACGGAATAGACCTTAAGATCAGTTCTGTCTCCTTTGAAAATTTGTCTGGTTGTCTCTTCGTCTTCCAAATGACGTTCCCTTTGGCACATGCTGTGGTACAAATTTTTATATATATATTTCTAGCATTCGTCCTATAATTTTCTCGCCATTTTGTCTGATATTGTTTTGTTGTTTCAATTAAACTTTCTATATCTAATTTCTTTCTTATATCATCATTATCTTATCCATAGACAGTAACGGCAAGACATACATAAAAAACCAAGAAGCAGAAATTAAACACCTACGCAAAACTGACAAGAAAGAAAACTACCGACATCCGACAAGAATTAGAAATAGAAGAATTGAATGAAATAATAAACAAAAACAAGAAAACCTGGCGAAAATTTTCTATGGCCCAGAACCAGACTGTTCCAAGTCCATTTTACTATTTTTTTTTCAGAAGAGCTATTTTAAGCTCCTTACATTCAAAGCTTCATGAAACAATTTGGAATAGCTTCATAGCAACCTTACGGATAGGAATATTTACAATTTTGTTCGATTCATATATGCAGATAAGAACTGGAACACAATGAAACACAGATTTCTTTCTTATAAAAAGTTGGACTTAGAACAGTCTGGTTCTCAGCCATACATACATACATACATACATACATACATACATACATACATACATACATACATACATACATACATACATACATACACACAGATGCATACGTATATACAATCAAATGAACGAGAAAAACGGCAAAAAACTAGAATAAATGAAAAGAAAACATACAGAAAATCACAAAGTAAGGAACAATATATTCAAGGAAGAAGGGAAACAAGAAAGAAATAAACAAAGAAAGAAACAAACAAAGAAAAGGAAGGAAGGAAAGAAAGAAGGCGAAATAAATATAGGGAAGAAGGAGAGCTAGATATGAAGAAAAAATAACAAGAACATTCTCTCCAAAAGAAAGAGAGATGGAAATGAGAGAGAAAAAAGAAAGAGTGATAAGAGGAGAAAAAAAAGAAAAAGAGAAGAAGAATGGACAATAAGGAGATGAGACATGATAAATAGGGGAAAGAAAATACGACGGGAAGTGAAAAATAAACAAAAGTAGATAAATGTTACGTAATGAAAAGGAAAAAAATTAGATAAATTGAAAGAAAGACAGAAGTAGAAGTAAGGGAATAAATTAATAATGATATAAAAAAAACGAATCATAAGACATTTAGGTAATAAAAGGAAGGAAAAAGAAAGTGACATGAAAAAGTAACTAAATCATTGCATAATTAAACAAATAGATAAATGAGTAAACGCCTTACACTGTGCTCTAATTTCTTTCTTTTGTAAATAATTCCGGAACTTTCTAAGCTGTAAAGTTGGAAAACTTTCAAACAAGTAACAGAGGATTATACACTATATCGCCTGTTACAACACGAGGCCAGCAGCAGTTGCTGTCTATATCACAAATTACAGCAGGTTCAAGAGAAGCTTCTTGTGCAACAATCAACTGACTAATTAGATGGTCTGGGACTGTGTTCTTCGTTGTTGAGCAATACAAAAAAGATTCACCGTTGTGACTGAAAAAAGAAAGGCGCATCTGCCTCATTACTATGCACAACACAATCTTGTTTTAATCGCACTCCCTCAAAGCCTCTTTCGAATTCGTCTTTCTGTGTTCAGAGTCGGCTAAGAAAGCAGATAATAGGCCTAAGTTGACACTTTGCAAAAAATCGCACTTCAATGCCTCTTTGCAACTATAGAAGCTATTCACCAGGCAATAGTTAAATTAAATAAAATATTATGAAATGAGCAGGTCTTGTAAATTTTTTCTTGAAAACGGGCCTAAAGATTTTTACGAAATGGGATGAATCTGTCGTTTTTGGGTGCGAAAAAGCGATTTAGGTAGGTCTCGACTTTTGGAAAACTCATTTATAGGGTTAATTTAGGGAGTTAAAAGGGGTTAAATAATCAGATTTATTTCTACGAATTTATCTCGAATTCTTCTACTCTGTAATGTTGAAAATAGATATGAACAAAACTGGCTAACTGCCGCGCTCACTCGCTGTGTTCGTTGCACTTGTTTTTCGAATCTCGTCTCGTAAATCTTGTGCGCTTCGAGTCTCGCTCATCATTCTCGAAATAGCATTTGGTCGGCGTGGAAAGATTTCGTAACTTTGAATAACATACATAACTGAAATGAATAACATTAGAGATGTTTAATTGATATAAAAAGACAAAAGAAAACAGTATCACAGTTATCAAAATGTTCTGGTTCTACTATCACATATTACCAATGGTTATATAAATTTAAAAAAAAAATCTCAAATAAATTTGAATTTCTAAGAAACATAGAGCATAGCGTTAACTAAAGCTTTTTTTTTTACTTGAGATTATATACTTTATCTCAAACATACGAAAAAAAATTCCAAGTCTTTTAATAAGGGCCTAGTAATTAAATAAAGATTGGGGAACAGATTACGGTACTACACTGAAAGGTAGAGATGAGGTTTCAAATAGACTACTTGATTATTTATACATATGTACTTAACAGTTCCCAAAATAGATAAAATTCAGTCTGGTATAAACAAATGTAACGATTCAAGGCTGCTTGACGTTCGAGAGTTGATTACTCCCGAAGTCCCGATGTCTTGAACGTTTGCTTACAAACAGTCAACGACAGGCAATACTGCCGTGCGGGTTTACGGCTTTGCGGGCGCTGTTAGTCTTGCATTGTCGCTCGTTGTTCATCTGTAGTTTAAAAGTTCTTCCTACAATGGAAAGGATCATTTTTGTTGCGATGCTGATTCTTATTTATTTTGACTCGAAATCTTCAAAAGGTAAAAAAGTTCTTCCTATAATGCAAGCAAAAAAAAAAAATATATATATATATAATTTTTGCTGCGATGCAGATTCTTATTTAATTTGTCTCGAATTCTTCTAATGTTTAAAAGTACTTTCTATTATGCAAGCAAAGAAACTGATCATTTTTCTTTGGATGCTGATTCTTACTTAATTTGACTCGAATTCTTCAAAAGTTTCTTCCTATAATGCAAAAAAAAAAAAAAAAAACCTTTTTGCTGCAATGCTGATTCTTATTTGATTTGTCTCGAATTCTTCTAATGTTTAAAAGTTCTTCCTGTAATGCAAGCAAAAAGAATGAACATGTTTGTTGCGATGCTGATTCTTATTTAATTTCTCTCGAATGCTTCTAATATTTAAAAGTACTTCCTATTATGCAAGCAAAAAAGCTGATCATTTTTGTTTCGATGCTGATTCTTATTTAATTTGCCTCTAATTCTTCTAATGCTTAAAAGTTCTTCCTATAATGCGAGCAAAGAACTGATAATTTTCGTTGCCATGATGAATTTCCCAATTATTATTATTTTAATAAAAAAAGCCGCCCTAAATAAGGGTTCGAATAGATCGGCCTACTAATCAATTCATAAAGAATAATCATGAAACCCAATTGTGTGACAATTTGAAAGGAAAAAGAAAACATTAAGATAAATGATATGAAAACATAGGAAATCATTTACAATAAAAGTTTGTTGGGTAAAAATGATTACTAATTATAGCTAAGGATGATTTTAACACATGAGATCCTATGGCATCAATCGTTGCATCAGAAATTTTAAATTGTTTAAGTTGATTTAAAGTTTCTCGTGGGATCGTGCCACGGGCACCAAACATGAGCCCAAAAACTATTTAATTTGTCTCTGATTCGTCTTATATTATTAACCTAGATTATTTTGACATAGCATTACAGCCTTTGGATATAACACAGCAAAATACACAGTTGTGTATACTCTCAGTCCCCTCCTATCGATCGATGGTCAGTTTTCCAGGTATGTAATGAATAATTTATCATTATGTTTTGTATTTGATGTTCAGAAAAGAATAACATTTTGTTCAAGAGTTCTTTCTATAATGCAAATAAAACAAACTGATCATTCATCTTTGTTTCGATGTTGTTCTTAATTAATTTGGCTCTGATTTGTCTTACATTATTAATATTGATGTTTATGAGTTATTATTACAATCTTACGAAATAGCACAAAACAAATTGTCAAATGCCCTCACCCTTCTTCACCGGTCGATGGTCGGACTTCCAGGGACTCTTTATTATAAAACGAAAATGTCACATGATGTAAAAGAAACAGAATTCCTATCATAAAGATCAAATATAACAAAGTCATTCTACTGATTCCACGATGCAGTTATGCAGTTCCGCCTCTTAAAAACCATTATGCAAACATTGCACCAGGAAACTGTAATTCAAGTACAGCCCGATGTATAATAAGTACTTTAATAGGTTGTAGTAGCATAACAATTATCACGCTAGGTTACTGCGCTGAATATCGCGGATTCAAATCCAATAACGGCAGTCATTGACCCTGTACAGCAGCCGTCGGCAAATTTGTACTCACTATGACATCACTAGACGCAAGCCGCAATACATAAGATGTAATATCAATCGAGGAGTATAGAGCACTCCGTTCGGATCCCAGTGGCGGACTCTCAACTCAATCATCTGACATAGAATACACAATATTGATTTACAGATGGACTGATTATATTTTATTTCACTTAAAAGTTCTTCCTATAATGCGAAGCAAAGAACTGATAATTTTCGTTGCCATGATGAATTCTCAACTCAATCATCTGACGTAGAATACACAATATTGATTTACAGATGGACTGATTATATGTTATTTCACTTAAAAGTTCTTCCTATAATGCGAAGCAAAGAACTGATAATTTTCGTTGCCATGATGAATTCTCAACTCAATCATCTGACATAGAATACACAATATTGATTTACAGATGGACTGATTATATTTTATTTGACTTAAAAGTTCTTCCTATAATGCGAGCAAAGAACTGATAATTTTCGTTGCCATGATGAATTCTCAACTCAATCATCTGACGTAGAATACACAATATTGATTTACAGATGGACTGATTATATTTTATTTCACTTTTATTTTTACTGTGCTACAACAGCCTAGGAAAATACGTCACAAATTACCACTCTTAATACAATTCGTAAATTTTCGTCTGCTAGTCACGATCTTGTTTAGATTATACAGGGACATCATTTTATTTTTACTAACATTTTTAATATTAACCTGTCTATACCTTTAGAGAACCGGAAACACCGCTTGCTCCCCCCTCCAAGACTGGAGTTCGATGATACTGGCGTAAAACACAAATCACTCTACTAGGTATAGGAAGGAAGAAAAGTAGTTCATCCATTTACGTAAACTAGGAAATATCGCGATTTTGAGTTTGATCATTTTCATTAGGTTTTTCTTTAATCAAAGTACAGTACTGTATTAAGAATAAGTGTTTTTACTCACGAAGTGAGTTATCCATGCGAACGTATTCATTATGCAGTGTATATTATACTGTCTACAGCACATTAGCGTACAATATAGAGAAAGAAGTTAAATTGAAAAATAATCATAATATGAATATTTAAACACAATTTTGAAAATGGTGGCCGTTCATTTCGATACAGGCTTCAGTTCTTTTGTGCATATTATCGCACTATAGACTATTGCATCTGATTCCAATTGCCAGTTTCGTCCTTCGTACTAGTAACTCATGTTGAAATAATTCTGTACCTACTCTCTACGTACTGTAAATTCAATCTTCACTTCTGCCCGACCCGAAAATATAAAATTACTCAGACATGCTATCTACTGTCCGTCCAAGTGGTTATGCCGCAGGATTGTAGAAAGGGAGGAAATCACGTTAATTACTTAACGAGGCCCTTTTATTTAAGTTTAATTAAACAGCTGTATAATATTACGTAAACTTCCAATTCCTAAGAGATATTAATGTTTTCAGAAAAGAGCTAAGACAGCCCAGCTATTACAGAGGGGCGAGCAGAAGTAGGTGGGGGAAATCGGGATGCGACGTAGGCAAACGGACAGTACCTGTGCGAAAATATGATTCAATATTGAAAGCTCTTTCGTCACTGGAAAACGCGAACATATTTCTGGAACGTACTATGCTCAGTAACTCAGTACTGCTTACTATCTGCGGTCTTGGTTCTGTGTGGAGTTGGAACTTCCTTAGTAGAAGGGGTGGGAGTGAAGTACATTCAAAAACTCAGGTACAATAAAAATTGAAGTAAAAATAAAATGATTCCCTGTACAAGTTTTCGTTCAGAAAATAATACTGTCCGGAAATATAGTGAGTGTAGAGTCAAACATAGCAGCTATGTAGGGAAGCGGCGACTACATATATATATATATTTTTTTTTTATGGAGAGCATTTTAAATAAATCTAAGCGAGTGTGGTGTTTTATACAATGGCAACGTTTTATGTTTTCACTTATTTCCAGCTCTCTTAATAACACGTTAGTTCACCTAGTAGACTTTTTTTTTAATCATATTTCGAGTGTCAGATACAACTTGCTTTATGTTCAGATTCATTTCTTCTATATATTTTCTTCATGCTTGGAATAACTCCTCTCTTTTATTGTATTTCCTTCGAGTGCAATGCCACCGAGCAATTAATATTATTAGGCCTATACAGAGAGATCCTTCGTAGCTCCGCGGGTGAACATTACCAGTTCTATGTATCAATATCTGTGTTTCCACGTAAAGCGAGAGATTAAACCACTGTTTATGCATCTCTGATTTTATTTCTTGTTCAGCTAGTGTTTCAATATCCCTTATCCTCCTTTGTATTGTCCGTGTGGATAATTTCATATTGTTAAAAACATCGGATTATTCTGAACAAATAGGCCTAATGTTAGTAACTTTATTCAGACATGTTTTAATGAACTGTCCTTCATTGTAGCATTTCAATGATTTTGCGATTTCCCTTTGACTCATAGCTTGTTTCATCATATTTTAGTACCGGAACTGTTATTAAATTATTAATTTAATAATTTTTTTATTGTTTTAATTGCTTTGCCCCGTTCAGCCCTACAAAAAGAAAATTATTTTTATACTCATTTTCAACTGTATATATTTCCATTTACAATTACATTGGATATGTTCATGTTTCTATCTTTAAGAAGGGGAACAAGACTAACTGTAGTAACTTTCGAGGAATATCACTTTTGTTGGCGTCGTACAAAATTTTGTCCAATATTTTTTTGAGAAGATTAACTCCATATGTAGATGAAATTATTGGGGATAATCAGTGTGGTTTTACGCGTAACAGATCAACTATTGACCAGATATTTTGTATTCGACAGATAATGGAGAAAAAATGGGAGTATAAGGGTACAGTGCATCAGTTATTCATAGATTTCAAAAAGGCATATGACTCGGTTAAGAGAGAACTTTTATATAATATTCTTATTGAATTTGGTATTCCCAACCAACTAGTTCGATTAATTAAAATGTGTCTTAGTGAAACGTGCAGCAAAGTTCGTATAGGTCAGTTTCTGTCAGATGCGTTTTCAATTCACTGTGGGCTAAAGCAAGGAGATGCACTATCACCTTTACTTTTTAACTTTGCTCTAGAGTATGCCATTAGGAAAGTCCAAGATAACAGAGAGGGTTTCAAATTGAACGGATTACGTCAACTTCTTGTCTATGCGGATGACGTGAATATATTAGGAGAAAATCCACAAACGATTTGGGAAAACACGGGAATTTTACTGGAAGCAAGTAAAGAGATAGGTATATGATTATGTCTCGTGACGAGAATATTGTACGAAATGGAAATATAAAAATTGGAAATTTATCTTTTGAAAAGGTGGAGGAGTTCAAATATCTTGGAGCAACAGTAACAAATATAAATGATACTCGGGAGGAAATTAAACACAGAATAAATATGGGAAATGTCTGTTATTATTCGGTTGAGAAGCTTTTATCATCCAGTCTATGATTTCGTGATAATCTTATGATGTGTGATATTGTCGCTAGATATTTGATTTATAAGTTCATATTAGAATTTTAGAACAAAAGAAACATCTACGTTGTCACCATGTGCACATCAAATACTATTCCTCCCATTCTTCCTTAAACACACGTTTCCGAACAGATGTTGAAAGTTTTGAGAACGAAATAATATAAATCTAAGTACGTAACCCGCCACTGATAGATGCCTGTGTACTGGAGTTGTAGGGGAGTTGGACGGAAGGGAGGAGGTGAAGCAACGACAGTTTACTGCGTTGACCCTGTGATGTCGCTATTGCCAGTGATTACGATGACATTTTTGCCGATCCCTGCTGTACAGTCTTGAACTTCCATGGATCAGTCTAGTATGATAAAAACTAACAATTCATCGAGATCGCTTGCTTACAAGGCAATAGTACAAGAACATTCTAGATACCTCCGAAGCTCCTATAAATATTCGTCTAGTAAACTGTACAGCAATGCAGAATTTATTCCAACGAGAGCATGACGACATTGCACTGCTACACGGGGAGGATTAACAAAATGCTGTGCAAGTTTGTCGCTTTCACCTGCAAGATTTCCGCGGCCACTGGCGCGGCGAGGTCTTCTTCATGAGTGGGACTTGTGCCCTGAGACTACGATCGGACATGGATTTGAATCCTATTTGGGATCATTACATAACCATTTTCTTTAGAAGTCTTCTCCAACCGTAAAGCAACTGTCACGTAATCCAAAGCAAAATCCGAGACTCACCTCGCCAAATCCAAACGTCATCTCGCTATCGCCAATTCTAAATAAGCTAGATAATCGCACAGTTGATACGACGTCGTTAAATAACAGATAAAAGAGATTTCGCAGAAAAAAATTCCTACTCCTATGGCAACGCATTCTGCACAATCCTATCGCTGCTTCCCTACATGCTCAGACAACTCTGAGTATTCTTCTTGCAGAAGTAAGTCTACTGCAAATGCATCTGTAATTTGAGCTTTTACTCTCCGAAGCACGTATACCGGGCAAGCACTGAAGTGAAAAGTGTATTTCGCCTTAAGGTAATTTTAAATGGATTGATGTCCAATCTGGATCGTTAAAACTTATTTAATATCTTAATTTAATTGTTTTTGTAAATGATTTCCCAGCTATGTTTCTTCTTTTTGAGCATTAGAAACGAGAACCAAAGCGATGGTTTTCTCAGTTTATCGCTTCTTTCAGAGGGAAACAGACAGTGAGGTAGCCAGAGTGCGAGAACGTACTACTGTAGTTTGTGGAGTGAGTTCAAAGTGTTTAATAAAATTATTGATAAATAAGTTTGTTGTTGATGCGCGCTTTCTATGAATTACATAATTTTATATAAACTTATTGTCAAGGGAATTTACATTCTATTATTATCTCTAATTTTATTACTTTATTTAGGTGAAAGATATATTTCTGAAGTTTCCTGTCTCTGTTGTTTAAAACTACTACTTTCTGTTTCTTCTGTTATTATGCTAAGGTTATAAGCCTCGAGCACTCATAGCTTTTACACTTTTTCTTCCAGTGTTCCATGTACCTTATCCTTCATGCTCTATAATCAAAATGATGTAGATACTGGACTGTTTGCCATTATTTCGATGTGTGCAACCGCCTACACTCCTTAAAATGGAAATTGCAACACCAAGAAGGAATTGACTGTTTGTTCTAAATTTTAGGTTATTACTTTAGTAAATGAAGGTAAGTAAACGATACCAGTTCCAGCGCTATAGGATTGTTTACAAGGTCGTTCCACGTCATTGGCAGTTGACAAATCACCTCTTTGTATGCAGTGCTGTGTACAGACCGATTATTTAGTCCTGACAGCTCGGCGACGCGAAATAGGGGAAGTAATACGAATAGTGGGGAGAACTTCGGAGTAGAAATAAGGGCGCGAAATCAGTAAAGAAATTCAGTACAACTTAACTGTACTGAAAACACAACGCTTTACCGCACGCGTGACATCCGATCGCTCTGAAAGCAAGCGACTGACTAACCTGAACATCCCTTGGCATGACTTAATGGACTCGCCTGACCCAGGCGCACAATGTCGGCGATTGTCAGGACTAAATAATCGTACTGTAGTTGACTGTCTGGGAGTGAAGTGAAGTGATCTGATGTCAAACATGCCCAGACGCCGGAGAAGAGTGCAGTATTAAATGTCGCAATTTGAGAGGGCTCGAATTTTTGGCCTGCCTTGAGAGTGGGTTATCTCTTAGGAATGTCGCTGCACGTGTTGGTCGAAATGTGTCTACAGTTCAACGTATATGGCAACAGTGGTCAAATGAAGGGATACATGCACGTATACCTGGCACAGGACCAGGCAGAATGACAACACAGAGGGAGAATCGACGCATCAATCGGATGTCACTGAGGGAACCCCGAGTAACGTCAGCTGAAATTCGTGCAACTGTGGCTCCCCATGTTACCAGACAAACAGATGGTAACAGGTTGCGTGAAATTGGTTTGCAATCCCGTGTTGCTGAAACTTGAGTTCTATCGAGCCGCCAACATCGACAGTAAGGCTGGCCTGGTATCAGGAAAGATCGCAATGAGAGAAAGAATGGAAAAGGGTCATCTTTAGTGATAATCTCGATTTCGTCTCGTTACAACCGTGTACGAAGACGTACTGAGAGAGGGGACGAGTAGACCTTATTGCTGATGGATACACAAGGCCTATAACAGGCATTATGGTCTGGTGAGTTATTGGCTTTAATGTCAAATCTCCATTGGTGCAAACTGAATGCAAAAATTGCATGTTTCAGTAGGATAATGCCCGTTCTCACACTGCAGTCATCATCGTGGATTCTCTCGAACACATCACAACACTACCATGACTCGCCAGCTCTCCTGACTTAAGTCCGATCGAACATCTGTGGGACATGATGGGTCGGAGAGTGTACAATTCTCCTCAGCCACTTCTTACTATTGCACAACTACCTTCACAGTTCAACAGGCATGGAGTGGCATTCCTCAGGAAAAAATTCAGAATCTTATTGGCTCAATGCCTCAAAGAATTCAAAACCGTACTGCATCTCGTGGAAGTCACATGCTCTACTGAATTTTGTAATGAAGTGAGCACAAAGGAATCTGAATTTGTTATCATTGCATCACTGTCAAACTCCCTTCCTATACCTTCAGTTTCAGCTTTATCATTCCATCTTTTCATGGTGTTGCAATTTCGGTTTTGAGCAGCAGCAGAAGCAGTATTTATTTCAAATTTATAAACCCTATTTTACATAGAGTATATTGGGTTTATAGTTTAAACTAATCTTAACAATAAATAAAGACTTATAGTTATAGACTAATAATAACAAATACACACGTAGTATAATTAAATTAAAGCCTTGAATGTCTGAGATGTATCAACTTAATGAAACGTCTGCATCAACAGTTCTGTTTAAAAACAGTACATAACTTAGGCCTATAGGTTTTTCATAGGTTATTTTACAATCTACAGCATGCGCAATAAGGTATTGTCTTTACATATAAAATATAGGGTAGTCAAACAGGAGATGTTCAACAGAGTATCTCCACAAAGCACATCGATTCTTCTGCAGTCTTAATTTTGAATGGTTCAAAATAAACTCTAAACTTGAATTGTTAAAAATAAACTCTATAAATTGCGTATTACTAAAGCTTGGAGAGTATACTTTGCATTTCACACGATACCAAAATTTATTTTTTCCTCAAGTGTAAGTGAACCTTTATCACTTGCAGTCCAGTGTGAATTTCAAGTAGAAATAGCACGTTCATTAATTTTAAACTTATGATATGGGACACTCTGTCTATGAATAAGGTATATCTGCGCAAGTAGCTTCTTTCGCCAGTTCATCTGATCGTTCATTACCTATAATGCCTCTGTGTCTCTATAACCCAAGATATACTTATGTGATTTTCGTAATTTTTAATTCAGACTTTATTTTCAAAGCAATAGGGTGAAGGTTCTTATTGTTCCTAAATGACAGAAGTGCTGCTTGAGGATCAGATTGTATGCAGGAGTTCGTTTTGTTAATAGTACACCATCTTATTGCTTTAAGTATGGCAAATAGTTCAGCTTGGTACACACTACCGATCTATTTAACACAGTATTCTTTCACATAAGCTGATCATTGTAAGTTCTTGCCTAATTTATCATCGTGTTTACAATCTCTTCTTCGAAATCTGACCATTTTCTAAAAAACGTACAGTAGAACCTCTATTATCCGTGGTAATGAAGGGGGTGGAGTGAACGATTAATCGAAAAATCGGATAATCCGTACCATAAAATGTTTCTATAAACTAAGTACATAATATTTTCGTAATTTCCCCCATGTTCTTTTCTTTTAATACGCTAGGTAGTGGCTCGGAAGTTCACTAATTTAAGTCTGTTTATTTTTTACAATTCATGTTTGATTTTTCGATAAGTCAGTTATTAAAACATTATTTATTGTAGTACTTATGTCTGGTTTTCAACGACGGATTTTAATGGCCAAGAAAACTTACGACGACTGTCTGTGGAAAGATAGGAATAGTACAGGTCTCATGTTGTAGATTTACAATTTTATACAGTTTATATTTTAATTTTCATTAGCCTAAATCGCTTACAGTTGTCATTCATATCTCGTATTGTGATGTGAGATGAACCACATTTTCTCTTCTCCCAAACCACTCAATTACTTGCACTTTTTTCTGTAGTACAACACGTTTTCTTTTTGACACTTGTAGAAGACCTTTTGCCTAGAAGATAAACAGTACGGCCACTCGAAGAGTAGGCCATAATGCGTAAGGGTAAAAGTTTATAAAAACACTCTGTAGAAAAAATTCGTACTAATATAATGTATAGTACCTCATATTTCTTTTTCTGCGAGCGAGAAAGACAGACGGATAATCCACCAATCGGTTAATAGGGTGACGGATAATCGGGGTTTTACTGTAATTTGAATGGCCTCGAAAATTTTTATTTTGCTTCACTATTCAAGATTCACTGTCTTAAAACGAGAATAAAAAATGTATATATTGTTTTATAAAATTGTATTTTAGGCCTATACTTAGATTTATTTTATGAAGATCTTATGATGCTTTTATTTAAATTGTTGATTTATATAATTTTTAAATCCATCCGTAGCTTTAACTCGGGATTAACGCGTAGGAAGCGGGTTCCATGGCTTTCGACTAATATTGCGAAATTCTTGGTAAGAGAAAGCAACTTATTCGGAGAAAACTTGTTTTCAGTCATATAAATCTTACAAGATTTGTTGAGAATCAAATACCTTTAGTTCAAAGCTATTAACTGAGTGAGGCACGGATAGCTTATTTTTTAAATAACCGGTCTCGGAATTCAAATTCCGCATCTCTTGAAAACAACACTGAGGCGTACAATGTGTCATGTTGCTGTAACATAGCAGTGACCTGTACACCTGATGCTTCCTGTACTAATATTTCTAGATTTTTTTAATACTTTCATTTCTTCTGAGACACGAGGGTATTAAATCACACGTGGCCAGCTAATCAGTCGTTCACCTTGTGAGGTGTTCTGGTTCTCATTGACTCGCCAGGGCTAAATATTTCAGGCACGTGTGTGTTCCCCGTTCCACTTATCTCAAACAACTTGTACCCACATCTTTGTTAAGTCATCCGAGTTCCCACTTCATTCAAGTACAAGTTACAAGCTGTTACTATATGATATAACATAGTTTTGTATTACATTACATAATTATAACTTTAATCGTAACAATACAATAACAGAACTACAGGAAAACGAGACAGAGGTCGTCCACAAAAAAAGTGGAAGAATCTTCCAACACTAAATCTTTGCGACGAAGGCGGTAATGGTGAAGTAATTCTGTAATCACCTGCTTCTTATTTGTACAAAGTTATGCAATTACGAACATTCATAGTCAAATTCGTAAACTCAATTCTGGTAAACATTTATCTCAAATGTGCGAAAGAGAATAATATGCCTGTCATACTACTGTCGATCAGGTGATTAAGGGTATAGCTAATAATGGTTTGCAGGATCGAATCTTACACTATGTATGTTAGTTCGTGGTCTTCGTGGTAGGAACTCGGAACATACCACATAATTTTCATCGATTCTACACCGGCAAAAAAAGGGTCAGCACTTCGGACATATATTACAAAATGGTTGTGCTTTCAAATCTTACGCTGTAAGGGGTTAGGCACAGCTTACAGCAGTAAAATTTTGGAAATATTCAACATTTTTTCCTCCATTGCGGTATCTTGTACAATAATGAAAATTAGTATGTGTAAAACACTGTCCTTCTGCTATATGAAAAAAAAATTTTACAATTAAAAAAAAATATTACTTTTTTTTTTTTTTTTTAATTCAGCTCACTGTGCAATGATGAAGCGTTTCCCACATAACTCAAAAACTACCCAACATTCTGTGATGAATTTTTTTGTTTGCATTTAAGCATACCATACCTACAATATGATGCAAGATCACTTCTCTACCTTTGATAGATTGTCTTGTTAAAAAATAATCTAATTTTAAAAAATGGTCAAATATCAGTATTCGGACATATATTATAAAATGGTTGTACGGTCAAATCTTACGCTGTAAGGGGTTACGTACAGCCCACAGCAGTAAGATTTCTGGAAATATTCAACATTTTTTTCTCCATTACTGTATTTTGTACAATAATGAAAATTAGTATATGTAAAACACCGTCCTTCTGCTATATGAAAAAAAAAAATTACTATTAAAAAAAATATTACTTTTTTTTTTTTTCAAAAGTCAGTTCACTGTGCAATGATGAAGAGTTTCCCACATAACTAAAAAACTATCCAACATTCTGGTGATGAAAATGTTTGTTTGTATTTATGCATGCCATATCTACAATATGATGCAAGATCACTACTCTACCTTTGATATGAAAATAAAAAAGAGAACATGAAAAAGTTGACAAATTTATGAGTTATGAGGGAAACGCTTCATCACTGCACAGTAAACTGGCATCATTTTTAACTTTGAAAAAAAAAAATGTATATATATATATATATAAATAGTTTTTTTAATATTAAAAATATTTTTTCATATAGCAGAAGGACAGTGTTTTACACATGTCAATTTTCATTATTGTACAAGATACAGTAATGGAGGAAAAAAAAAGTAGAATATTTCCAAAAATTTTACTGCTGTAAGCTATACCTAACCCAATGAATGAATGAATGAATGAATGAATGAATGAATGAATGAATGAATGAATAGTAAATAAATAACCATTATGAGATATTAAAATCTGATAGTGATTGAGGTTCTGGTTTGATATGTACATCTATTATCAGGCAGCACATTTTACTTGACGATATGTATCAGAGAAAAAACAATTATTGTTTGTATGTATCTGAAGTCTGATTAGTGTAATATGTAGATAATCGGCAATGTATGCAATGGAAGGGGAAAGGAACAGGCTACCCTAAACCATTATCTCTTGACCTAGTTGCCTCATCAGTGGTGCCATGTCGGTATCACTTGCGAGGTTCAGACCAGTCTTTGGACAGTTCACTAAACAGCAACCTAACCTATCATAGGTGTTTTTACTTCAGTAACATTTCAAAACGAAGAAATTACGGTATCTAAAATCGACTGGTACTAACTTTCCTTGATAACCGAATAAAATGCAGAGCTGTATATTTTTAATTCAGGAATTACCTACCCTGGAAGTATAGAAATTTCACACCTAACCTTGCGTTGATATCTCCTAGAAACACATATACCGCAATGTCAAGAACGCTATTTGAAATACAGGTTTGCATAAAACTTAAAAGCGAAGGGCAAGTGAATTGCAATGTATAATTTAACAATATACAGTTACCTAATAGTCTACAATATGACGTTATGTAATATGTATGCTTTTTTCGTTTAGTTAGCAGTCCGAAGACTGGTTAAAACCTCGTGACACAAATAAGGCTTCACTCATAGAGAAACTAAGTCAGACTTAAGTTGTACGCAACGATTTTATTGTTCATCCTCTGACACACATCGTCAAGTGAGATGTACTGTCTGATGTAGGATTAGCCAGAACTTCAATCAGAGAATATAATATGAAATAATTATTAGCATTATCATAAACCACTTTAATTACGTCAATCATTTGTTGGAAGGATGCAATTTCCCATCTTCCACGTACGTGGTTTTCCTATGCTTATTTTTCCTTGTGGTTTATACTTCCGCATTTGCCTAGGGATCTTGTATCATTAATTCCTTTAATATAGGCTACTATAGCCATCTGGGTTTGCGCTGTTCTGTTCTATCTAAATCTATTAATTCTTGACGATTCATTGTCTATCTTACTATAATATCAAATAATACATTACAAAATTATAAAAAATATATAATAATAATAATAAAATAATAATAATAATAATAATAATAATAATAATAATAATAATAATAATAATAATAATAATATTAAATCCACTGTCACTAACCTGGTCATATATCTAAATCAAACTGTACCAATAATTGAAACGCAGGGACAAACTGATTAAATATATTTCGATTTCAGTAAAGCTTTTCATGTAGTTCCGCACTATATCCTTCTTCATAAGTTAGGAAATATTGGCCTTTCTGCAAGCTACGTAAACTGGTTCGAAAATGATTTAAGTAATAGAGTTTCATGTATAAGACTGTTTAATATACACTGTTATTCTTATAATATAAATTGTGGAGTCCCGCAGGGATCTACTTTAGGACCTCTCATATTTATTTTTTATTGGGTTATTTTACGACGCTGTATCTACATCTAGGTTATTCAGCGTCTGAATGATATGATATGATATGAATGATAATGCCGGTGAAATGAGTCCGGGGTTCAGCACCGAAAGATACCCAGCATTTGCACGTATTGGGTTGCGGGAAAACCCCGGAAAAAACCTCAACCAAGTAACTTGCCCCGACCGGGATTCGAACCCGGGCCACCTGGTTTCACAGCCAGACGCGCTGACCGTTACTCCACAGGCCTCTCCTATTTATTATATTCATAAATGATATAAGTAAAAGAATAACTTCTGACTGTTTATTATTTGCCACGATTTAAAAATTTTTCGTGCAATCAAAAGTAGTACTGACTGCCAATCACTTCAATGTGACATTAATTCAGTAGCTAAATGGTCGGGAGACAACGGTATGAAAATTAACGTATCCAAAACTAATGTAATAACCTTTTCTAGAAAAACTTCTTCACTGAAATTCAATTATTATCTAAATAATGTTTTAATTAACACAACGGATTGCGTAAAATATTTGGGAATATTCATTGACAGTAAATTGTATTTTCATAGTCACGTTGATTACATTTACAATCAAGCAATCAGAATGCTAGGAATAATACGGCCAATAACTTATTATTTTTCCACGCCCGATTCTCTTTTAATGCTTTACTATACATTGGTGCGATCGAAACTCGAATATGCATCTGTAGTTTGGAACTCGATTACAACTACAGACTCGGCTAAATTAGAAAATATACAAAGAAAATTTATATCTTTATGTTCCTTCAGATTTCTGCCCTTTAATTCCGGGTACAGTTATGAGAGAAAATGTGAATATTTTAATTGTCAAAATCTATATGCTAGACGCCATGAGCTAGATTATCTGTTCTTTTGTAAGGTCCTCAAAGGTGATATATCCTGTGACTCTTTCTTAAATAATATTATCTTACGTATTCCAACAAAAGATATGAGAGCCCACAAACTTTTCTATATTATAAATTCGAAATTTCTTTCACCAGTCTCCGGATGCATTAAAAATGCCAACATGCATGGCTGCGAATTCGATCCTTTCAATGTATAGACTTAGTTTGCTCTTGGCAATGATTTATCATTCATGTATTCTTTTAGGCATTATACTCAATTATCATTGTCTCATAGTATTCTCAGTTATGTATTTTAAAGTCATCCATTATTTATCCATTCATTGTCATTATTGTAAATAACTGTAATTGTATTTATGTGTAATAATTATTTTTGTATTATGTTTTTGTTATACTCTTTGTGCTGAACTGCAATTGGCCACTGGCCGTTGTACAGCACATTAAATAAATAAATAATAAATATTATATAGAAATGTATTATATGATTTATATGTTATTACACGATAAAGTTAGTTTTGTTGACACATTTTAATTAATCGTTCTGACATCCGGGGAGAAAAATTTCTGCTGAGGGATAGCTGAACGTGTAAGCTTCACAGTGAATGACATAGTATAGGGGAGGATGAGATAAGCAAGTGCGTAGCCAATGATTTGGACCCGTTATGACACCTTGGTTATGATGAGGTATGACCAACAAATTCTGCTCAGAGCCCTCTTTCAGAGGCAAGGTTCTTAAATCTATGACCGAAACTTCCAGCATTATTGTTGAAGGATAGAGGTGTATATATATATATATATATATATATATATATATATATATATACATATGATTTATATTAATATAAATCTAAATTATTAGAATATCTTTTACTTTCCTTCCGAAGGAAGTCATGCTAAGGATTTCATCGCCCTTTAAAATCCATCGGCCTCGACCGGGTTTGAAGCCGCGAACCTCAGATGCGATGGTAAGCAAGATGGCGACCCTAAACACAGAACACGAGAAGAATCATGAAAAGAAGTTTCTGTTCGTTTAGTCAATGTCCGAGGACAGGTCTGAAGCCCACAAGTTATACTATTCCGTTCAAGGATTAGGCCTTGAAGGCCTGTTCCGGTCTCAAGTCCATCTTTCCAATTGATCTTTCCTGTCTGTTGGTAATCCTATTATCTTTCTTGGTAAAATCTGTTGCTGTCCATTTTGTATAAATGATCCTTCCATTTCTGTTTGCTTTTCTAGAATTTCATCCATTGGAGGGATCTGCAATTCTTCTCTTAACTGCTCATTTGATATTTTATCTAATTTCGGTTCATCATATCTTTCTGTCTTAATATCCAGCTTTCGCTTCCATATAGCATCTCAGGTAAAGCCATACCTTATAAAATTTTATCTGGGTTTCTTTCCTTGTAGTTTTTAAAAATCATTTTTATTGTTCCGCATATGTTGATACCTATACTTCGTCCCATATGTCTGACAGGAGAAGTAAACATTGTCGGCATTGCTATTCAACCAATGACAAAGGTTTCATTCCACGCTTGTCTTGAAGCTGGATGGGTGTAGAACACTTGCAGACCTCCCAATTTCAAGTCAAGCATGGAATGAGACCTCTGCTATTGGTTCAATAGGAATTATACTTCTCTCCTCCTCGGCCGACAATGTTCACATCTCCTGTCAGACATTATGGAACGAAGTATATATAGCTTATTTTCTATATCTTCATCTATTTTATAGCTTGTACATCACAACCAAAATAATTAAAGTGCTGTACATGTACCATTATTTTATTTTCTATAACTATTTTAGTTCTTAAGAGGGTCTTCCCAGCAAATGCCATGACTTCAGTTTTGTTTATAGATATTTACAATTCACAGTCTTTACCTTATTGAATTTGGTGCCCATGTGTTTTCAACCGATGGAATAGTTTTGTTATATGTTTGTGAAAAGACAGTTAATCATAAAAAAAAGTATTTTATAAGCAGACATCGGATTTTAGGGCAAATGCCTATTTTGTTTTTTTAGGAGAAAAGTAAAAATAATTATTAATATTTGTGTTTCATGGAAATTGAAAGGTATTCAAAGAGTTTTATAGTGCCCTAAAATGCCCTAAAACGGTTATTAGAGCCTAATTTGTTAATATTCGCCTACAAATGCCTAACTCACTGTAAAGTTTCGCATTTTACTCTTACTTTTTATAATTTATACATGCATTCACTGCGAAATTTAAGGCATTTAAAAAGTGGAAAGTTTGCTTCACACCGGCCATGAAACCATTGATAAAGGAAACAAAATGTTTTGAATCTCACGACACTCGCAATAGATTTCACCGAATTTAACATGTTTGGAGGCATAAATGCCGACAAAGAACCAACCTTAGTTTTGAAGCAGGCAACAATCACAACATGTGCTGCTACCGATTCAGAGATATTTTTTTTTTTATTTTAGTAGGTTATTTTACGACGCTTTATCAACAGCTTAAGTTATTTAGCGTCTGAATGAGATGAAGGTGATAATGCCGGTGAAATGATTCCGGGGTTCAACACCGAAAGTTACCCAGCATTTGCTTATATTAGGTTGAGGGAAAACCCCGGAAAAAACCTCAACCAGGTAACTTGCCCCGACCGGGAATCGAACCCGGGATTCAGAGATATACTATACTATAAAAATGACTGTTTTCGGTCTGAAACCGATTAGCTGTACTGCCCTTCAGAGTGTCATAAAATCACAATTTTTGGAGAAAGAGTGTTTTTGAAATATTTATGAAAAGTCGTAAAACTGCGAATTAGTAGGGTAAACCGTTACAAAATATTTAAAAAAAATGGTCCTCCTAGTGTTAACACTACCAGGAAATGCAACAATAAGTGGAACTTTGTATTTTTGTCCAATTGAATCTCAATAACAACGGTTCATTTGAATGCTCGTTAACAGTTGCTCTTTCCCTCACCTTATTTGTGTTGAGAAGTTTTGAGCGGTAGGACGTTTTCCTGTGAAGTTTAACGCGATAATGCCGAAAAATATAAGTGCAAAATCTACATTGATCCGGCAATGGCTAACAGAATATTCAGAATTCACTTATGATGGAAAAATAATATTCTGCAAGATTTGTAGCAAACAGGTATGTAACAATAGTTGAAATATATAAATTCTATTAATTTTAATGAGTAGGCCTATAATATTTATACATTGACTGAACTATCCTGAGGTATAATTCTTTTTAAGACCACTACACTTTAACCTTTTAAATTCCGATAGTTAAAGTATTTGCAGGTCATTAAAATTTTGATTGTTCGAACCCACTAACTTTGTGATAGAAATACGGCAATACAACAATTAGGATTTTATTTTAATTCAGTTTACTTTACATTTTTAGATTCCGCAAGAAAAGAAGTGCCACCTAAAGCAGCATGTGCAAGGAGCGGCTCATAAGGCTAAAGCTCAGCAGAAAAATCAACTGCAACAAACTTTACTAACACAGCCTACTTCATCCAATCTCAGCAGCAATTTCTATGCTGATTTAACCAGAGCGTTTGTTGCTGCTAACATTCCCTGGAATGCAATTGAAAATCCGGTTTTAAGACAGTTTTTACAAAAATACTGCAAACAAAATATCCCATCTGAGTCGACCCTAAGAAAAAATTACTTAGACAGAATATACAATGAAACTTTAGCTTCCATTCAGGAGGATATAGGTGATTCTTACATATGGGTCTCTGTGGATGAAACCTCAGATCCTATGAATAAGTATATAGCAAATATGGTAGTAGGAAAACTTAGTCCTGATGGACCTTCGATTCCACACCTCGTATGTGTTAAGGAACTTTCGAAAGTGAATAGCCAAGCCATTGCTTATTTTGTAAATAAAGGCCTACAGTCTTTATACTCAGGTAATATAGACGATTCTAAAGTTCTGTTGTTTTGTACTGATGCTACCTCATACATGGTTGCTGCAGCTCCACTTCGTAAAACATTTTATCCTAACCTCACGCATGTAACCTGTCTAGCACATGGCCTTCACAGGGTTTCTGAAACAATCCGGAATGAATTTCCTCTTGTCAATTCGTTTATTTCTAACACAAAAATATGTTTTTGTAAAGCCCCATCCAGGATTTCAATATTCAGAGAGAACTTTCCAGATATCCCACTCCCACCTCAGCCGGTTGTTACACGATGTGGAACCTGGATTCAGTCAGTGGTGTATTATTCTAAGTATTTTAAAGAAGTGGTCACAGTTATTGATAAATTACCTGAAACTGATAGTGCAGCGTGTGTGAAAGCAGTGAAAGATTGTCTGAATGACTCACGAGTGAAAAACGATATTTCCTACATAACATCAAACTTTTCTTTCATACCTGCAAGCATTGAACAATTAGAACGTGAAAAACAATCTCTTTGTAGCCAAATAGCAATAGTAAAGGAAGCTCAAGTGAACATACATTCTGCTTTGGGCGAAACTGGGAAAAAAGTTAAAAATAAGTGGGACAACGTATTAAAGAAGAATGTAGGATTTTCATTGTTGGAAAAAGTATCAAGAGTGATATCGGGGGAAAGTGTAAATGTTCCAGTAAGTATTGATGTTTCTATTGTACCTAATTTAAAATTTGCGCCTCTCACATCAGTTTCGGTTGAAAGAAGTTTTTCTGCTTTCAAAATGATTCTCAGTGACAAAAGGCAAAGGTTAACTGTAGAGAATTTAGAAAAAATTCTGGTGGTGTACTGTGCAGATAATTATTATAAAGTCTGAGCATGGAACTGAATTTCAATAACTTAAAATGAGTAATCTTGATATCAGTAATCATCATTTCTTAGTTTCAATATATTAAATTTGTGCAGCTCTGTTTATAAATATAATATAGTATTCTTTTTTAATGTTTAAACATACTTTTTTGTGCGTATTTTAATGTATAACTAAAAATTTCAGTGAAAGAAATAAGTATGATACCTTGATGTGCCTAAAATGCCTATTTTCATTAAAATAGAGCCTAATTTTACAAATTTTGAGCTTATTTTAGGCGCCTAAAACTGCAATTTTTAGTGCCTAAAAATCCGATGTCTATTTATAAGGCAACATGACGTTACCTACGAAGTAAATATGTGAGTTATGTTGGTATAATTTAAATTTATTGCTAAAATATATTATGCCTTTTTAAAATTTATAATGCCTTTTTTCAAAGAGTACTGTGCCTTTTTTTTAACTGTTATAAATGCCTAAACATCCGGGTTCTAGTTCTAACCATTAAATCTATTCGGCTTTCTATTGATTTTAACTAATAAGTAATATTTTTTTACGTGGATGAGATACCAACCCATTGCACAATCTACATTCCAGGACGACTGGGGTTTTATTTCGGAGTATTATTCTCCTAGACGAGCTATTGTGCAAGGTTATAGAGTCCCGTCTACTCTAAGCATTTGGTTTCAGACTCTAGTAGAAACTCGCCATTCACGTCCACCTTCAGTTAACACTGCTTTGCCACTAGAAGACAAGTGGTAGGATATAGTAGAGAGAAGCTCTGTTTTACGCTAGTTACATGGGGAATTTTATAGATTTTGAGAGCTCATCCTCAAAACCACTCCAACTCTCTCTACTCTTTGCAGCTGCAGTCAAACTTAAACTGCTCTATTAAGATTAAAAAATCATCTCTCTTTACGGCTTCAAGTTCCTGGTACGTTCTGTACATGACCTTTCCGTTTTTCTACTGCAGTGTTCATCCTATCTCGGAAATTTTTTCTTCTTAACATTCATTTAACATGCCTTTTTCATTCTACCCATTGCACTGTGGTGATGTTAAAGTTAAACTGCATCTTCCTACAGTATATAACTTAGTACTCACGACAAAGAAAATCGTTGTGAAATCTGCATCTATGGTACAATTTTTCAGAACTATGGCACGTAATACTTCACTATCCACTTCTCTACTCCCTGAATCTGTTTTAATCCGTTGCAAATTATATATTCGTAGAGTAGCTGTATTGTATTATGTTGAACACCTACTATTAGTCCCAAATGTAATTTATTAGTCTCAAGGTATACTATATCAAACGAAATATCTCAAAGTATTGTCAAATGAAGAACTTGATAGAAATCTTAGCTTTATATCATTCGTACATTTTTACATCTCTGCCTACGACCATTAAATGACTGGAAACAACAGTCTTCCCTTTCTTCATTGAATGTGTCATGGGCAATAATATACAATACAAAATGGCATAAAACACATTTTTGTTTAATTTAAAAAAATTCCAAATCAAACGTAACAGACAACAAATATGAACGCATTCATAACACGTAAATTCAAGCGCGTTCATACGTAGCTCTCTGTAGCGTTGTGGTAAGGTGAATGACGATGCTTTACTATATGTTCGTTTCTAAAGGAAAGGACATGGACGAGAGTATCTCCTTTCCTTTTTCCTTCCCCTTTATGTCCAGGTTTGTTCTATCTTAAATAAGAGCAACATTAATCGCATTCAGTTTCTACGTTAACATTTACATAAGAATATTGTTATTTTAACAAATCAAAAACAGGTAATAAATTACTGTTAACAATAAAATTCAGTTAAGAAAATGTGTAGGACAAGTAAAAGCTACTAACACATTACTTTAACGGATAAATTAATCTTTCTTTGGCAAACCTTACCGCCTGCCTTCTCGTAGCGGAGCTATGACACTGCAGGTGAATGGCGAGTGTCTGTCGCCATAAAACCACATACTCAGAGTAGACTGGCGTGCTCAGCACCATCAGCAACCATAGCAGGAGAAGGATAATCCGAATCAAACCAAAGAGGGGCAAGCTAAGCTCCTAAGCCGTAGTGAAGGCAGTTGACCTCGACGCCCTAGAGCAGCGGTGACCAGAACTCGAGCTGCAGGGATTACATGCGACAGACCGCCTATGAAGTAAGGAGACGGAGGAAAGGTACTTGGCATGAAAACTACAACCAGTGGTGGTTCCTGTACTAACATCTTGATCAATCCCACGGATAAAAATCTCAAGCTTTGCTGTATCAGTAATAACACTGCTGTCATCAAGAGCCAGTGAATAATATACGATTTTTCTTGCTTCTTTTTTTAACCTTCCTCTTGAACATAAGCAGGAATTTTCTAAATTCTTCTCTCGATACTTGGTTGAAAAATTCGTAGTTTTTCAAAATCAAAAACTTCTTATGGACAAGTTATTTAAGATATTTTAATCATTACTCTTTTGAGAAATTTTGTTCTATTAAAAGGCTTTAGAGCACGAGATATTTCAAACCCCATTAGGTAGCTGACTTCCTTACATTTATTTATCTCATCTTTCTCTTCCTGGCTATGATTTAAGACATGTGAATTCCTGGCGTTTAACAGTTCGTTGACACATAATATTGAATTAGTTTTTCTACAATATCATTATTAAATGAATAACTAATAAATAGTTACCCTCATCTAAGAGTAAGAAGATTAAAATTGAGATAAAACCTAATAGTTTCATCCTTCTAGGGAGAAGATTAAAAAATATCAATATTCATGCACGTACAGAAGAATTATAGAAACACATACTTAGCAGTAGCAGTAGCAGTATCAGGAGCAGTAGCAGTAATAATAACAGTAATAATAATATATTACCCGTCTTCAGCGTGGCAATTAATGTTTCTATATACTCCTAATTGAACAATTGAGCAAAGTAAACATATTACATTTTGTCCGACAGAACAACAAAAAAGTTCTCCTTCTCATGCTTTACGAAATCACCTCTTACTGTTTGTAGAGACAGAGTTTGTAGAGCGACATGATACCGCCACTGCTTGCCTTCAGTACGTGAATGAAGCACACAGCAATGTACAGGAAACTCCTCGTACCCGTTTGAATGTCTGATTACACGATGTAATCACGACACCCGCTTTGTTCACCGCTGCCCTAGAGGAAAGGAACCGTGAATTAAAACCGAAATCCTCTTAGGAAGAGATCGTACAAGGACCTGTCATTCTCTCACTTGAAATATATCAAACTCAAATTTTCCAGGGAAAGTTTAGTAGGACTGGTACAGATCTAATCCTTGAAAATAAGTAAATAAATGCATAAGAAATTAAAACGTGTGCCCTAAGTGGAATTCCAACACTTGAATATGTGTACAATGCTATTTTATAGCTCCTTGGTAAACGCGTGCACACTGGGTTTGATAAGAACTGCGCTGTTCGCAAGCGATGCTGATAGTGCTATCACGGAGCCATAAACTTGCATGCCGATACAGCGCACGGCCAGCGCGTGAGCGCCTCAACAGAGATCGCACGATGAGGCTGCTGTGTTGGCTGCTGTGTGCGTGCCTGGTAACGGCGGACGACAACGACGAGGACATCCACAAGGACTGCGTGCTTCAAGCCAAGCCGGTGCGTGCGTGGCAACGATTTATTGATCACTAACGAACTGATAACATAAATTCAACTACTCGTAAATAACCTAACCGAGAATGTGAACTAGTAAGATGCCGAAACACCAATCAACAATTTAACGAAACAAACATTCATCTAACTGATAAACCAATAGATCATTTAAGTGACTGATCAATTACACACAAGTACGTAACCTTAAGCAATCTACAGGGTGTTTCCGGGCTAGTGTTACAAACTTTCAGGGATGATGGCGAAGGGCACATGTATCAATTTGAGATAAGGAACCCCGGTCCGGAAATGATTGAGTCGAAAGTTATAAGCAAAAATAGTTGTGTGGAAATGAAATAATTGTATTCCTCTGTACACCTTATTTATGTATATTTATCTGTATACAGCTTACACATACTGTATTCATCTGACGTTGTTTACGTTGTCTACTTACAGTATTCCATTCAGTGCGCTGTCTGAGGGGTGGGGACAGGAAACTACACTAAAGCAATGCAGTTGGCGTAATGTGTAACGGACATGGTCGGTCCTGATATGCACCAGTGTATGTGTACAAGTTGCAGAGTCCAGTCGATCAGTCCTAGTGAAATGGAGGAGTACACGAAAGCGGAATATGCAGACATGATTTTCGAATACGGATGAGGCAATGGGAACAGTAGACAAGCTCACAGATTGTATCCTACAAGTACCCACGTAGGAGACATCCGGCCCATACCATCTTTCCACGACTGTTCCAAGGTTTAAGGGAAGGAGGGCAGGTGTTGCGAAATTACAATTCCATTTCCACACAACTATTTTTGCTTATAACTTTCGACTCAGTCATTTCCGGACCAAGGATCCTCATCTAAAATTGATACATGTGCCCTTCTCCATCAACCCTGAAAGTTTGTAATATTAGCCCGGAAACACTCTGTATGTCACCGGCGTAGTTCAAGAGGTAGGAGCGGTTGCTTAACCGGAACTGTGCTCAGGCATGGCTTACATTCCCGTTTGATTCAATTACCTGGTTGGGATTTTTCCGAAGATTTGCCCAAATGTAAGGAATGTAGTTGAAAGAGCATGATATTGTAAACATGAGTTTCAGTAATAAAATAAGAGAGAGAACATGAAAATTTAACAAGTTTATGAATTGTGAGGGAAACGCTTCATCACTGCACAGTGAACTGCCACCATTTTGAATTTGTAAAAAAATATATAAATAATTTTTTAAATCGTAAAAATATTTTTTTTCCTATAGCAGAAGGACAGTGTTTTACACATGCCAATTTTCATTATTTTACAAGATACGGTAATGGAAGAAAAAAATGTTGAATATTTCCAAAAATTTTACTGCTGCAAGTTGTACCTTACCCCTTAATTAACCGACTAAAGAAATCAACCAAACATACATGCAAATGAAAAACAAATAAATCAATCAAGTAATGAATCAACCAATCAACTATGTAAAGTAACTAATTAGTTATCAGACCAATCAATGAAACAACTGACGAACCTACAAAACCACCAGCTCATTAACCCATTCAATAATAAACTGACCAATCCGCAAACGCACTAACCAAACAACCAATCGATCAACTTATCAAGTAATCAATTCAATCAAATACCAACTCATCCCCGATCAAACGACCAACAAGTCAAGTAACCAACTCACCAACAAATCAAATAACCAAATTCAACAAATTAAATAACCAATTTATCCAATCAAATAATCCTCTGATTGAGGTTCTGACTGATATATACAGTAATGGCAAAAAAACTGGACCGACGGAATAATCAAAGTCCCCGAAATGAGCCACTGCGCATGCCACGCCCGCATTCACAAGATAGCGAGTAATCTATTGAAATTGCTTAGTTTCGACTGCTGACGTAGCCCATTTCGAAAGCCATTAGAAAATAAGCTGGTAAAATTCATGTTCTGGGAATAATAAGTTAAGTAGTAAAATATCGCTGCAATGGAAAAGTATCGGGAATAAATTTGAATAAGGAACAAAAAAGTTTCCTTTCAGGCAGAATTCGAACCACGAAAGTCTTAGTTACCAGTCTATCGTGCTCTGGAGTGATCAAGGCTCTGAAATCGGTCCGGGTTATTGCCACTACCAGTGGCAGCTCGTGGGTATTGAATTAAGGGGGGCTGCATACAAAAATAAACCAAGCAACTTACTTTATTTAAAGATTAGTTCCATGCGCCTTGTCTTGTAGGTTGCAAACTTTTGAATCATCTTCTTATTAAAATCCGATATGTCGTTTAACATAGTCTTTACAATGGAAAACATAGTTAATGCGGTCAGTCTCTCTTCTCTCATCGTATTTCTAAGATAGGACTTTTACTCTCTTCAAACACGAAAAGCAACGTTCTGGTTCGGAAGTTGTCATTGGTATGGTGAGAGCTATGCGTAGTAGTTTCACAGCTTCTGAAAATGAGACCTGCAAGTTCTCAGATAGAAGAAACTGCAAGAGTTTGACTGCGCCACTGATTTTTCTGAATTCTTGTCTCTGACACAACACAGTGAGTTCCGTTTTTAGTTTCTCTTTATCGAGCATTGGGAAAATGCTTCACACATACATTTAGGTAATTTTCAGGGAATGATCTTTCATAGCATTCAAATTTTTCTTGACACAGAAGAGAAGATAATATCAAATGATCTATAAAGGGGAATCGGGTGTTAGTTTGTGTGATAATGAGGTCACATACTTCCTTGGCTGCCGCAACCCTTGTCTGAATACCTTCGACCTTACAACGCTTTTTAGGGTTTTCACTTTCACAGATCTCGCTGCTCAACTGTGCACTGTTCCGTATTGTCTGTATGGCATTAACAAAGCTTGATATGCAGAGTCGGTCTCGGTAGCATAGTCGGTTGCGGGTTCGATCCCGGCCCAGGTCGATGCATTTAAGTGTGTTTAAATGAGACGGGCTCATGTCAGTAGATTTACTGGCATTTAAAAGAATCCTGCGGGACAAAATTCCGCCACACCGGAGACGCTGATATAACCTCTGCAGTTGCGAGTGTCGTTAAATAAACCATAATTTAATTTTTTTATATGCAGATTTGAACCTTAGAAGTATCTAACTGGCGATGTTGTAGTTGGTTGTATAATATATCTACATGATACATCAATAAATGAAAAAAAAAAAAAACTGAGCCAGAAATTGAATTCAGGATCTTCAAGAGTACGCACCTGGGCGCTTGCTTCATTTATTGTGATGTTATTAGATGTTTCGGATTCCATGGTTTGAAAACATTCTAGCAATGGCTCCCTTCTTCTCATGAACAACATTTACTATTCTTATTTAAAACTCTATCTTGTTGTCCCAGCTGATGGAATTGTCTTTCAAACACATTAATTTAATATAGACTGTGTGGAGATCGAGAGAAGAAACCAGGAATACTGGATACATTAGCAAAAAAATATGCGAGCTTAGTAGGCTATTTTGTTTAACGGCTCTTTCCATTACGAGATTCAATTGATGGGCATTTAATTTCACATTTCTCCTGAATTGTTAAGGTACTGAACTGAATAGACTGTAAATATTGTACAGAATTAAACACTGTCACACTTTTTATACTCACAACGTTAAAGAAAATGTATTTAAAACTGCGCGCTACTGACAAACTGCTGCAAATTTTGCAGCGCCTGGAAACTCTGGAATCATCTATAAAACGTCTTTGGGAATCATGGCAAGGGTCAGCAGGGGGAGGGGTAAAACTAACGCGCAAAGCTTCCGAGACGAGACTGGCAGCTCCAGGAGAGGAAGTGGCTTCACCTTACAGGCCTTGTCTCTAGTTTCGCTCTGGCAGCACCAGGGGAGGAAGTGACTTCACTAACGATTGCATGCATGTCAATGAGAGCGAAATTAAAAAAAAAAAAATTCGAGCCGCTAAATAAGCCCCCCTTCGAAAGCCGCCCCTGGCCACTACTGTAAATCTCACCTGATATGTGTCAAGAGGAAGAACAATTTATTTGTATGCATCTGAAGTCTGACTAGTGTGACATGTAGCTAGACGGCGATGTATTCAATGGAGGCGGAAAGGAACTGGCCACCTTACTCATTATCTCCTTGTCTAGCTGCCTCATAAGTAGTGTCTTCTTCACTTGTGAGGTTCAGACATGTCTTCGGACAGTTGACTAAGCAACAACAATAACCAAACAAATTATCAACTCACCAATCAATTAAACAACCAACTAACCATCAAATAAGGAACGAATTGAACAACTAAAGAGAATCGCTTAATTTAAAGCAAACAAATCCAGGCTCTCAAATAAATGAATACCCAATCAACAAATCTATCAACTGAAAACTGGGCGTGTTTCAACAACCTATTAACGAACAAATCAGTTAAGTGACAAAAATAACCTACAAACCGCGCTACCAATGAGCCAATAACGCAACCAAGCGACCAAGTAATTAACGATGATTTAACTAACCAATATATTAATCAACCAACTGAACAATCACAAAATGATAAACTAATTAAATCAAACAAGTAACTAATGCACCACATGACGAACTAGTTAGATTATCCAATAAAATGCCTATCAATAAGCAACTCGACTTAGCAGCCAACTGATCAAATAAGCACTCAATAAATAGGCAATAAAATTATAAATAAATCTATTAACTACTCAATTGTTTAATTTATTAATCACGCAAAACTTAACTTACTAATTACCAAGTCAACAGTGTAATAAATTAACCAAATTAAACAAACACTTATTTTGACTGTCAATAATCAAATAAAGATATTAAATAATTAATTTCCAACCAGTCGATTTACATAATCATTCTGAGTTACAGTGCCGGATGAACGACACGTGTTGTGGAAGCAAAACGTGTCTGTTCAGCGACAGCAGTGACGTGGGCCGGTGCCTGGACGTGCAGAGACGCATCCTGGACGAGGCGGTACGTGGGCAGCTGCCAGACTCAAGTTCACACTCACTGCCACATTCCTTCGCTACATCCTCTTCTTCCTCTACGTTCCCTCAAGTTCTATTTTTCTCCACCTTATCGCCAACTTGTTCTTCTTCATCTTCATTCTCAAGATTCCTTCGCTACATCCTCTTCTTCCTCTACGTTCCCTCAAGTTCTATTTTTCTCCACCTTATCGCCAACTTGTTCTTCTTCATCTTCATTCTCAAGATGTTCACCTTCATTATCGACCACTTCATTTAATTTTACTCATAAAATGTCGTATCAATTCACTGCACTGTTTATTTCCTTCACTTCTTTTCTATACCTTTCCTATAATTTCCTACCACAATTCCCTACTTATCAAACTCCTCCTTCTTTTCTTCTTCTCCTTTATCCTTTTCTTATCCTTCTTGTCCTTTTTTCTCATCCTCTCTTTCTTATTATCTCTCGTCTTCCCCATCTTGCTCTTTCAATTCTTTCCCATCTCTTTCTTCCTTTCTTGTTCTCTCTCGTCTTCCCCTTCATGCTCTTTCACATCATCCCCTTCTTGTTGTTTCTCGCCTTCCCTACTTGCTCTTTCTCTTCCTCCTCTTCTTGTTATCTCTCGTCTTTTCCTATTTGCTCTTTCTCCTCCTCCCCTTCTTGTTATTTCTCGTCTTCTCCTTCTTGTTCTTTCACTTCATCCCCTTCTTTCTCTATCTCTTCCTCCATTTCTTGTTATCTTTTGTCTTTTCCTCCTTGCTCTGTCTCTTCCTTCTCTTTTCCTTATCTCTCACCTTCCCCTACTTGATCCTCCTCTTCCTCCCCATTTCTTCTATCTCTTCTTACTATTTCACTTCTTCCCATTACTGCTTTTTCATTTCCTCCCCTTCTTGTTCTTTCTCGCCTGCCCCTTCTTGCTCTGTCTCTTCCTCCCTTTCTTGTTCTTCCCCTTCCTCCCCTTCCTGTTATCTCTCGTCTTCTCCTTCAACTTCTTTCTCTTCCTCCCCTTTATTTCTCATCTTCCCATACTTGCTCTTTTTCTTCCTCCCCTTCTTATTATCTCTCGTCTTCCCTACTTCCTCTTTCTCTTCCTTCCCTTCTTGTACTCTTTCATCTTCCCCTACTTGCTCTTTCTCTTCCTCCCCTTCTTGTTATTTCTCGTCTCTCCCCTTTCTTATTTCTCTTCTTCTCCTTCTTGTTTTCTTTCATCTTCGCCCACCGTCTCTTTCTCTTTCTTCCCTTATTGTTCTTCCTCTACTGCTCTTTCTGTTCCTCCCCTTTTTGTTCTCGCTCGTCTTCCTCTACCTGGTCTTTCCCTTCCTCCTTTTCTTGTTATCTTCACCTTCTTGCTCTTTCATTTCCGATCCTTCTTGCTCCCTCTTCTCCCCTTTCTTGCTCTCTCTTTTCTTCCCCTTCTTGCTCTAATCTTTGATCTTCTTCCTTTTCTTCCGCTTCATTCCATTCACTGCTATCTTCACCTTTATAATCATTTCCGTTTCATTCCATTTTCAATCCCTTCTTTCTCTTCATCTCTTTCCCCATGACATCTTCTCTGTTCAATATCCTCATTCATCGCCACTATTCCCGTCTCTCTCTCTTCGTCTTTTTTCTGTTTCCCATCATTACCTTCCTCTTCTTCCAGTACCTCTTATCCTCTTCCTCATTAACTTCTTTTATCCACTTCATCTATTATCAAATTTAATCTCATCTTTGTCTTCAATCACTTAACTTTTATCTGCATTTTCATTCTCTCCTTTTTACTCTATCCTTCACTTTGTATTTTCTATCGCTCCTTTTCATCCTCTTAAACACTATTCTTCTTTCTCTTTAATCTTGCTTCACCCTGTTCCCCCTCACTTTCTCTCTTCATCTTGTTTTCATTGTTCTCTTTCTCTAAATTGTCACTTCTATATTCATCCTATTATACAACTTAAAGGGCCTACATACTGTAGTTCAGCAACGTGTGTCATGTGTCATGTTGTATGGACAGTTCTGTTATGTTATTTTGTGTTATAGAATTCAATCCTGTGCAATCTCTCTTCTTATCTCCTGCAGGAATGGATCATCCCTCCCAAGAATAAAACCGCAGCCCGCGAGATGGAGCTCAGCTATAGGTCCAAGGTGCCGATATATCCGTAATGCAATCTTTAATATCCACAGACCAGCGTAATATGATTCAGCATAACTTACGTCTTCTAATATTTAAATAGTCTTCTGTTTATTTTCATAATATTACTTCAATCTGGTGCACGCGACCACACAATCCAAAACGTCTTAAGTATATTATGTTTTTTTTTTTTAATTATTTCCTAATTGAGGACACTAAATTGTGGCGAAATCAGTATTCACAACATGTATATCATAGTGATCAAAAATAGAATTAAGCACTAGAGCAGTGTTTCCCAATTGGTGGTCCGTGGCATTATTTACATCTAATAATTTATAAGTCACTCAATTTTGGAAGTAATAGCTGCACTCCTGTATGCAAAAGTGATGAAGTACGACTATTTATGACTCAACTTCCATGTGATCAGTTGAGTAACTTCTCTTGGTTGTCTATGGCAGCCTACTTAGCATATATTTTTGCGTACTTGAACACACTCAATATGAGTCTATAAGGTAGTGGTATGAATATTTTTGACGTTGGAGACAGGATTGAGGTAGAAATTATAAAAATACGGCTGTGGGCAAGCCAAGCTGAAGGTGGTAGTCTCACCACATTCTCAACAGTGAAGTAATTTCTGAAGTCCACTGATGAATTGCCACAAGAAATTCAACATGTCATCGTTGAGCATCTGAATGATTTAGCGACTAGCTTCAGAGATTATTTCCCTCCATCAGAGTCTGAAAACTCATGGGCAAAAAGATCCATTCGAGTAGGTTGTGGTACAATTAAAAACTTTATCTAGGAAGGAGCAAGATGAACGTGTTGATGTTACTTGCAATGGCTCATTTAAAATATTTTTCAAAGACTGTACATTTGATCAGATTTGGATGAAGGTATTTTCTGAGTACATGTAAGAAAATATGTGAAAAAGCATTGAAACACCTAGTTTCATTTTCTAGCACTTATCTATGTGAACAAACATTTTCAATACTTTGTTTACTGAAAAAGAAACATAGAAATCGCCTCAATTTTGAACCTGATTTAAGACTAAAAGTAGCAAATATTGAACCAGATGTGGAAAGAATTGTCCGAAACGAAAGGAGGTGTGAATCTTCCCATGACATCTACACGTAGAATCAGGTATATACAGTATGTTCAATTTAATTGGTGTTAATATTGCTACCTAGCTCTTAACTACTACTTTTACGCAGATGCCAAAATTTTAAAGTGTAGCTTGCCTTAAAAATAAAAAAGGGTTCCACAACTCTGAAGTAATTGGGAAACGCTGCACTAGAGCATATTAATTAACTTGTGTAATGTTCACCTAAGGGTTTCAAATAAAAGGAACTCCTTTCTAGTATATACTATATTCTTTTCTTTTTGTTTCTTTACAGTACTTCTTTTTTATTCGCTTTGTTTCTTCCATTATTTCTGCCACGTTCCATCAACTATAATAAATGTTGAAAGTGAAAAGAATGAAAAGGAAAGAGAGATAGGAGGGAAAAGAAAGAAAAAAAGAAAGAAGGAAATGGAGAAATAAAAATAACAATTTAGGTCTGAAACGTTAAAAGGATGGAAAAAGAGAATAAGGAATTAAGTAAAAAGTAAAAATACAGGAATGATAGGAAATATAGAAAGAAAGAGGGATAGGAAAGACAGACAGACTGTAAGTGAGAAAGAGGTGAAAGAAAGAAACAATGTACGAAACAAACAAAGACAACGACACCAGACAGAAAGAAAGAGATGAAACAGCAACCACAAACAAAGAGACAAACAGCAGGCAGAAAGAAAGAGAAGAAACAGCAGGCAGAATTAAAAGAAACAACAGGCAGAAAGGGAGAGAAGAAACAGTAAACAAAAATGAAGAAAAAGAAACAGGAGACACAAAGGAAGAGAAGACAGAAACAGAAAGAAAGAGAAGAAACAGGAGACATATAGGAAGAGAAGAAGCAGCAGACAGTAAGAAAGAGAAGGAAAGCAGACAGAAAGGGAGAGATGAATCAGCAGGCAGAAAGGAAGAAAAAAACAGCAGGCAGAAATTAAGAGAAGAAACAGCAGGTAGAAAGGAAGAGAAGAAACGAAAGAAAAAAAGAAAGATAGAAAAGAGAAGAAACAACAGACATAAAGGAAGAGAACAAACAACAGACAGAAAAGAAGAGAAAAAACATCAGACAGAAAGGAAGAGAAGAAAGAGCAGAGAGAAAGGAAGAGAATGAACAGCAAGCAGACAGAAAGAGAAGAAAGAGCAGAAGGAAAAGAAGAAACAGCAGACAGGAAGGAAGAGAAGAAACAGCAGGCAGGAAGGCAAAGAAGAAACAGCAGACAGAAAGTAAGAGAAGAAACAGCAGGCAGGAAGGAAGAGAAGAAACAGCAGGCAGGAAGGAAGAGAAGAAACAGCAGGCAGAAAGTAAGAGAAGAAACAGCAGGCAGGAAGGAAAAGAAGAAACAGCAGACAGAAAGTAAGAGAAGAAACAGCAGACAGAAAGTAAGAGAAGAAACAGCAGACAGGAAGTAAGAGAAGAAACAGCAGGCAGGAAGGAAAAGAAGAAACAGCAGACAGAAAGTAAGAGAAGAAACAGCAGGCAGGAAGGACAAGAAGAAACAGCAGACAGAAAGTAAGAGAAGAAACAGCAGACAGGAAGTAAGAAAAGAAACAGCAGACAGGAAGGAAAAGAAGAAACAGCAGACAGAAAGTAAGAGAAGAAACAGCAGGCAGGAAGGAAAAGAAGAAACAGCAGACAGAAAGTAAGAGAAGAAACAGCAGACAGAAAGTAAGAGAAGAAACAGCAGGCAGGAAGGAAAAGAAGAAACAGCAGACAGAAAGTAAGAGAAGAAACAGCAGACAGGAAGTAAGAAAAGAAACAGCAGACAGGAAGGAAAAGAAGAAACAGCAGACAGGAAGGAAGAGAAGAAACAGCAGACAGGAAGGAAGAGAAGTAACAGCAGACAGAGAGGAAGAGAAGAAACAGCAGACAGAAAGGCAGAAAAGAAACAGCAGACAGGAAGGAAAAGAAGAAACAGCAGACAGGAAGGAAGAGAAGAAACAGCAGACAAAGTAAGAGAAGAAACAGCAGGCAGGAAGGAAGAGAAGAAACAGCAGGCAGGAAGGAAGAGAAGAAACAGCAGGCAGAAAGTAAGAGAAGAAACAGCAGGCAGGAAGGAAAAGAAGAAACAGCAGACAGAAAGTAAGAGAAGAAACAGCAGACAGAAAGTAAGAGAAGAAACAGCAGGCAGGAAGGAACAGAAGAAACAGCAGACAGAAAGTAAGAGAAAAAACAGCAGGCAGGAAGGAAAAGAAGAAACAGCAGACAGAAAGTAAGAGAAGAAACAGCAGACAGGAAGTAAGAAAAGAAACAGCAGACAGGAAGGAAAAGAAGAAACAGCAGACAGAAAGTAAGAGAAGAAACAGCAGGCAGGAAGGAAAAGAAGAAACAGCAGACAGAAAGTAAGAGAAGAAACAGCAGACAGAAAGTAAGAGAAGAAACAGCAGGCAGGAAGGAAAAGAAGAAACAGCAGACAGAAAGTAAGAGAAGAAACAGCAGACAGGAAGTAAGAAAAGAAACAGCAGACAGGAAGGAAAAGAAGAAACAGCAGACAGGAAGGAAGAGAAGAAACAGCAGACAGGAAGGAAGAGAAGTAACAGCAGACAGAGAGGAAGAGAAGAAACAGCAGACAGAAAGGAAGAAAAGAAACAGCAGACAGGAAGGAAAAGAAGAAACAGCAGACAGGAAGGAAGAGAAGAAACAGCAGACAGAAAGGAAGAGAAGAAACAGCAGACAAAGTAAGAGAAGAAACAGCAGGCAGGAAGGAAGAGAAGAAACAGCAGGCAGGAAGGAAGAGAAGAAACAGCAGGCAGAAAGTAAGAGAAGAAACAGCAGGCAGGAAGGAAAAGAAGAAACAGCAGACAGAAAGTAAGAGAAGAAACAGCAGACAGAAAGTAAGAGAAGAAACAGCAGACAGGAAGTAAGAGAAGAAACAGCAGACAGGAAGTAAGAGAAGAAACAGCAGGCAGGAAGGAAAAGAAGAAACAGCAGACAGAAAGTAAGAGAAGAAACAGCAGGCAGGCAGGAAGGAAAAGAAGAAACAGCAGACAGAAAGTAAGAGAAGAAACAGCAGACAGGAAGTAAGAAAAGAAACAGCAGACAGGAAGGAAAAGAAGAAACAGCAGACAGAAAGTAAGAGAAGAAACAGCAGGCAGGAAGGAAAAGAAGAAACAGCAGACAGAAAGTAAGAGAAGAAACAGCAGACAGAAAGTAAGAGAAGAAACAGCAGGCAGGAAGGAAAAGAAGAAACAGCAGACAGAAAGTAAGAGAAGAAACAGCAGACAGGAAGTAAGAAAAGAAACAGCAGACAGGAAGGAAAAGAAGAAACAGCAGACAGGAAGGAAGAGAAGAAACAGCAGACAGGAAGGAAGAGAAGTAACAGCAGACAGAGAGGAAGAGAAGAAACAGCAGACAGAAAGGAAGAAAAGAAACAGCAGACAGGAAGGAAAAGAAGAAACAGCAGACAGGAAGGAAGAGAAGAAACAGCAGACAGAAAGGAAGAGAAGAAACAGCAGACAAAGTAAGAGAAGAAACAGCAGGCAGAAAGGAAAAGAAGAAACAGCAGACAGGAAAGAAGAGAAGAAACAGCAGGCAGGAAGGAAAAGAAGAAACAGCAGACAGGAAGGAAGAGAAGAAACAGCAGACAGAAAGGAAGAGAAGAAACAGCAGACAGAAAGTAAGAGAAGAAACAGCAGGCAGGAAGGAAAAGAAGAAACAGCAGACAGAAAGTAAGAGAAGAAACAGCAGACAGGAAGTAAGAAAAGAAACAGCAGACAGGAAGAAAGAGAAGAAACAGCAGACAGGAAGGAAAAGAAGAAACTGCAGACAGGAAGGAAGAGAAGAAACAGCAGACAGAAAGGAAGAGAAGAAACAGCAGACAGAAAGTAAGAGAAGAAACAGCAGGCAGGAAGGAAAAGAAGAAACAGCAGACAGAAAGTAAGAGAAGAAACAGCAGGCAGGAAGGAAAAGAAGAAACAGCAGACAGGAAGGAAGAGAAGAAACAGCAGACAGGAAGGAAAAGAAGAAACAGCAGACAGAAAGGAAGAGAAGAAACAGCAGACAGAAAGTATGAAAAGAAACAGCAGACAGAAAGTATGAAAAGAAACAGCAGGCAGGAAGGAAAAGAAGAAACAGCAGACGTAAAGAAAGTGAAGAAACAGCAGACAGAAAAAAGAAAGAAAGAGAAGAGAAGAGACGATGGACAGAAAGAAAGGGGGGATTCAGGCAGTACACAGAAAGAAAAGAAACAGTAGACAAAAATGAAAAAAAGAAGATACAGGCAGCAAACCGGAAGAGAAGAAATAGCAGACAGAACGAGAAGAAACAGCAGACAGACAGAATGACGAGAGACAAGTATTAGACAGTAAAGGATGAAGAGACAGCAAGTAGACAGAAAGACAGTGACGAGGCAGGCAGTACACAGAGAAACAAAGGAAAGACGTCAGACAAAAAGGGAGCGTAGGAACCGGAAATAGAGGGAAAGACAAGCAACAGACAGAAATAGTCGAGCAATAGAAAGAAAATAGATAGAGCCAGAACATGTACAGAAAGATACAGATATATCCATAAAAGATACAGACATATAGGCCTAGACTGAAAATGAGGTACACAGATCAGACAAAAAAAAGTCTAGAGCTATATACAGAGAGAACGAATAGAAAGAAAGAGGAAGAAAAGGAGTAGCGAAGCAAAAGAATTATCATTTTAAATTTTGTGGCACACCACATAAGACATTAACACTGTATCTACAGTGCACACTCATATCTCTATTCAATAAAATAGTCGTGAAATAATTTTGGATTTCCTTTCCTGTCCGCAGATGGCAGTGCACTGGTTTCCTTTTTCAATATCGCAGACTCTGCTGCCATCTACAAGCGGAGGTCCAAACGCGTATCGATCGCTCGCTAGTGGCATGCATAATACATGATCCCATCACTAGATGTCAGGACATAACCAACCAGACGTGAATTAAACAGTAAAGCGGCACAAACACGTCCAAGTACCGGCTCTGGACTGCATTCTACGAAACATTTCACTTGACTTTTACCCATATACGAGTAACTGCAAACTCACCTAACCGAACAGTAACAATCACCAGGCATTCGTCTATCTATGTAATATTGAGGCTATGCAGGGACAGGCACAAAAAATTTACCAACTGAACTAATCGACTCTCGAAGTTACATCGACTGTATCTGTATGTCGAGTTCAGACGTTTATGCGTATGAACAATGAACATGCAGTAGACAGCGTTATTATTCGTTCAGCCTTCATTAGGTTACAAAGTTTTAATTTCTCACAATTCAAATATAAAAATCACTAACCAAATCTCAGTTTTGAAATTTTGAATGTTCCACTCTTTCTAAATGTTTTTCTTTCTAAACAATATACGAAAGCGATATAAAATGTGCTATTTATTATTTAGCTTAAATGGTTACAACTCAGTTTAAATACTGTACATGTGCCTTATTTCCTTTTACCAGCAATCAAGAGTCAAATTTTCATATAGCTTTGTCACTTACTTCCTTCGAATATCGAAAAATACGAATGTCTATACGTAATTAACTAACCTTGCAATTCGAGAGAAGCAACAGCAAAACAAACACAATCCTATAATATATGAATTCATCATAACCTAAAAATCCATGTTTTGGCACTTACTTCCTTGTGCCTTCTGAGATCTTTGACATTTACCGAACATAAAGTCAGGCAACAGAAAGCCTAACAGAAAATAACAAAAAATATCTGGCACTTTGTTTATAAAAATATAATACTGTAATACCATTTTAATATTCAATCAATCCTATGTAGGTGTACACTTTTAATTATTATAACTGCTCACGTAGGTGCTGCCAAAAGGGGAGCGCGAAGACTGGCGCTATGTTCAACGGAGTGAACTTTTACACAGATTCACAGCTAAGTGTATTTCCACACTAACTGATTAAGGCCCATAACACACTTGAAGAGTTTTCGCTAGCGAGAAATGTGTTGCGAGAAAGAGGCGAAGAGCCTTCCTCCACACACTTGGCGAGTTCTCGCTATCACAGATAATACCTCGCTATGATCATCTGTGCACTGCCTTCATGCAGAAAGCATTTATCTGATTATAGTAATGACTCGTTGGGGGAAATATTATAGGTTATGTATTTACGTATATTGTCGGACTTAAATATATAGCCTGTAAGTATATTGTCGTACTTTACAAATTACGTACGAACGCTATGTTGAATCTGAGTATTCAGATGATGAGGAAATGGAGTTACATGAACGTATTTTGTTCATGAAAAGAAGAAGTAGGGCTAAAATTAAAGCCAGAAATATCTGAAAATCACATTGTATGTTACGAAAATAAGGGCGAGTTTTGGACATTGGTTTCGATTTGAATTATGATACGTTTAGGCGTTATTTCAGGTTCAATGGACCACAGTTTTTTTGCCATGTTCATGATATGATAGAGAATTCCTTGCTATATTCTGATTAAAATTAAGTGAACTGTTAAGACATATAGATACATTATTTCAAATGTTTAATTAATACTATTAAATCTCATCAAAATAAAATATAGCCCTATTTATTTTCAGATAATCTGATATTTGTCTCCAGATTTCTTCTTTAAGTTTCGTGTTTTTATAGTTTTCATCCCGTGTATCATATAAATAGGCCTACGGGTGACATCGTACAAGTTCGATAAGTTTCTGAATGCAATTATCAGCCATCTTCCTCATTTTTAAATAAAAACAATACAATTAATCGCCACCTGTGATATCTTTTTCTACATTCAATCGTCATAAAGAGTATAGATGTCAAACATCTTTGATAAATGGGTCAAGAAAATTCGCTGAGCTACCGATTCCAGCGAGAAAATCGCGCGAGGTTTTTGCCTCGAGCGAGAATCTCTTCCAGTGTGTGGACGTCCATTTGAATCCATGTTACCAATTTTTTAATTCTCTCGCAACACATTTTTCGCTGGCGAAAACTCTGCAAGTGTGTTACGGGCCTAACTTTCGCTGAGTATCCAGCTGCGTCAAGCAACCCTACTCGTCCCTGGACAATCCACTCCGCGCAACGTCAACCGGCAATCGGGGAATTATGCAATGAAAATGGACTGGAGATTAGAAGAAATTGAGGCGCTGGGTGCAATAACAGCTTAAGTTGAAAACCTATGTTTTGAGAAAAACAATGTCAAAGTTTTAGAACAACGTAGAAATTTTAATAGTATATAATGCTCGTATCAGTTGTTTTGTACAATATTTTAGACTGTATAAATTGTTCAAATCCAATATCAGTTATAATTTAAACACATTCATTTTTTTAATATTTTAAAATAAAGTATTGAAAACTTAAGTCGTTATTGTATAGAAAATCTGAGAATTCTTAAATTAGAGTAGCCTAGGCATTAAAACCAGTAGAAAAGTGTTATTTCACCAACATACAAGAACTTTATTGAATGAATAATAAGAAATAACAATACATAAAGATTTCAGCCTATCAAAATAATACATAATAACAATTTTAACCGATAAGTCCGTACGTTTTTATGGAAATATATTGTAAGAACAAAAAGGATTTGTTTTAAATTTCTAATAAGAAAAACAGACGATGTATTAAGAAAATCAGTTTTGAAACTATACTACAGATGAAAACTCCTCTACTAAAGTGACAAATATTCTCATTCATGTTCACTGATTTCTCTTTCAGGATGATTTTCATCCAGTACTGGTTCAGAATCCAAAGTATTTTGAAGAGAACATGCACTTTCTGGTTTCAAGAATTTTAATAATGAAATAGGTCTAATATAATTTTTCTTTTATAATTTTAAGCCAATACGAGGGAGAATTTTTTATATTAAGCTCTTCATTTAGTGGTATATTATGTCGTGAAGAAATAAATGGCTGGAAAACGGTATTGTAAGTACATGATACTGCCAAAGACCCTGATGTATAAAACATGAGTGTAACATATATTTTATTGTGAATTTTTTACCTTTTGACTTAGCCCAGCACTTCACATAATCAACTCTTCTGCCATTCAGGGTCAACGAAATGAGATACAACGTTTTAAAGTCGATAGAGAAGACATGGAAGATTATGAAAATACCACCGCCGGAATAACGACTTAAGTATACTTAAGCTATTATTGCACTGAGCGCCTCAATTATGTTGATGCCTATTATGAGTAACGAGAGAACTCCGAGGTAAATTACAACTATGACCTTGCCCGTCACAAGCGTCAATAGGGTTACCAGATTTGTTTTAGAAAAAATGAAGATTTTCACAAAAAACAAGGAAGATGTATGAAACTTCCAAGGATTTAGTAGTATATAATTCATTGTTTATTGTTTAAGGTGTAACGTTACTACCACTCTTAACTCTATTTTAGACTTAAAGGAACATGTATTTTAGGCCTACATTGTATTTGCAGTATAAAGTATAATAAAACCATCCATATCTAGGAAAATACTGCTGCTATCACTCGTATTAAATTTAACAGATGATTTGGCATTCTGAAGTAAATTTCTCTTATTTTTATCCTCCAATATAAATTCTCTAGTCCCGCACCGTGGCGTCGTGGTCTAAGGCATCCTGCCTAGGACTCGCGTTAAGGAATGCGCGCTGGTTCGAGTCCTCATAGGAGAAGAAATTTTCTCATGAAATTTCGGCCAGTGTATGGAACCGGTGCCCATCCAGCATCTTGATGTACTTGGGCAGCTACGATAGGTAGCGAAATCCGATTGCGAATGCCAGCTATAACGGCTGAGGGGATCATCGTGCTAACCACACGATACCTACATTCTGGTTGGATGATCGTGCACCTCTGCTTCGACATGTGGGCGTGAGGCCAGCAGCCGGTTGGCCGGTCTAGGCGCTTCACGTACTGTAGCGTCACGGATTATTATTATTATTATTATTATTATTATTATTATTATTAATATTAATATAAATTCTCTGCATGACTGAATTGCAATTGGGAAATACTTGTAAGTTAATTCAGAATTTATCAAGTTCACAGAACACTTACATGTAATTCATACATCTTATCATTTAAATTTTATTAAAGTCAATCTCTTTCAACATAAGCACTAGAGTCCGACATACTGAAAATAAAACCAGTTACCTTAGCAATATTTGAAAATTTTGTTACATTCACTTCAGAAAAAAACCTACTTTTCAACAACACTGATTTCCTTCTCCATGTAACTATGTAAATTGTTCTTTCGATTCACTAAAATCTTAAACAGTTCATCAGAGTTTACAAAACTCTGCAATAAAAGAGACCTACAGCAACTTCCAAGTCACAATCCTGAATTTTATATTGCGGGGGGACGAAGCGACTACCAGATATTAGTGATTGTGAGGGCAGAATAGAACTTTTGAGAGATTATTAAATGGCGAAATGGAGGACAGAAGAGTGAGGAGGATGAAATTTGCGGAGAAGGAGTGTGCTAAAAAGTGAGTGCAATAAATTCAGAGGTGGCAAATTGATAGAATAGAAATAGAGAAGAAAGTGCTAAGTGTAAGAAGATAATGTACGAGTATAGTAAGACAGACAAACAAACAATGAATAACATAAAATTAAAGTGAAAGAATATCTGGACAAATATGAAGTGGAAGAGAGAAAAATTGTAAGTGTAATTAAGTGAATTAGATATTTCATGTTTTTCAATGTTGTGGGTTGGGAGTAGTATCATGGGTACTATAACCCTAGGATTATTATAAAAATAAATTTATGGAAAGAGGTAATAAAGGAGAAATTTAGGAGTGACGTGAAGAGAGGAAGTTAAATACGTAAATAAATACAGATAGAATAGTAGGGAAATAATAAGTGATGTGTTGTAAAAGAGAGAAAAGGGAAATGTGGACAAATAATTTAGGAGAAAATAATCGAAGAATAGGAACTAAATAAATAAATAAATAATGCAAATTATTAAGGAAAGGATTATCCAATATTTAATACGAAAGCGAGAAATATAAGAGAGGCAATCTAGGGACGAGAGAGAATAGAAGAGGATAAATAGGTAAGGATAAATAGCAATTCAGTTAAAACAGAAGAATAGAAAGTAATCAAGAAATACTTGGCAAAAGAATATATTAATAGAAAAGGGTGATATGTATTAAAGGAATGGTGGATAGGAAAGCAGAAATGTGAAGGTCCAACATAACTATTAAGTGTAAAGCTGGCTGACAAATATATATCATGTCATGTCATGTCATGTCATATCATATATCATATCATATCATATCATATCATATCATATCATATCATATCATATCATATCATATCATATCATATCACATGACATCACATCATATCATATCATATCATATCATATCATATCATATACTATCATATATATTATCATATTGCGGGAGGGAGGGGAATGTAGACAACCCTCAAATTACTGAGAACGTATTTTAAGGTAAAAAAAAAAGACGTAAAAATACTGGGAAAAATGTACAACCTGGCAACCCTAGGTGCCAAGCAAATATCTCAGCCCAAACTGGGACTCAAATCCGGACAGTCTGCAAAATAGGTTGATATAGATTACACAGTTACCGCAAGCGCTCATTTATGTTGTGGAGTACCGTGACGGACATTGAAATTAATCGTAGAAAAGACGCAGCCGAGAGAACTCTGTCACGCCCTTCACTTTGTCCAAAAATCACTATGACCAATGATAAATTAAAAATATCTGTACCTCACAGTTACCCTTTCCATCATCTACAATGTGTGGATATATGCTAATTATAGCGAGGTAATTTCATTACAGAATAACTGTGCATCGAAATAACTGTCTGCAAATAAATGAGATGATTATCTGAGATGTACTAACATTAAGTTTATCTGCTTATAGATTCGACATGACACTCATCTCATAACCGCAACGCGGTAACCCGGCTCTCGGCAAAGTCGATCAAAGACTCCGGCCACGCAGCGAAGTTACTCAGAGCAGTAAGTTATCGATAATTAGACACGCAAAAACTATTAATGTAAAATATTACTAAATATGTAATAATTAAAATCTTATTTACTCATCCAAATTAAGAAATATTCTGAAAGTGTCTACCTTCTTGTTCCAAATATTTGACGCTTCAATCGTTGCACAGTTGAGAAACTAAGGCCATATTTTCACGAACGTATTTCTCAGTTCTTTCAGAGTAAGTGGATTATTTTTATAGACCGTTTTTGGAGTTCCCCAGAGATAAAAGGGAGAAGGAATTAAGTGGGAACATCAAGAGAGCCACACATTCCTACCGGTTATTTTATTACAGTATATCCTCTAATACTCTATGAATTTTGTTCATAGAAAAGTTGGCTGTATGTGCAGTCGCAGAATCCTGTTGGAGACGGGATACACCCGAATATTCTACGGACGAATTTCATACAATGTTCAAGGATAGTAGGATTATTAGTATGAATGTGTGGTTTCCTCCATCCTCTGCCTTAACGTTCTTCAATCGGTGCTAATTTTACTCTTTCATTGCAAGTTTATTAAAATATTATAAATGACAAAAAATTATCATGAAGAAAATCATCAGCCAATTATTGAAGTGTAGCATTATTGCGTTTTCATTTCAAATAAGTGTAATTAATTCCTTACTAAAAATTATATCCAATACAATCATCTTAAGTAATTAATATCGTAGATATTGAATGTGAGGAAATTCTTCCACTACGTTAAGAGAAATCGTAGTGCACAGAAATGGCATGTTTAAAGCTACTTTCTGAGTATGAGAGATGTTGAAAGTTTATATCTCTGTGGAAATCTCGAAGTGGATTCTTTATACAGTCACAAAACTTTCTCTTTATGCCTCGCACAAACAGAAAATAAAAACGGATTAAATATAACATGAAACTTTTCAATTCGTAATTAAAGAAACGCCCTTGAAATGTCTTGCACGATGTCTAGAGCTACACGTTAATCAATAAATTGTGTATTTCCTAAGACGTTATGCCACCATGACGAAAACTGTTTTGACGTCACAGACAGCGTTGTTATATTCCGTAACAGTGAAGTACGTTAAGAACTCCGTTATGTGTTCACTAGTGCTTAATCATGGAGAGATCTTGGAAAGCAGGCACATGTGAATATAATCAACTTTTCATGTGTAATATTTTTATCATTATCATCATTAGCCTATATTATTATTATTATTATTATTATTATTATTATTATTATTATTATTATTATTATTATTATTATTATTATTATTTAATATAGTGTTAGTTGGGAGGCCGGAGGGAGAAAGATCTTTGGGGAGGCCGAGACGTAGATGGGAAGATAATATTAAAATGGATCTGAGGGAGGTGGGATATGATAACATAGACTGGATTAATCTTGCTTACGGTAGGGACCAATGGCGGGCTTATGTGAGGGCGGCAACGAACCTCCGGATTCCTTAAAAGCCAGTAAGTATTAAGTATTATTTAATATTTTGAAGCAAGCCGCTAAGGAAAGTTTCGGGACAAAAAGAAAACAGTCTAGGAAAAAAGGATTAAGAACATGGGATGATGACATATCAGATAAAAGAGAAGCCTATGAGAAATATATGTCAACTAAAGCAGAGGAGGATAAAATAGAATATCATAGAAAAAGAGCTATCGGTAAAAGAAGAGTACGGAAAAGCCAGAGATGTAATTGGGAAGAATTTGCAGCTTATTTAGAGAATGATTTGTACAGACCTCAACCACAAACACACAAAAACCTTAAGAATTTAAACAACGAAGTGAGAGAAAATGTTAATGCAAATGTTTTTCCGTTAGAAAATTGGTTACAATATTTTCAGAAATTATGGTCCCAAACTGTTGAACCTCTTGAATTACCAGTTTCTGCTAATATTGAAATTGAACCTATCTCCAAATTTGAACTAATTCAAGTTTTAAAGAAAATTAAGAACAATAAAGCCCCAGGAGAGGATTTACTGAATATTCAATAGTTTAAATATGCAAGCCAGACATTTATAAAATATAGACTCCTTCACTCTCTAAATAAGATATGGATAGGAGATGATATACCAACAAGTGGACAAAATCAATCGTAGTTCCTATATTCAAAAGAGGAGATGTAAAATCGTATGACAACTATAAAGGATCAGTCTATTAAATACAGGATATAAAATCTTTACCAATATTATCAAGAAAAAATTGTACAAACATTATGAAACAGTTTTCGGAGAAGGACAAAAGGCTTCCGAAAGTTAAGATCATGTTGCGATGGATATTTTAGATCCAAGTTATTGATGGAACTACACAGGGAATTTAACTTATAAACACATATTGTTTTCATTGATTTGGAAAAAGCATTCGATAGGGTGAACAGAAATAAATTATGAAATGTATTAGCCACAAACCATGTTCCAAAACAACGTATAGCAAACATATATAATATCTATAAAACAAATCTAATTGCAGTAAGGTGTGATAATAAATTATTGCAATGGACAGAAATTCATACAGGAGTAAGATAAGGTTGCGGCCTTTCACCGTTGCTGTTTATTATAACTTATATATGAATCAAATAATTAGAGAATGGAAACAACTATCTCATGGTTATATACAACTCAATAGACATTTACAACTAGATTCATTACTTTTTGCAGATGATTTAGCTCTGGTGGCATCCTCAGAAGATGAATTACAACGTTCAATTTTTAATTTTAACAAAATTGGAATTAAATATGATATGAAAATCAATAAAGAAAAAACTAAAATTATGGTCTTCAGCGGAAAATACCCTGTATCTAGCAAAATATGTTTATATTCAAAAATATTAGAAAGAATAAATTATTTTACATATCTTGGATACACATTATCTTTTTTTCGATGAAGTAGACATTTCACAGAAGATTTTTAAATACACCAAAACAATGGGAATAATTAATAACATTATGAAACTTCCCTAGCACAAAGGCATACTAGAATTCGCCTATACAAGACTTTGGCGAGACCTGTACTTCGTTACGGCAGTGAAGGAATGTATTATGCACGACTGCACTCTGTTTTTCCTTTGTTTGTTTGTTGCTTCTTCTGTCCGTTTATAGGTCAAATGTTATGAATAATAATCTATAACAAAGATGCACTATCTACCAAAAATTAATTGGGCACTGTTTTTGCCCCTTTAGAACCTCGTGGTACCACCTCTTGTTGCTATAATAGCAGCCACCCTGTCAGGCATGCCTCCACTAGTTTGTGTAGGATAACCACTGGAATGCGTCGCCATCCCTCTTGCAACATGGCACTCAGTTGGACAATGGAAGTTGGCCGCATCTCCCAAGACCTCAATCGCCGGTCCAATTCGTTCCAAAGGTGCTCAGTGGGATTGAGATCAGGACTCCGTGCAGGCCAGTCCAACAGGTGAGCATTATTATCTGCATACCACTGCATAGTATCCGCCGAAACATGGGGCCAACTTCCATTGTCCAACTGAGTGCCATATTGCAAGAGGAATGGCGACGCATTCCAGTGGATATCCTACACAAACTAGTGGAGAGCATGCCTGACAGGGTGGCTGCTGTTATAGCAACAAGAGGTGGTACCACGAGGTTCTAAAGGGGCAAAAACAGTGCTCAATTACTTTTTGGTAGATAGTGTATATTCAAGGAGCAAATTAGGTCCAAAATAAACATTCTTTCCCTAGTCGTGTGAACCAGGCGCTGCCCGAAGTGGACTTACACAAATTCACACTACAGGTGAGCGGTTATTTTTTGTGTCTCAGACTGTACATAATCTGGGCAGTCGAAGACCATGGGAGTAATTTATATAGCGGTCGAGAAAACAAACATCTCTTACCTCAGAACCCGTCTAAAAATATGCTGCAACTTTTAGTTGTTTCTGCAGAAGAATTCGGATCAGGTTACACCAACATTATTAGCAAACTAAAAAAGTGAGAGGGGATGAGAGAGGGTGGAATGAAAAGCCTGTTTGAAAAGTTATGTGATTATTTTCTGAGGAAGTTCAAATAAACTTGAAGTGGTCTTGATGCTTTTTCTTCTTCGTCGGAACAGTAATTAGCTAATTAGGCCATCAAATTCAACCACGTTCATTGTTTAAAGTTAAAAACCAAGCGAAGCGAGTCATGAAACAAATGCCATATCCAGGCGCACTCCCTACCCTTCATTCTTCTTATTTTCAACTTCCAAGGCACCTGTATCCAGGCACATCTCATTGCAGTAACTTTATATTTTTATGTAACAAAATAAAATAACCCTGAAATTCGTATCAGTAACGTGATAATTTACATTAAACATTCTCTGAAGAAGCTCCATTGACATTGTTTAATGCTACAGATTTACTTAAGCCATGTTTAATTCTCAGGACAACAGAATGATAATCTGCTGTGCCTCAATTGGGAGTGTTGCCGACTATGAACAAACCAACCGACTAGAGTTTGATTCCCAGAAAGGAAAATATACCTACGTCTCAGAAGGACTGAGTGTGTGTTGTGTTTTGTTCACACTGTGTTGTTTTAAGCAATGAGTTTGTGAGACACGTACCATATGACAGAAACAGTGTTAAATTGTTAAATTCAGACCTTTTCCCCAGGAGGGGGGATTTATACTATTCCCGGGGGGGGGGGACCGACAGCAAAAGGAACAATAATTCAGATCTTACTTAACAACAGAGGAAGTCAACGTAAAAGTGAATATAGAAAAATGGGGCCAATTAAATACGTACCATATGACAGAAACAGTGTTAAATTCAGACTTTTTCCCCAGGAGGGGGGATTTATACTATTCCCGGGGAGGGGGACCGACAGCAAAAGGAACAACAATTCAGATCTTACTTAACAACAGAGGAAGTCTACGTAAAAGTGAATATAGAAAAAATGGGGCCAATTAAATAAACAGATACAACAAAGTTTATTACAGTAGAACCCAGATTATCTGTCACCCTATTAACCGATTGTTGGATTATCCGTCTGTCATTCTCTTCTTTTTTGTTGCAGAAAAAATATTGAATACTGCACAATACATTAGTACGTTTTTTTTTTTTAACAGAGAGTGGTATTACAAGCCTTTGCCCTTACACATTATGATCTACTGTTCGAGTGACCTGTTTAATATCTCTGCAAAACGCCTTCCAGACCTGCCAAAAGAATACATGTTGTGCTAAGTATCGAAGAGAAGTGCATATAATGGAGTGCTTTTGGAAAAGAGGAACTGTGGTTCATCTCACATCAGAATACGAGATTGGAGTTACAACTGTGCGAGATTTAATGAAAAAAAAACCAAGGATAAAGGGTATAAATTACTTAAATCTACAACATGAGACCTATACTTTTCCTATCTTTCCACAGAAATCCATCATAGGACGTTTCCTTGACCCTTAGAAACCCGCCATTGACATTCATTCATTCATAATTTTCTATCACTGCAAACCAGTATTCTCCAGTCTTTCCTATTTTCCGCCTTTCTCTTAGTCTTCGCACATTATCCATACTTATCTCTTAATGCCGTCTATTATATTTTGATATCTTCTTCTGTCCCGAAATCTTTTCCCGTTCACCATTCCTTCTAGTGAATCCTTCAGTAAGGTACTTCTTCTTAGTCAGTGGCCCAGCCAATTCTTTATTCTCCTCCTGATCAGCTTCAGCATTATTCTCTCTTCACCCACTCTTTCCAACAGAGCTATTATACTTAAAACTTCTGATCCACTACCTAATGTGTTAAAACTCATGACCACGGAGAAAATTTACGAAACTGTATTATGCAACACTTAATTTATAAAAGACTTAGGCCTATATGGTACGGATTATCCGATTTTTTCGATTAACCGTTCAGCCCACCCCCTTCATTACCACGGATAATAGAGGTACTACTATATACAGTTTTCAGACTACAATCTTACCAAACAAGGTAAAAAATTAAAAAACAATTACCCATTATTATTCATATGGAGTGTATATTACTAAAAGTTTCAACCATTTAATGGTCATCTTCAGATCGATGTTGATTATATGGATATAATTAAACAAAAAAGTCGTTAAAAGTCATTAAAAAGGATTGTACAATACTGCGATGTTAACTTATGTTAAGTTAGTGGTTAAAAGTAATTGTTAATACAATAATGACACTGAGATAAAATGAAATAAGTGAACAGGTTATATAATATCAACTTTGACATGATTAGATTTAACAAGCTATATTATAGTATGTTTCTTTCTGAAGTACTTGTACCGGTATACAAGGTTGCAGTTGAAAGTATTGTATTCACTTGTACACGGACACTCCGAGGAATCTAGTAAAATGTTTTATAGCCGAGGCATCATATTAACTTGACATATAACAATATTGCGTATTATGTACATATATAATTTTTTGTTAAACAACTCTGAAATATCTGGGAAGGGGGGACATCCTTGAATCCTGGGGGCACATTCCCCACCGAGCCACGTCCTGAATTCATCACAGGACACAAAGACTCAGGACTTACGAACGTAGGCCTATGTTTATTACTAATTCAAATCTTTACAATAAGGACGAAATGAGTACAAGAGGATAAAACCGTAATACAAAGCTGAAAGTTAGAATTTATAAAACAGTTATAATACCGGTTGTTCTGTATGGTTGTGAAACTTGGACTCTCGCTTTGAGAGAGAAACATAGGTTAAGGGTGTTCGAGAATAAGGTGCTTAGGACTAAGCGGAATGAAGTTACAGGAGAATGAAGAAAGTTACACAACGCAGAACTGCACGCATTGTATTCTTTACCTAAAATAATTAGGAACATTAAATCTAGACGTTTGAGATGACCAGGGCATGTAGCACGTATGAGTGAATCCAGAAATGCATATAGAGTGTTAGTTGGGGGACCTGAGAGAAAAAGACCTTTGGGGAGGCCGACGTAGATGGGAGGATAATGTTAAAATGGACTTAGAGAAAGTGGAATATGATGGATTAAATCTTGCTCAGGATAGGGACCGATGGCGGGTTTATGTGAGGGCGGCAATGAACCTCTGGGTTCCTTAAAGGCCATTTATAAGTAGTAGTAGTAGTAGTAGTAGTAGTAGTAGTAGTAGTAGTAGTAGTAGTAATAGTATTAGTAGTAGTAGTAGTAATAATAATAATAATAATAATAAAACTTGCTCTAAAATGCATTCTTATCACATGAACATTATAAGTTACATGTATTCTATCAGTCTCTGTATTATAATAACGTGTGGAATAATTGTTACATAATATCTAATACCATTATACAGCAAATTGCAAACGTTGCAGCTATTTCGGCCTATCAAACGAATCGCCCAGAAGTAACGTTATTTCAATGTGCTGGCAATTCTGTAACCCGTGATTAATATTTCTGCAATGTGTTCCCATTCTACTTATTTTTAATGTTACAACGTGCTTGCAGGCAGGCTTCTAAAATTGCAAGGAAATTACTCATTACTTCCAGCCTCACTTCTGGACCTATTAAAAGTTCTTAAAAAAGATTTTTGTTCCCATTGTCTTGAGAATATAGACAAGGGACCAAAAAGGTCGGAGGGAGGGTGTGTGAAATGAACACGGGGGTAGGTTTATAATTATCAATATCTCAGAGCAAGAGCGACTCTAGTACGAGTTATTTTTAATATCCTTTCACGTATCTTAAAGAGTTTCTCAACATAGATGAAATTCTTCTCTTTATTAGGCATTTTTATCCTTGTCAGAATTTGATCATTTATCTTTAGGGAAATTTTAAGCTTATATTCCAGACAGTTGCTGAACGTTCGAGGTGTTGGATAAACATGATGAAAGCCCAAATAAAACAAAAATAGATTTCCATTCTATGAACGCTAAATATAAGTTTGTATTGGAAGTCTCTCGATTGTTTAAAATATTTGTGTATTTGTAAATCCTGACTTCTCGTATTTTTTTACTGGCTGAAGTATAAGAGTAACTCTGAGGCTTTTCTCGATACAATAGTGCCTAACGTATTGCTGACATCAGCGTTCCTGGCCGTGTCCTTGAGTACATGAACAGTCTGCGAGGAGCATCTGTTGATGTGTAGCTGAGAATGGTACCACCTCCTATGCACGTCACGTCAGCAATCTGTCAACCACAGTAGTCAGTCTTGTTGCCCAGACTGCGGCCAAAGTAAGATACTCGCACTTAACTTTCCCTATGCTAGCGTTCCTGCGGTGTGTCCTTGAGTACAGTGTCCAGTCAGTCAGTTTCTATTGTCACTGCAACTGAGGACGGTACCTCCTCCTAAATACACGTCACAGCAACAATCTGCCAATCATAATTGCCAGCTTTATCGCCCATACTCTGCTACAAAGGTAAGACACTCGCACTTAAGGTTGCTATTACTTATTTCACATGTCAAAAACGGTGACGCGGCCTATACCTACTTGCCTTTGAACACTAGTATAGCAGGTCTCCGGCCGCGGATGCTTGCTTTAAGGGCAATGAAATTCTTACCACAGTTTTCTTTGAAAAAAAATGTAAAGTTAATGTTTTCGCATTATAGTTTTAAGACACTTTGGGTCACCGAGGGAAAATTACAATATGGCTGTCCTCACATAACCAAGTTTTTTTATTTCATGGACAGATGTTTCTGCAGATATACGTCTCAATCGAGACTCAGATATCTCTGAATGTCAACTCCTCATAGTTCTTTGCAAACAAAACACCCTCTCATTAAGAAGCAACATCCCTATCAAAACACAAAAAATATTGTTTCTCTTGAAACAATGGAAAGATATCTGGACTTCACGTCTAAACATATACCCCAGTACGCAAAATCAAATTCGACGAATAGCTTATTAACTCGTTTTTAAAGTCTATTAATTATTATTAGAATCAGAATTGACTACACAAAAGAGATTCATCAATACATCGGCCCTGCGCAAATACCATCTTCCAGAATGTACTAGTCTATATACTGTACAATAACAGTCTTACTTACCATCGTTGAGTGTAGGTACTCTTCACGATAACTGAAGAAAACTCCAACATATCTTTCCAGAACTGCCCAACACAGTGAGAGATGCCAGGTCGTCTGAAATTATTAAATTTGTCAAATCTATAAACTTGTGTCGCAGTGTGTATGTGACTAGTCACGTTGGGTCATTTTGGGAGATCTCGACATTTGGGAGATTTCGACACTTTTAAGAAAAGTAGCCATTGTGAATACTGTTCCTAGTTGAAACTGCATAAGATCTGTATTGACTGTGTTTGTAATCTCTGTGTAAGTGAATCTCGTGGCTTCAACTTGTGTTTTATGTTCACAGAAGGCAATAAACACAATAAATGTGAGTTACACTTTTCTTTTCGGTCATGAAATATAATATTCCGTCTTTAGTTTATTATACTTTGACTGGATGTGTGTGATATTAGTGATGCATAAATTATTGCATATACATTTTACAGGTTACTAACGGGGCAAAAGTGATTACCCTCAAATAATTATCTTTGTTTCGAGTGTGCTGTTATCTTTTAAATGAAGGTGTAACTCCGGAGAGATTTCGACACTGTGTGTAGAGTACTCCCTGATTTCGCTTGTGATTCTTCTGAGGGGCTGTATCTATCAAAATTGTTGTGCATGGTCTTAAGAGAGTTTGCAATCCTTCATAGAGTTTTTTGTGCCAATTTGTCCGTCTATCTGTTTTCCTCTCTATGTGTCCGGCTCCATGTATGAAACTACTCACCTTCATTGAACCAATTTTAATTAAACTTTGTATTTTAATTTTCACTGACATTTGATAAATAGGAAAAGACACAACTCTCGATGTAAACATGGAAGATCAATTAGTTCGGCATATCCTTCGCCTTGATTCTAAAAGCTGTACATGGATCAACAATTAATGAAGTAAGAGAATTATTGACATCCTGACGAACTGCAAGATAACATGTTTGAGTACGATTTTGTTCAAGCCGAAAATTGATATGAAATTCGCGTTGGGAAAGACATTACCATTCCCCCAAGAATACCATAGACACCATTTGCACAAGGACATTTAGGCTTGCCTAATTCCTCAACTACTGATACTTCCTTTGAAGAACTGTCACCAGTTCCGCTGCTAACACTTCCATCTGGTAGCAAAAGAGTAAAAAAAAAAAACTTCAGACTCAAACGTAATAACGTCTGAAAACTATAGAAAACAGCTGAAGGAGACTAAACTGCATAAAAAGTTAGATTTTCCCACAAAAGGAAACCATCTAATATTCGGGGTGTAGAGAGAGGGAGCTAATTTATCAAACAATCTGGACAAGCCAAAAAAAAACCTATTGTACCGCGTGTCGTGGGTATTACTACGATGACTTTGGTTTCAGTGTGTTAGAGAATCCCAAAAATGGTTTCACGAGGCATGTGTGGAAAATGGCACCGATGAAAAATTCACGTTACCAACGCGAGTAAGAGCATTATAAAATATTTATGTACCCTATATTTCAGGAGAAAAATTTGCTGTAAATTTCGGTTTTAAAGTGTTTCTTGTTTGTTCCCCATTATGGGAGAAGTCGACACTTCGGCATCGATTTGTATTTTTTTTAATACAGTGATATAAAATAATCACATTAGCACCAGATATGTGAAATATACGAAAAGTATGTCCATACATATTAGGGAAAAAATTAGAATAAAATTGACATAAAATGGTCTCGAAATTAACATATTTTCTTAGCGTGTCGAGATGTCCCTAAACGAACCTAATAATAATAATAATAATAATAATAATAATAATAATAATAATAATAATAATAATAATAATAATAATTATTATTATTATTATTATAATAACAATAATAGTAATAATAATAATAATAACAATAATAATAATAATAATACGTGGCGCCACAGCCCTTGAAGGGCCCAGACCGACCAGCCGGCTGCTGGCTTCACGTCCACATGCCGAAGCAGAGGTTGACGATCATCCAACCAGAATAGAGGCATCGTGTGGTTAGCACGATGATCCCCCCAGCCGTTATAGCTGACTTTCGCAACCGGATTTCGCTACATATCGTAGCTCCCCAAGTGAATCACGATTCTGGCCCATATACTGGCGGAAATTTCATGAGAAAATTTCTTCCCCCGTGAGGACTCGAACCAGCGCGCATTCCGTAATGCGAGTCCTAGGCAGGATGCCTTAGACCACGACGCCATGGCGCGGGACTCATACATACCGTAAACAAAAGACAAATTTAGCGACGACGCCAATTTCGCACCGGAATAAGGGTAAGAAGTTGCAATACAATACTGTGAGCTTCTTAGTAGATACATAAGTGGATAGAAAGCGAGTTTTCGTAAGGTAGAGTGTCAGTGACAGGTTAGGTTTGGTTAGTTCAGGTTTTTGGTATGTCTTGCATATACGCATTTTGGTTGGTAGACCTACGTGAATATGGATAAATCTAATCTTTCTCCTTTGGTCTTTTCTCTGGTGGTCCTGGGTTCGATCTCCGGTGCCGTACCGAATTTTTCTCCGTCATTAACAATTAATAACCATAACAGAATTCTGTATGACCAAAAAACGAATAATCTTTACATAAATTAACGCAATGTTCATATTATATTTGTTGTATAAATAACAAGGTTAAATTTAATTTTCTTATCAATTTATTTTTTGTTATTTTATTAAAATTATAGCATAAGTTAAAATGTTGAATGCTATAGGATACTTCGTCGACTTAAAGTTAAGGAAACCATGGGCGCAAAATCATCAAATTGCACTACAAAGACGTTTATGACGGACGTCTTGTGGTAATGAAACAACAATAGCACGCGTGTGAGAGTACAAGTCCAAGTTGTCCGAGAAAATTTGTCCCAACAGCCGTTTCGTCCATAATAAAATCTTACAGCTTAACCTGAAATCGAACACCGGTCCCTTTTGTACGAAGACGTCAGCTGGTTTGTGTTGCGTACTTGAAATCGTTTCGGCTGCCGCCATGTTGTGTTTATTGTGGCAGACGTCTAGACAGAGGCTATGTACCTGTAAAAGCAAGCGAGGACAAGTTTATTACGAATCGTAAATTTGATACAGCTCAGCCGACTGTGAGTTACACCTCTGGCGGCCCATTAACACCACCGAGTCTTCAGACCACTTCGACAAATCAAGTCGATACTTTTGATTCAACTCTAAGTCGATCCACGTGTGCGGGCTAACATTACTCGTACAAGGGACAAAGCAGATGAATGTTGAAGCAATTCTCACTAACAAAAAGGTTTCGTCTTCCACTAGCCGCAAATTCGTAGTCTACCGCTGACGGCGCATTTGTCCACAAAGCGATAGTCTTCAATAATATAACATTAACATGTATTTTTCATTGATGAAACACTGCGACCTTATGGTCTATTTACGTAGCCTACTGATTCCGTGGCAGAGGAGAGAATTCGAGTGAATTTGCGGTCTCGAAGACACCACAGAGATTGACTCTGATAGATTGCGGACATCCATCAGACCTAACAGACCATTACCTGATATATTAATCGGGTATGGCCCTATGCATCCTCGACAGACAACGGTGGTCGTGAGCTCTGCAAGTTGCATCTAGATGATCATTAGGGTAGACCGGGGGAAATCGGGTCAATTTTCAAATGAATTGATTTATTTTGGTAAAAAAGAAATTTTATTAAACAAACTATATAACCAATACAAAATACATATACTGAAGCATCTAAGAGGTGCTTAACAGACTGCATGAAGATCTCCTAACTTATTATAATAAATGTTAAACATAAGTCTGTTCTGATCCGATTTTCCCCAATGATACGGGGTAAACTGGATCAATGCTGGGGTAAATCGAGTCAGAAAGAAATTTCACTTTTTCCACATACATATTCCACATACGAACTGTTTACGTCCAAAAGCATTAACACAGCGTTCGTGGTACCACAGTTTACATTTCTGGCACTGAATCCAATCACCTGCATGACTACTTCTGTCATCGTTGTATGACATTTTGCAGAAGTTGCAGACCGATTCTGTTTCATCTTCGTCTTTTTGCTCTTCGGTCTCTTCATCTTCTTCACTTGAATCGCAGATAATGTTAACACTCTGCTTCTTCTTTTTTATATCCCCCTTCTTTTGAACTCTGGCGATTCTCTTCTTAGTTTCGGCCGCCTTGGCTTTCAGATGAGAAATATTCTCTGGTGAAGTTAATACCAAGGAAGTAGGTCTGATGGTTTTCCTACGTTTCATTGGTGTTATCTTTGCTGGAGATGGTAACAAACTTCTGACGTCTTCATGACTAGTGGATGCTTCAGGTGTTGCGGTAGGCCTACTGAGTTGCGATGAATTGGGGGGTTGCTCAGGTGATTTTGGTTCTGGTGACACATCGTTTAGGCCTACTGATGAGTTGTCTTGGTTGGGTCCAAATTCTGATACGAATTTGTGGCTTGCAATAGCTGTTCTGTTAAGTGGGTAAATGCCAGTTACTTCAAAGCCCTTTACTCCATTTCCCACTGTTGCTGCAGAGTCCCAGGCTTTTTTGAAAATACTGCCGAAACTCAATTTTGATATTGCTCTATTTGGATTAGAGTACTGCCATGACGTTCCGTGTGAATTGTAATAGCTCTTCAGTGGCTTGAAAATGTAGACATCAAGGGGCTGTAGTGCATGTGTTGTGTGTGGCGGTAAAAGCAAAGACTTCAATGCCATATTTTTCGCACAAATCAGCTGTTGCAAACGAAGTGTGAGAATGATGTCCATCCAAGATGAGAATTACTTTGCCTGGCGTTCTATGCTTATTAAAATGCTTCAACCATTTTCCAAAAGCTTCTTCATTCACCCATCCAGATTCTGTCATGCATACCTCTGTTCCTGCTGGCATGTTGTCGCTGAATTCAGCTCTCATCCTCTTCCCTTTAAATATTACAAAGGGCGGGATATATGCACCTGTGGCTGAAACACACGCCATAACTGTCACATTTTCCCCACGTTCCACATTCGTCAATGAAACAACGTCACGAGAGCCTTTCTGAGCAACCACATTAGGCGGCTTATTGTTCATAGGTAGACCAGTTTCATCTTGATTGTAGAGGCACTCGGGTCTTCCTTCAAGATTGCACTCGATTGTCAATTTCTTTAATTGCTCATAAAACTGGTCCACATTATCACGTGTCATCCCATTAATTCTAGCTCGGGAAAGACCTTCGGATTTCCTAAGTGAAAGTTCAGGGTTACGTCTCAAAAATCCCTGAAACCAATCTTCACCTGCCATTTCATTTTGAATGTTGAAATTGTGTTGGATTTCACGTGTAGATACGTATTGGTATGCATATTTACGGACAGTTTTTGGAGTCAAACCAAAGCCTCTCTTGGATAAATATATCAATCTTGTCGCTAGTGCTCGTTCAACATCAAGGGATAACACAGGTTTACGCCCTACCGTCAACACTGGGGAATCTTCAGAAGCAGATGTTCTTCGCTGAAGTGTTGAGAAGGGCACGCTAAAAACGTTTGCTGCTTTTCTTATGGAATACCTTCCCACCTTTATAGATGTAACAGCTTCCTCCATAGCAACTTTTGACCAAGAACCATGTGTGGTTTTCTTAACATAAGTACGTGGCATCTGAAAATAGCAATATAAATTAGTAAGTTTGACGTTTTGTAATATTACAGTCTATCACTGACGCATTTATAATATATCTATCTTTCTTTCATGCTACTCGACTAATTTGTTGAATAAATAAATAAATAAATAAATAAATAAATAAATAAATAAATAAATAAATAAATAAATAAATAAATAAATAACAAGAAATGAATAAATAGATAAATAACTAAATAAATAAGTAACAAGAAATGAATAAATAAATAAATAAATAAATAAATAAATAAATAAGAGTAAATTAGCCTATAGGCCTACTAAATAAAAGGAGTAGGTCATTTGTACATATTTTAAAACTGTCATAGTGTCAACGATTTTCTCGTGTTAGCAGCACTGCAATTTGGGACACTATGCTCTACTTGGCATTAAAGTCATTAAATATTATTATATTCGAGTATGACCCATCAATTATTATACCCGTAAACTGTTAGGTTAAAAACGTATCTGTGTGATAAACTATTACAATAGCCTACTTGTGCCTCACTTCCATTCATATTGCGGGCCACCACTGAGTCGCGACCCACCATTTGATTAACATTGTTCTACAGCACTCATGGAAAAGTGATACGCTACTATATATACACAAACAGTGTGAAGAAATTTACCCATCAATGAAGAGAAATAATGATCCGCTTTACCCCTCTAGAAGAGACCCGAATTACCCCAAATTGCATGTTCAATAAATGCAATCAATGCATGTTGTTATTACATAAAAGATGCAAGTTTATTTAATAATCCTACTTATTGATGTGTATATTAAGATAGAAAGTCATTGGACTTTAAGTAATACCATAATAAATGCACTAAATGCTTAAAGTTGAATATGTAATACTTACATCAGACGATTGTTTAGCGAGCAGTCAGCAACAGCACCAACAAAGAACACATCCAAACCTCAACTGCAGCTCGTCCTGGGCTCGCAGCATGAAGTAGTCTTTTCTTCTGGTAGATGTCAGCACATCCTTGCCAGTGGAGCGATTTCTTTCTGTTTGGTCGACAAGTTATAAGCGCGTAATTTAAAACAACCCGATTTTCCCCGTGACCCGATTTCCCCCGGTCTACCCTACTAGAGACGAGAATTCCATGCACATGCATGTATAGGACATCGTTCAATCTTAATACTTATTTATTTCATTACTTTCCGGTTCCAAATATGTGTACTTTTTCCGTGCATATTTGCATGTTTTGGCCTTTTTTGGGGATAAAAACATGCATAATGTATAGTTTTAGCATAATCATGCATATAATTTACATTATAGTCAGTTTAAATGCATGTTTTAATGATTTTGAATGGGACACCTCAGTTTTTCGATTTTTATGTCCCTTATTTTAGCTTCAGGAATTGAAAGGGAAAAAAAACTAAAGAGAAAAATGAAATAAAAATGTTAAGATTTTCACAATAAGATGTTTCACTGGACGGAAGTTCACTTTTACAACACTTTACCGATACGTTGGATATTTTGAGGATAATAGGAAATATAGAGGGTTCAAGGAAACTGCCGACAAACAATTGAGGTCAAAAGTACCCTCTTTCAAGAAGGTTGTAAATATTCTCTCCCCCCCCCTTTCCCAGTAGTAGATTCTTCTAAAATTGGAATCATTCGCTAAACTGTCTTTGCAGTGTGTGAACCTCGTAAGTGGTTAATGTGTTTGGTTATTCTGTTTGCGTGTGTTAATGTGGTTCTAATATACTTCTAATTAATGGTTCCGAAAGTATACTCTTTACATAGTGAATTAAAGGAAAATATTTTATTAGATCATATAGGCATGTCGTATTCTGCGATTGTTGCAATAAAGAAGTAGCTAAACACTGCTATTCTGTTTCCGAATATTTTCTATGACAGTGTTGTTCTTTGTAAAATATTACAAAACTTTTTAAAATAAACTGGACAGGGTCATAAACGCGAAACCGGACTATGGATTCTTTTGTTCAGTGAAGGAGGTTATTTGTGGCAAAAACTTGAATGAAGAATTTGATCTAACACTGTCACAAATATGTTCATTCAAGTTTGCACCCATAACTTCTTGCAATGTAGAGAGGTTATTCGCTGCCTACAAAAATATATTGATTGAAAAGCACAGGAACCTCACAGGAAACAATTTAGAAATGTTGTTAGATTTTAAATGTGCAAAAAAATGTGAAGTCAAATAATAAATTTGAAACAAAAATAAAAGTGCATATTTTAATGTATTTTTCGCTTGTTCGTGCATATTTCATAGGTTGATAGTGCATGAATGCATGCATATTTTGGGATTTTATAGTGCATGAAATTCTCGTCTCTAAGCATTACTATCCAGTATCACAGCAACTAGCACGCCATTATGTTCCAAATTTTTACTTTCTCGTTATACAAAATACAGAATAGGAAGTATTCTAATACTGCAAAAAAATTAATTTCTATATTCTATTATCCATGTGCTAAAAAGGATATATGTTCATCTTCCCTCTTGCTTAAAGAAGTCCCTTGTGCAAACGCTTGTATTGCCCTATTTTGACTATGCCAACATTTTACTAACTGACCTTTCCAGCGACAATAAAATGAAAATTCAACGTGTTCATAATTTGTGTGTACGTTTTGTCAACAATGTTCGCAAATATTATCAAAATACCCCATCCCTGGAAGCAATAGGTTGGCTTAAACTAGATAAGAAAAGAAATTTACATTCACTTCTCTTCTCTTCGAAATATTGAACTCTTTATCTTCGTATAGCTCGCGCAAGGAACGATTACCGAAAAGCAATGATGACGTTGCTGTCTGTTTTGACGTGTGTATGTAGGCTCGCCGAGGGAGGAGAGATGCGGGCCGATGGAAGTACTGTTTCTTCCAAGAAGAGGAACAAATGAGGACATCGCTGTGGAAATAAAAAGCTTAGCAAGAGAAAAATTCGAAGCTAATTAAACGCACAACATATGTTTACGAATGAAATAATAATACCGTGCGATACAAGACACGCATTCACTTGCAATGGAACAAACTAAAGTCGTAATGTAACTATCACAACGCAAGACTGATTCTTTCGATGTCATTTCTCTTCCGACTGCATTCTTGAATATCATTCAAGTTATCTCGTGACCTTTCCTCTCGCCCGCTCTTCCTTATCGCAGTGTTTCACTCGCATTCCTTCCGTCGGTATTCCGTGCTTGCGATACCTATACCCGTCGTCTCGCTTCACTTACCTTTCTTCCCACCATAATCTGAACACACGCTCTCGCCATGAAACAATACTAACAATACCATCCCATCGCACCTCCTCATACTCATCCTCTTTCACAATAGCCCTCCCAAGGCTCTGGAATTTGCTATCTGCTAGCATCAGGGATTGTCGAAATAAAATTGAATTGAAACGCAAACTTACTAGGCACTTGGTCAGTAATTGAGACTCGTTCAGACATGGCTTCTTGTAAATATTTCTCTTATTCTAGCACAAAGTATTTCAATATCCGGTAATTTCATCACTATATACTGTAATTTTATTATTATATGTTTAATTTGTATTACAGTAAAAAAAAACTCTCTTTGTCCTTAACTTCTACAATAAATTGTCTAGCCTTTATTAATCAGGTAATTTTTTAGTATTTTGATTTTTATGGTATTTGTAAATTTAATATTAATTGTAATTATAATTATAATTGTATTCTTAATATTGTAGTTGTAATCCCCTGTTAAGGGGGAAGAGAAGGCCTGATTTTGCTATCCGTTTTTCTATGTCTCTATGTGTATAGGTATTTCTTCTGAGCTATTTGTGGGATTTTGTTCATATTCAATATCTAAGAATAAATTTATCTGGGAAATATGCACATGAAATATAGCTTAATATTTCTTGTGAAACAATTAATGGACCTTTATCTAAAATCAAAAACACATAATAGGGCTCTTCTATCAGAAACCTCACATGAATTTCTATAACAATCTAGATAAATCGAATTTAGAATATTTCGAATATTTTCAAATTCTCCTTAGAATTCGGCTTAAAAGAATTCCACTGTAAAATAAAAGGAATTGTCACTGTTTTTTTTCAGTGAACTACTTACTACTAGGGAACTATACGAAACTTAAAGATATTATTCGAGGTTCGAAATACGATTCCATTACTGAGAAGTCCAGAATGAGCATCCGTGAATAGGATAAAAATTTCCGCGTAAAATAGTGATGATTCACATAAATTAGTAATCTTGTATGAACATCTGAATGTCGTTTCATCTGGAAAACAATTGCCGCGCGGATGAAACAGATGCAAGTTTTATACAGAAGAGCGGGCGAGCGGACGGGTGGGCGAGCAGGGAATTAACTGGTTGAGAGTTTTAAATTCATTTGAGAGCAACAGATACACAGCATTATACTTGTCGGTTCCCGTTTTTCCAGCTCTGAGAGGCTTTACGCACTACATGAAACGATTACACTTAAAACGCTCATAATTCTCATCGCTATGACGTGCGCGGGCTGTCAGAATTATGCGCACCACATTCCAGCAGCGCGGCACAGGTAAAAGTCAGGGATAAGACGCATACAGCTTTGTCTCTTCATTTCAATGTTATTTTCTCCTTCATTTCTAAAATAAATACCCGTGTTTCATTCCTCATTACATTAAAATACAAAATACTATGATACAGAAAAAAGTTACATTTCATGATTTTCACTAAATAATTTAGCATGATCTATTACCGAAAAACTGGATTTTGGCAACTCATATATTTGTTTATCTGTCTGTGTACGTGTAACTATTAGACGGATTTTATTCACATTCGATATCTGTGACTAGACTCATTCCCAATGATGTAGATGAAAAACAAATTAAAAAAAACAATGGGCGATAAAATGATCATCCAACTAACAAGTTACAAAAAAAAATGTCCTTATTGCACAACAAGATTAAAAGATATTTTTAATGCTAAGGTGTATAAAGTTATGGCGGGCTCTAGACTGAAATATGGATGCGACAGATGGACATATAAAAGATCAAGTTAATAGATTGTAGCATCTGACATGAGATTTCTGAGATCAGTTGTACTTTATATCTTGAGGTGTGAGAAATCAAACACGAAACACATAAGTTAGAGATGATATATTCAGCCTGGTCGAAGAAATAGGAAATTCCAGGAATACAATATGAAAAGAAAATATACAAAACTGGCAGAAACAAAGAGCTCCAAAAATTATGAAAGATTACAGACCAAGAGGAAGAAGTGTCAGTACACCGAGGGGATTAATGAAAGGACCAAGATGTTTATACCACGATGATGATGATGATGATGATAATGATGATGATGAAAATCAGTGGGTTGCAGCAGCGGCGGCTACCGTGGCAGTAGTAGATGAGTAGTGGTAGTAGTAGGTGAATGGTGGTGCTAGAAGTAGTGGTAGTAATAATACTAGGTGAGTACTGGTAGTAGAAATGCTAGTAGTAGTAGCAGCAGCAGCAGTAGTAGCAGGAACAGTAGTAGTGATAGTAGCAGTAGTAGTAGTAGATAGTAGTATTGATAGTGGTAGTAGTAGTAGTAGTAAATGAATAGTGATAGCTGAAGTAGTGGTAGTAATACTAGATGAGTACTGGTAGTAGAAATGCTACTAGTAGTAACAGCAGCACTAGTAGTAGCAGGAACAGCAGTAGTAGTAGTAGTAGTAGTAGTAATAGTAGTAGATGAATAATGATAGCCGAAGTAGTGGTAGTAATACTAGGTGAGTACTGGTAGTAGAAATGCTACTAGTAGTAGCACCAGCAGCAGTAGCACTAGTAGTAGCAGGAACAGTAGTAGTAGTAGTAGTAGTAGTAGTAGTAGTAGTAGTAGCAGCCGCAGTAGATGAATAGTGATAGCTGAAGTAGTGGTAGTAATACTAGGTAAGTACTGGTAGTAGAAATGCTACTAGTAGTAGCAGCAGCAGCACTAGTAGTAGCAGTAGTAGTAGTAGTAGTAGTAGTAGTAGCAGCAGCAGCAGTAGTAGATGAATAGTGATAGCTGAAGTAGTGGTAGTAATACTAGGTAAGTACTGGTAGTAGAAATGCTACTAGTAGTAGCAGCAGCACTAGTAGTAGCAGGAACAGTAGTAGTAGTAGTAGTAGTAGTAGCAGCAGCAGTAGTAGATGAATAGTGATAGCTGAAGTAGTGGTAGTAATACTAGGTAAGTACTGGTAGTAGAAATGCTACTAGTAGTAGCAGCAGCAGCACTAGTAGTAGCAGGAACAGTAGTAGTAGTAGTAGCAGCAGCAGCAGTAGTAGATGAATAGTGATAGCTGAAGTAGTGGTAGTAATACTAGGTAAGTACTGGTAGTAGAAATGCTACTAGTAGTAGCAGCAGCAGCACTAATAGTAGCAGGAACAGTAGTAGTAGTAGTAGTAGTAGTAGTAGTAGTAGTAGCAGCAGTAGTAGATGAATAGTGATAGCTGAAGTAGTGGTAGTAATACTAGGTAAGTACTGGTAGTAGAAATGCTACTAGTAGTAGCAGCAGCACTAGTAGTAGCAGGAACAGTAGTAGTAGTAGTAGTAGTAGTAGTAGTAGTAGTAGCAGCAGCAGCAGCAGCAATAGTAGATGAATAGTGATAGCTGAAGTAGTGGTAGTAATACTAGGTAAATACTGGTAGTAGAAATGCTACTAGTAGTAGCAGCAGCAGCACTATTAGTAGCAGGAACAGTAGTAGTAGTAGTAGTAGTAGTAGCAGCAGTAGTAGATGAATAGTGATAGCTGAAGTAGTGGTAGTAATACTAGGTAAATACTGGTAGTAGAAATGCTACTAGTAGTAGCAGCAGTAGCACTATTAGTAGCAGGAACAGTAGTAGTAGTAGTAGTAGCAGCAGTAGTAGATGAATAGTGATAGCTGAAGTAGTGGTAGTAATACTAGGTAAGTATTGGTAGTAGAAATGCTACTAGTAGTAGCAGCAGCACTAGTAGTAGCAGGAACAGTAGTAGTAGTAGTAGTAGTAGTAGTAGTAGTAGTAGCAGTAGTAGTAGCAGTCGTACTAGATGAATAGTTATAGCTGAAGTAGTGGTAGTAATACTAGGTGAGTACTGGTAGTAGAAATGCTACTAGTAGTAGCAGCAGCAGCACTAGTAGTAGCAGGAACAGTAGTAGTAGTAGATGAATAATGATAGCTGAAGTAGTGGTAGTAATACTAGGTGAGTACTAGTAGTAGAAATGCTACTAGTAGTAGCAGCAGCAGCACTAGTAGTAGTAGTAGTAGTAGTAGTAGTAGTAGTAGTAGTACAGTATAGCTTGATTATAACCAGCTTGCGGCGCTGGGTACCGAAACGCATTGTTGCGAACGCAGTAACCACTGTGTTGTGTAGATCGAAGGGAATGGGGGAGAGAGAGTGCAGTTACTCCTTGCCTAAACATGTAAACATTTAGTCACAGTAGACACAAAAATAAATGTTCATGTTTACAATATAATAGATACAGTGCATTTCTAGTACAAAACTAATTGCCTAACATACGTTTCAATTTACATTATACTGTACAAATTTTAACAAAATAAAATGAGTAGAACGGCGAAAAATTCCCTCCGGCACCGGGACCCGAACCCGGTTTTTCAGCTCGGCAGAAAAATTCCCTCCGGCACCGGGGCCCGAATCCGGGTTTTCAGCTCGGGAGAAAAATTCCCTCCGGCACCGGGAACCGAACCCGGGTTTTATAAAAAAAATCATTTGTGTGTGAGCACAAAAGAAAAAATATACAGTACTTACATCAAATACATTTCTTCACAATTCAATGCACCGAATCAAAGGTACATTCGCAACGTATCAAAAGAAAAGTAGCGTATCTCCTACTTTCACTCAAAGTAACTTTTTTTTTTTTTTTTTTTTTTTTTTTTTTTTTTTTTTTTTTTTTTTTTTTTTTTTCAAGAAACGCTAAAGGGATGTTGGCATGTACCAACATTATACAAAAATATCGATTAAATTCTTTTTCATGTTTTATGTCTGATTTTGATGTTGAAGGCCAGTTTTGACTGCATAATTAAATATTTTCCATGTATCTTTTGCTATTACGCTGCATTTGAAAGAATCGAGTTCTATCTGTCCTTATCTATAGCTACTTTTTTTTTAACAATTTGCAAAATTCAGTGCTAAAGTTTTCTTGACAACATAAAAAAAATGTATAAACTAGCAAAATCACGTTTCAGCACGCACTAGGTACTAGACTACAAGACTGATGCCACTAGTTGTGTCGCCTCCACCAGGCAAAGCCAGTACACTTTTCACGCAACCTTTGTCATATAGTGACTCGTGTGAAAACTTCTTCCATCATATATTACATCCAAATACAGAGTTTAGCCGTCATAATTGTGATTTATTATTGAAAAAGTCATTAACGATGTAAAAAATATTAAAAAATCCATATAGTACTGTAAATCTGAAATACCGGTATCTCAAAACCCTTACGTGATACGGCTATTTCGAAGGCCGTTTCGAAATCTACAACCAATAATTGATATGAATTGATATATTACACACCAGATACAAAATGGCCGTTAACCAATTATTGGCGTGTCCGCCGTCTTGGCTTTGTGGACAACATAGGCCCTATACGCTTCCCATTCAAGCGGTCCGTGGTTCGCTTCCGAGCATGGAAGAGATTTAATCTTTCGTTCACATGACAGGATGTTTGTCTCTTGTCATGTGCTGTCCTGTGTTGTCTCAGTGGTGATCCTGTGCCGTGCTGACCACACAACGAAGGACCGTAATCTACGTCTGTTAAGAGTTGGCCCACAGATATATATATATATATATATATATATATATATATACCTCATTCTACACCGCATTGGATTGTAAGCCGGACCGTCGTTGTAAAAGGAAGACATAAAACATGATGAAGTAGTAAGAGAGAATAAGGCTAGAAATCATGAAATTGGTCAAAACATGTCCTTGAAATTTGTTGTGCAATTGACTGGAAATTATAGAATTTTACTTACTAAAACAATGACAACCATCATGTTGTAATTTTATTATTATTATTACTTGGACAATTATTGTAATTAAACCATATTATGCCTGAGCAGCAACCCTGAGTGTGGAAATGTCAGTTCTGTCACGTGTCCCTGACTGCATCTTGAAAAGCATTTTTATTTTCATTCAGCAATTAAAAGAGTGGAACACAATATTTGACAGGATTAAATGTTAGCATACCCCTGTCATTTATTAGTTCATTACAAAAGACAATCATTGAATTGTTTCTTTAATGCTCTAAATATTATTTAAATCAGTCCCTTATACAGGGACATCATTTTATTTTTACTTCAATTTTTATTGTACCTGAGTTTTTGAATGTACTTCACTCCCACCCCTTCTACTAATGAAGTTCAACCGTCCTCCACACAGATCCAAGACCGTATATACAGTCAAAGTAGCCTTACTATCATAGTACGTTCCAAAAATATGTTCGCGTTTTCCAATGACGAAAGAGCTTTCAATATTGCATCATTTTCGCACAGGTACTGTCGTCCATTTACCTACGTCGCATTTCGATTTTCCCCACCAGCTTTTATTCGCCTCTCTGTAGTGGCTGGGCTGTCTTAGATCTTTTCTGGGAACATTAATTTCTGTTAGGAATTGGACGTCTACGCAATATTATACAATTGTTTAAAATAACTTAAATAAAAGGGCCTCGTTAAGTAATTGTCACTTGATTTCTCCCCTTTCTACGACGCTGCGACATAACCACTTGGACGGACAGTGGATAGCATGTCTGAGTAATTTTATCTTTTCGGATCGGGCTGAAGTGAAGATTGAATTTACAGCACGTAAGGTCTCTTTTATAGGGTAGGTACAGAATTATTTCAACATGAGTTACTGATACGAAGTACGAACCTGGTAATTGGAATTACGTACAATAGTCTATAGTGCGATAATATGCATATTAGAACTGAAGCCTGTATCGAAATGAACGGCCACCATTTTCAAAAATGTGTTTAAATATCCATATTATGATTATTTTTCAATTTAACTTCATTCTCTAATGTGTTGTAGACAGTATAACATACACTGCATTATGAATACGTTCACATGTACAGCTCAGTTCGTGAGTAAAAACACTCATTGTTAATACTGTATTGTATTTTGATTAAACAAAAACCTAATGAAAATTATCAAACTCAAAATCGCGATATTTCCTAGTTTACGTAAATGATATGAACTACTTTTCTTCCCTCCTATACCTACTAAAGTGATTTTTGTATATTACGCCAGTATCATCGAACTCCAGTCGTGGAAGGAGGTAGCAAACGGTGTTTCCGGTTCTTAATCGTTGATGCAAAGGTATAGCCAGGCTAATATTAGAAATGTTAGTAAAAATAAAATGATGTCCCTGTACTACAAGCGATAAAAGTATTCACTGGATGACTGCAGAAGTCCAGAACAGTTCTTCACTTGTTTGGTATGGGCCACAGTATAGGAGTATGCAATGCAAGAATGATTTGTAATTTTTATATTAGAGAAAGAAAAACATAACGTAACTTTTGAGGTGAGTACCTTTATTACCAGTCAGTTCCGAGATATTTAAATTCTGTAAAATATGTAAAAGTTCCGTGTAGGTTTATGTTAGCAGTGAGATATGACGGTGTGCATATCCAACATAATCTTGAGCTCAGTAATAAACATGAGATTTAAGGGATAACGAATTGAAAAATGGTTTTTGTCAGTTGTGAGACATTCTAGAATTGACATTATGTGGTCATTATTATATGAGGAGCATCGTATCAAAGTTAGACAACTCCATTTTTTGCGATTTCGAGATATTGATTGTTTCTCATAGAATTTTGTTTGCTGAATGCGATTCTGGAACTGTTTAGGTTCAAAAACGGACAGAAGAAAGCGAAAATTCTACTTAGCCTAATTGTGCGCTTTAGAGTCAAAATGTAGACAACTCCACTGTGGCTTGGTTTCAAATTGGGACAATTCCTTCAGTAGCCAAAGAAAAGCCCGCATTCATACCACCTTTTCTCATCACGCATCCCGAATCCAACATGGCTGATTGTTTATATAATCGGTTTGTGGATGAACAAGTAGGCCTACTGTTTTACGTAAATTTGCTTTGAAACCGAGTTAAAAGAAACTTAGATTCAAAAGTAGACAATTTCACTTTAAATGTAGCTTCGTCTGGTTTCAAAAACAGAGAACTCCACTTTAAATATGGCTTCATTTGGTTTCAAACACAGACAACTCCATGACTTAGTTTCAGAGATGGACAACTCCACTTTTTAAACTTAAATTTTGACCTGAATAGGCCTATTAATTTTGATCACATTTTGAGACTGAAAAAAGTATTTCTATGACCCATGAGAATGTTTAAAAAAAAATGTACGCATAACGGTGACATTGGTTTCCAAGATCTAGTTTTTCGCCTCTCCTGTAAAAAAAAGCAAACGTGGAGTTGTCTAATTTTGATACCAATCTCCTCGTATCAACTGCAAAATAAAATAATTTTTTTTTTAATAATCGTCCCCAGTTATGTAACAATGATCTACGCAATGGGAATAATGTACAGAAAAAATGAACTAAATCAATACATAATTAAAAATATCTGTGAAACGTATCTCATTTTGTCCGATTTTGTGAATATTAGCGATAAATATTGAGTTCAACGCTCAAAATACTTTTAGAGTACGAAGATCCCTGTCGTGTGTATGTCCATTCAGTACATTGTAGTCTCACCTTGCTGTACGTCTGTCATAAGTCATTTTTTTTTAGATTGGCAATGGCATTTATTAACGAAATGAAGAAGTAACAGTAGTAGTTAAACCTCCACATCGTAACGTAAAAGAGAACAAGACAACAAATAAAGAAACAAATAAGATATCAATTATTAGTACTGTCATCATTCCCATTTGTGTATAAAACAAAAGCAAAGATTGTAGATCTACCGTATGTTCTGGACGATAACGAAAGATAAGGATAGAATAAGTGAGAGAGAAAGAGAACGAAAGAGACAGAGAAGTTTATGAAAATCATTGCAATAAGAATGGGAGTAGTGCTCTAGTGTAACGAAATCTGTAGACATAGCAACCGATCATTAAAACAAATTGCTACTTCTGAACGTGACTGTACGAAAGTGAACAGTCTGTTGTTTTTCATTTCTTTCTGCAAATTATACTATATTGTTATGAAAATGCTATATGTAAAGCGAAAGGAGCGTGGGAATATTAAATGCAGGAGTTTAGCTGTGTGATGGGATTCCGGGCCATGAATGCAAATTACTAATTAAATCCGGACCACCGTGCGCTTCAAAGCTATCGCACATTCACACGTTCGAATTTACTGTGTATGTGGCGCCGCGTATCGGCCTTCCTTTGTACTTCAGTCTCTGCGAAGGAGAGATGGAATATCACAAGCCAAGAAGCAAGACCCTCCAATCTCTGTTGTCCACTGATTAATCCGTAGGCTACTTTATACGCAAGATTTCTGTCTGCTGAACTAGGTTCGATTTGTTCCTAAGAACTGCCGCAGTATCGTGGCAGTGCTGTATTACTGAGATTCTCAACATATTATGTCTCTTTCAACAAGCGTTTTTAGAGTTACTTTATTTAGATAACAGATAAAGAGTTGGACCAACGCAAGCCTGCATTATTGTACAATAATTCGGAACTGACGTATATTAAGGGGTTAGGTACAGCTTACAGCAGTAAAATTTTGGAAATATTCAACATTTTTTCCTTCCGTTACTGTATCTTGTACAAAAATGAAAATTAGTATATGTAAAACACTGTCCTTCTGCTATATATAAAGAATACTTTTACGATTTAAAATATATATATATATATTTCTTTCTTTTAATTCAAAATGGTGGCAGTTCCCCGTGCAGTGATAAAGCGTTTCTCTCGTAATTTAAAAACTGTCCAACAGAGTGCTGCATTGGAGTTAAATCGCTCGCTTGAATTCGGTCGAGTGTCGCACCCTCGAGTGAGATGCGATCGGTCGTGATACGCTCGTAATAAATAGAAGCACAGTACAAGGTCATCTCACCGACATGTCTTATCTTGTATGGAAGGCGACAGATAAGATACACATATGTTTTGCTCACACGGTAAAAATAAGGCTTTATTTTCTGCGTTTATGACAAACGTTTAATGGAACAGTCATTGGAACGTACCAAAACAGGAACATGAAGTTATAAATAAAATAGTATGAAAAACTTCGATATACAGTTATTATTGCTAATTAATAATTATTCAATATTCGATTTACCACATATATAATATGATAGGTCCATACATAGTGTTCCGCCTATATACTGCGGCAATGTAGAAACGTTTTACAACATATTATTGATATAGGAGTAGATTAATAACAATATTAGTTCAGAGATAACGTCACAGAAAATATAATAAAACGAATAATCATGCTGCACAACTGTTACAGACGCAAAGATTGTTACACTAATTATAATTATTATAGATTATTATTATTATTACTATTACTATTATTATTATTATTATTATTATTATTATCATCACTAGAAAACTTGATACAGTTCTTGCATTATCGTGATTGTGTTCTCCGTTTATAATAATTACATTTATATCCAATAACATCTATCAGCTGTGGCAAAAACAAAATCACTCCTGTGTGTGTGGGGGGGAGGGGGAGAAATAGTTACCTACAACAATTATATTACATTTTAAAGCAAGTTTTGTAGTTGTACTATGGAGAGGTTAGTTAAACACTGCAAAGTTTTGAAATGATAAACATCTATGATATTTCTACACAGTTCATCACTGTAACAAGAACGAATGTCTAACGCTCGCCTTATACCGTTCGAGGATTTATCCCCTCGCGACAATTTTACCCATCATGCATGTGCGCTACCTATCGGATTATGCTATGAACTATTTGGCGCTCGAGCGAAAACGTCCGATGCAGACCTCTGCTGTCCAACATTCTGTGAAGAAATTTTTTGTGTGTATTTATGCATGTCATATCTACAATATGATGCAAAATCAGTTCTCTACCTTCGACAGATTGATAAAACTAAATTCATTCTTAAAAATAGTCAAATATCAGTATTTTCTTCTAACATAAAATAAAAAAATAAATATGATTTATTAAGGAATGTAGTTAAAAGAGCATAATATTGTAAACACGAGTTTCAGCAATAAAATAAGAGAGAGAGAACATGAAAAAGTCAAAACGTTTATGAGTTATTAGGGAAACGCTTCATCACTGCACAGTGAGCTGCCACCATTTTGAATTCTGAAAAAATATATAAATATTTTCTTTAAATCGTAAAAATATATTTTTTTTCATATAGCAAGAGTAGGCCTACAGTGTTCTGCACATACCAATTTTCATTATTGTACAAGACACAGTAATGGAGGGAAAAAATGTTGAATATTTCTAAAATGTTACTGCTGTGAGCTATACCTAACCCCTTAAATATCTTAGTTTAGTTGTTAAGATATTTAATTAGCATATGCCAGTATGTGGATCATTAGTACACAATCAGTGCGGCTTGCGTTGTCTCAATTCTATAAATAAAGGTACTCTAGCAACTTTTTTACGAAAAGCAAGAGATTGAATTTATTTCCATAATAATCAGAGCAAATATAAATATAGATATAATACGTATATCTGTAATGTCAATAACAGCACGGAATACCATAGTTACGAGAGGGGAGGGGGAGTTATACTTCGTAAGTTTTCTTGAGAAAGGAGATTTCAGGTACAGTGTTACCAACTGAAGTGAACAGAAGGTCACCAAACGTTCAAAATTCGCAAATAAAAGTCGCCTGATAGTCGCTAAATATGTAACAAACAATGCGACGATCCGCTATCTTTTTCCTTTTTTTTTAAGATCGAACTGACTTTTCGACTGTTTATAATAAATACTGAACCAAAACAGTAACACACCACTATTCCAAGTCTCAAAAATCACTGTCCATGTGAATATTAGGCAATAATGGATGTTGGAATCAGTTCAAACTTGCTTCCTATGGAACGATGATGTTTCCTTTTCTTCCACAAGTTTAATATAATATATTAACCTTGCGTCTTTTATCATCGATTTCGCCCATTTAAATACACAATCGAATCGCACACTCGACGAACAAATTGTTGTTCCATTGCACTTTCGGACAGAACAGGCTTCTTTAATTTTGACTCGACAAGTTTAATGGCATTCAGAGAGGAATAATAGGAAGCAAACCGTAATACAACGTGATCATATTTGGATGCTAATTCGTTAACTACATGCATCTTCTGACCGTGATGAACACGTTTTGTGTGTTGTAACACAAATGCAACTTAGTTTCTGGCGCTGGTGTTAGTAAATTCATGTTATTTTCGCGATTGCATTTCTTCACATCTATTTTTGACGCAGTGACAGATACAGGATTGAGAATAGGGGAAAGGTATGATATACTGGGTGTTCATTTCAAAGTGTGTCATGACGTCACTGTTGTGAGTAAGCGATTTGAAGCGAGTTTCAGATTTTATGTCAGAGAAGTTGCCTATTAATCAAGGCGTTCAATCTGAACTTGAGAACATGTATGGTATAACTTGAACATCGCAGCAACAGATGGCTGTCTGTAAAGTCTGTGTGCTACCATAACCTCTTTTGAACTGTGTTTTGCGCGGCCAAGTCGTACGCAGGGTATTTGTTATCATCGGTTGCGTACGGCAACATTCCACAGTACAAATCAAATGCTCCGTGTCCATGTTGACCGCCCAAGTTAATGTCAACAAATACGTAAGTAATCGTCTTAACCCTCTCCCCATATCCCGACAGTAAGAAAAAACTCACTTCAGTACGTGTTTTCAAACAGTTCACATTCCTGCCACTACCGGCGTTACAGTACGTATCGGTAAGTACTCTTCAGAATGAATGCCGTACTTGCTAGGCAACTTCTCTGGCACATAGGTAATACGCCTCTGCGGAAGTGTAGGAAGATTGAATTATCTAGGCTCATCGACTAGCCACATGACGGCATACAGCGAGCCATGACACACTTTGAATTGAACACGCAGTATTGTCCATGATGATCAATGAGTGTTCTTCCAGATGTTTCAGCAAATTTTCCTCAAATATTTCTTCAAAGATTTTAGAATCCACAGACCCATATTAACCAGCTGGAGCACCCATCGTATTTTTGTGAGTAACGAACAGTGCTCCTGGAATGAAAACATTCCTTATGTAAAATCACTATTTGTTGTTCTTTCCTGTAGACAAATTGGCATCAGAATTATCTGTTCTATGCGATCAGAGGTACTTTACTTCATCATGATTATCGTACCACGCTTAGTCTACATACAGAGTGTTTCACGACGATTTTCCGTCCTTTAAGGAGCTTATTTCCGAAGACATTCTGAGCAAAAAATGTCACATAAACATGAGTCCTATTCTCAGTTCACAAGTGTGCGGCGAAGCGTACTCAAGCGGACGGCGACATTTTTTAAAATGTATTGTAAACTCTCCAAGACTGTAAATTAATATGCAAAATTGAACTGCAAATAATTAAGTCGGTGGAAGTGGTGTGATTTGTAATATATGTTGTGATAAGCGGGTAAGAATAATGTAATTTTCTAGTTAAAAATAGACAAAGATATCTGTACGAAGCAACTAAGAAGTTCACAGAACATTTTAGCTTCATAATACTTGCCAGTTAAAGAAAGGATACTTCTGAATGGTTCATTCTCTATTTTTATTATTCTTTTGCCTTCAAACTAAAGAAAAAACATTTTACAAACAACTTTAAATACTGTGAATAGTAACTATGTTTATATGACATTTTTTGCTCAAAATGTCTTCAGAAATAAGCTCCGTAAAGGACGGTAAATCCTCGTGAATCACCCAATATAGTTATTGATACTCCAATTCTCGATAATGTTGTAAACGCCACGTTTGAATTCTCATACATTCCATTGCGACTGGTCGACATTCATGAATTTTATATTTGAATCCCAATGAATATAGGATTTCTATTAGAATTGTCCTGTGATAAGGAAATTCGTACTTGGTATAGTAGCCACGTTCAATTAGTAGGCTAGCGGTGTCAAAGAGGACGGAAGCTTTGTAGTTTCAATAATTTTAATTATGTCGCGCTGTCCATTGTCGTCAAGTCTTTTGAAGGCCGCTCCAATACTCCACGCGGAGAAAAACCAGAGTTTCAAATTTTAGCAGTGTGTCTTGTTCTAGTTCACAGTGAAAATTAATTATATTACAGTTCAGTGTATAATAAAAATGTGGAAGCCGTGGGAAGCAAGTGAAATGTCGGAACCGATACCCATGAACGTCAATAACGACGATGGTAATAATAATAATAATAATATATATCAGAGTTAAATAACAATTCAAATTCAAAAGCTAGACCAAAATTATGTAAGCAGTGTCAAACGTTTGTGTACAATGCTCACACGTATGTTCTGAAAAACAATTTAGGTTAAGGAAAAATTTCGGAGACATCTAAAATTCTTAAATTAAATAGAAATACTGTAAGTAAAATTGTAAAAAAGGGACCTAAGACACCTAAAAAGCGTGGACACAAAGTCACAAAATTTAATAAAGTAGATGGTTTTACGTGTGATTACATTCGCCGTGAAATATACAGTTCTTACAATAAGGGCCAATCCTTAACAATAAAAGAATTATTACAAAAAGTCAAACTTTCCGGTTTTCCTTATGGAGAAACAACCTTAAGAGAATTGATTAAAAAACTTGGGTTTCGTTTTCGTATCCTGAAAAGGAAACAAGCTATTATGGAATCCGCAAGAATTGTGGCATGGCGTTATAATTATTTGCAACGCCTAAATAAACTGCGGTCTGAAGGATCCCAAATTGTATTTCTTGATTAAACATGGTACGATACGCACGAAGTTGTTCGGAAAGGATGGGATGATGGCACATGCAATTGTATTTTGAAATCTCCATCTTCAAGAGGGAAGCGTATCATGGTGCTTCATGCTGGGGGAAGAGAGGGATGGGTTCCCAATTGTCTTTATTTATCTGCAAGAAACATACAAGATTCTAAAGCGGATAGTCACGATGAAATGACAGGTGAAGTTTGCGAAAATTGGTTCGAAATTAGATTACTCCAAAATTTACCAAGAGACAAAAAATGTGTTATTGTTATGGATAATGCGAGTTATCACTCCAGGCAAGCTATCAAATTCCCCCCCCCCTCCTCTTAGATCATCTGTAAAAGACATCATAAATTTTATGCAATATCACAAAATTCCAGTGTCTCATCCCATTCCTATTAAAGCAGCCATGATGCAAACAATTAGGAAAGCCAATATTAATAAAACATACATAGTGGACGAATTAGCTACCTCTTATGGACATGAAGTTCTTCGTCTCCCCCCTTATCATTGTGTTCTTAACCAAATAGAGCTAGTATGGGGTCGCCTTAAGTCCCATGTGAGGAAAAGCAATACAACCCCAATCCTCAGTGCTAGTGTGTGTGTGAGCATTTAAGAGAAGGAGTTGAAAACATAAATTCTAACCTCTGGTCGTCCTGTGTTGGCCACACAATCAAGGTCGGAGAACGGTACTGGATACAAGACACAACAGGAGATGGGGAACGTTTCATTGTGGATTTAAGAGAAAGTGACACGGATGATGAAGATATTAAAAAGTAAGTACGCCTATTTTAATTAATTATTTAGATTTAAAATAAAATTACACAATTTTTTACTTATATTACTTTATTTTATTATTCATTTATTCTATTTAATTATTTCTTTAAATAATTAATTTAAAATAAATAATCTAAATAATATAAATAATCTTCAAATTAACTCATGCTTTGAGCAATTAAGCCTAGCCCATATCCATGTTATATTAATATATAGCAGCAACAAACAAGACGTGACAACGTCGCATTTTCATTTTATTATAGGTGCATGCAATAAAGACCTACAAATCTTAAAAGGAATGCCGCTGCCTAATAATTAAACGAGGCAACTATACTAGTGTCGTGCAATGTTCGAACATAAGAGGAGATATCAAGATACTACGAACTTCGACCTACTCTTTAGGCATCCAACAGTACATGGAAATGAAGCATGTAAACTAAATTAACAGAGACTGTTCAAAACCGGTCAGAGGTAGTGCTGCTCAGCGGACGAATACTACGGACGGAGGAATCGGATATTACGAATAAAGCTCTCCTCTGGTGATCTCCGGTACAGCTGGCGCCAGCGTTTTTGGCGTGTGTCCTAGATATATAGTGTCCAGTTTGTGAGGATGTTGCTAGTGCAGCTGAGAATGGTACCACTTCCTATACAAGTTATGTCAGCCATTTGCGAAACACAGTTGTCAGATTGACTGCAGAAAATGTAAAACACTCGCACTTAACGTTCCCATTACTTATTTCATACGCCAAAAACGTTGACGCGGACTATACTACCGTAGGTGGCAGAGAGAGCATACGGAGGGGTTCGGAAAACCGGAGCAAGCGACAATCGAAAGACGGAATTCTCAAGGATGACTGGTAGGCTGACCGAAAGACAAGACTGGCGGTAGTTGTCAGTGGGATATTCGACAAATGGAAATTTTTTCATTCAGTTTAATTAAGGTAATATAAGTTTGTCAAGAGGGTTATTATTAAAATTGTTTACAATTTACATTATCGGTATTTTAAATTGTGTGTACTATAATAATAATAATAATAATAATAATAATAATAATAATGGCAAACTGCACATGATAAAAACCGTCGGCAGTGTTTGATGGCCAGTTACTCTGGGATCTGCATCAGGCGAGTAGCTAAGCAACACTCGAAATCACCGTGTGGTGTCGGCGTATCGTTTCAAGGGATAAAATAAATGAAGACTTAATATGAAGAACTCGAATGAATGACAACAAGTAATGCATGCTGGTAGCTTAGGAACTCCAGTAACAATTGAACATTTTATTTAATATAGTGGTCGGCATTTCGCTGGCTAAATGTTACAAGAACGTATGTAGTAATATTTCTGATACAGACAACAGAACCTTGTAATATTGAGCCAGCGATTTCTTAACTCGCGAGTCAACCACTTAACACACAAGCAGGGTGGAGGGGTAAGGCATTATCTCCCTCTCCTTAGCCATCGCTTGTTCATTCAACGTTGAGTATCCTTCCCTCCTACCTTCTCCTTTGATGAGTATTACGGGCTGCATTTTATATGACGTAATCTTTGTCGATCACTGATTTAATGTATTACAAGTTCTGAATTCATTATATGTTTTACATTTAGGACATATTACGCGTCATGTAGAAATTATTTTTACGCGTAACTTTCCAACCCTGATTTTACCTGATCGTATCATTAATAAAGTGTACCGTATGTAGAATAGCTTTTCTTCAAAATACTTCATTTTTCCCTCGCCCTTATCACTCTACACTGCTTCATCATTGTTTTATGATCATTCCTCGTCTTCTACTTTAAAGGATTATTTAAATAGAGAACAATAAATATAATTAGCCGAAACAACATCCAGTTGAACACGAAGTTAAAAAGGAAAGAGTGCAATAACCTGACATTATATATTATACGATCATATCTGAGTTTGTTTTAAATGTGGATTTAATAATTAACAAAATACACAGCTCGCAGTAATTACAAAGCGGTAATCCCTTGTTTGCATTGCATATCGAAGTAACCTCCAGCCGTAGCACTAATTACAGCCCAAATCATTTTCGCATCAGTTTCCACGCCTAAGTGTTTCGGTTACTGGATATTAAATCCACGTTCACTGGGAGAAGATAAACATTCGAATGAAGTCCCTTGGCATTTTCAATTGTTTTATAAAATATACCATAATTATTATAACCATACAAACACAGTGTATTTGTCTGTGATGCATTTCGAATTTATTTCTTGCTAAAATAATTCAGGCATGAAATACAACAGTTCTCTACGAGTCCTTTAATATGAATGTGGCATAGTTCAGACTAATTAAAATATTATCTGTAATGTCACGAGAAGCTGAGATTTATCTGGGAAATCTCAGACCTCGAGTGACATTTATTAGGACTATTTCGTAAATAAAATAAAAATGTAAATAATATATTCCTAAAATTCGATGACAAAATGTTAATAATTGTATATTTACGAATACTTAACCAATACTTAACCTATTCAGACATTGTGAAGTTGAAATAGATGAATATCGATTACTGCAATAAAGAAATTCGATGTTATTATTCAGTAATGCCCCATGTGTTTTTTCATTCACAAAATACAAATTTTATAGGCTACAATTATAGGTTAAGTTACCTGTGGGAGCAGGACCAATGTCAGCTGTGCCTTACTCATTGCTACAGGAAAGCATTTTTATAGCTCGACAAACGCATTCTCGCTGTAGTGTGTAACGGAACTAAAGCTTCATCTACACAGTTCAATATTCCAATCGCGTATGCGCGCAATCTGGGAAGAATATTGAAAGAATCAAGTTTAAAAGGCACGTTCAATTAAGATCATGAAGATTTTGTGTCTCCATGGTGCGCCGTTTTGAACGTCGTCTTCGCTGCTTAAATATATTAATATTAAATATCAATCTTGCATTCATTGCTTTAAAGTTGAAAGAAAAGTTTAACCGTGTAGTTGCATCTTAATGTATTCATGATCATCAATTTACGGGGAAACAGTTGGCGACAACGACTAAACAAAAGAACGACCGTGCGATAAATTGATAGCGATAAATCTAGCTGCAAAAATTATCGCAAAGTGTGACTGTGATTGGTTGGAATTCAAAATTTAATTACACTTCATTGGTCGAAAATGGAATGACGTCATAAAAACGAAATAGTCATAAAATAAAGATTCATGCCTCTATTTTTACTGTTACTTTACAAATTTTAAGGAGAAAGTGATGTGACAATGAAAAACCGATTTTGATATTTTCACTCGAACGTTTTCAATAGACGATGCCGAAAGAGTAGTTTTAATTTTTCCGTTTGATGTGTGTTTGGCTAGTATTGTTGTAAGTGACTTGTTTAATTTGAAGAATTGCCTTTCCAACACTAATGTCATATTTCCTGTAACAATAATATTGTCATCACACGATGCAACCAAACGTACAGCCATATTTCTGATACACTCTGTACATTATGTGGTTTTCTTAATTAGTGTTTGTACTGTGTTTTCTTAAACGTACAGCTTGCAATATGCTGGCTACATGATCAGGATGTCTAATACTTGTACAAAATGTCCTCACAGAAAAGGCGGTTGTTCAAAGAAATTGATATAACATGTCATGTAAACGGGTATTATTGAAGAAAATCTCACAGATAATAATAATAATAATAATAATAATAATAATAATAATAATAATAATAATAATAAATGATAATAATAATAAATTAATTAATTAATTAAGCTTCCCTTATGAAAGGTTGCCAGATTTGATAAAGCATATATATACACAGTATGATTTGGAAACACATCTAAAAGGTGAAATGATTTACACTTGAAACGGTTAGGGAATCGAATATACAAAACGTCAGAAAAATTTGTGCTCATTTGCAGTTAAGAAAGGGATAGTAGTATCGTCAGATATGTTAGAATGATTTGAATGCCATATACCGCGAGAAAAATAATAGTACGGATTTATTGACATTGATATCTAAACCAACCAATAGCCATCGGTAAAGATAACTTGAAATTTCCATTATCACTTCAATTAAAATTAAAAGGAAGATGTCTCAATATACAATAATATATTTTATAAATTATGTATTTAATGTAACTTTGTGGAACATGAATTACATATACATGCTTAAAACATAGAACTTATAAATTTAGATATATATCTTAATTTTGACATATAAAATGCCTTTTGTGTAGAATCCAGAAAACGAAATTTCATAGTTTTATGTAGGTGCACATCAAATGATTCTGTTTAAACACGTCATTGGAATAATAGTTCAAGAAATAATATAAACTGTGATATTTTTCGGAATATAATAAAGATATCAGTTGTTGCGAAAACACGTGGAACGCACGAGAAAGTATGTGTGAACTTTGTGAAACTCATGTCTTACACTGATGATTGTCTGTTGCCGATATGACATCCTTTTTTTTCTCGTGTCTAGACCTTATGTGACTAGTGTATCAGCCAAAAAATGTTTCACTGTATAATATGTATAGAAGTGGGGGAAAAAAACCGGACCGACCGTTGCAGCTGATACAAAAGAATCCTGAGCTGTGTGTTGTGTCAAACTGTGATAATTTCAATATGGATAGTGAAGCCAGAGGTATGTACTGTTATTTAATGTAAAAATACGCAGTTGTCTTTGCCGAATATAGGTAGGAATGTAATATTGATGCCAGATGAAAATAAAACTCTCAAAGTTTTTTCGTCTCTAAGTTTGACGCACTGAAGGGAACAAAAGACGGTAAGAATCGAACAAATGCAATAAATTTCATTGTTACAAATACAAGATGGATGTGTTTTGTGACTAGCAAAATTTGAATCTGTGACTCTGAAATAGCTACAAGCGTCGGTCCGGTTTTTTTCCCCGCTACTGTACATTTTGTGTAGGTTTAAAACGCTCCGAATTAGTAGTTAGATAAGGAGGCATTACATAAATAAGACACATACAAAGTAGGTCAAAGAAACGGAAGATTTTAATTTTGTTGTTGGTAGTACAGTACATGGATTATTTTAGTATCTGACGTTGTTTAGCCTGACTGTTACAATTTATTAAACATGGAGCATTGGACTGGTAAGCGAGGGTTTGCTGTAAAATCTTATTATCTAAATGGTCAAAGCGCAGAAGCTGCTTGTAGTGAGTTTTGTCGCCACTTTAAACTTCGTCGTCATGATCCTGTGCCCTCTTCACATGCGATTAAAACCTGGGTTCGCAATTTAGAAGAGACAGGCTCAGCACTAAAAAAGAAACTTCCAGGGCCTCCTTCATAAAAGTAGCTACTATTTTTAGCAGTTACTTATTAGGATTGTAAAAATTAGTAGTTAGCGTTGTGGAAAATTCTGTTTCATAAACAAAACTCTACGCTCCTAAAATTCCCACACTACTTTTAGCAGTTAGCAGTGTGGCCTCATTCAAAGAGTATATGACATAGATATAATTTATTCTCTCTGTTGAATTTCATAGCCTCTTCTATACACTGAATTTATAATTACAGTAGCCAAGAGTGATTTTGTTAAATGTACAATTTCTGCTGTTTCTTATGTAATGATATTTCCTGATTACAAAAATGAAATCAGAATTTTTCTACCACTCGCCATTTTTTCTTTTTGTAATATTAGAAAAAATGGTTTATTTTTATTGCTATATACAATCCTTAACATGGTAATGGAAAGAAAATATTTCAAATATTTCATTTTACTGTTTTAACAATTTTGATCTATAACAGTCGTAAGCTCTTCCTAATGTGTATATATATATATATATATATATATATATATATATATATATATATATTGATGTCCATAAACAAAAATTGTCGACCTCTGCAGCACTGGAATCTAGAATTATATAAAATAATGATTGAAAAACAAGAAGTGCTGCAAATACACACTCCAAGATTCATCGAGACAAGTGTGCATCTACGGTGGGGCTACATGGTGTACTCTTTAAATCAAACTACTTGAAAAATTAAAATGTAAAACAAAACAACTTTTTTTCTTCTTCTTTAATATTTAAAAAATCATTAAATGATAGTCTGAGAGATAGAGAGAGGAAAGTAAAATATATTTCAAGGGAGAAAACAAGGTGTGGCGTACGGCCAAGAAAAGAATTACCATGACAGCGCTGGGCATAACGTTTGGAAGACAGCAATTAGTGAAGAAATTTCAAACATCGCAGTCGAAATATTGGAAAGTGTAATGAAAAGCTTCAAAGAGAAATTAAAAGAATGTATGCACGTTGGTGAAGGGCATTTGAAGGATGTCATTTTCAAGGAAATAGTGATTACATGCAAATGGCATAATATATTCTATATTTTCATGTAATAAAAGTCAATCTAATACAATATCACAGTCTAGTATATACAGTCGCGAAGCTCAATACGTAGTAACTGTGGAAACATTAGGTAGTTGCTCACCACTAGGATCGCTAATATCGCCCCATTACAGGCAATGCAAAATAGTACCGTCACAGTCTATTGTTTCTAGCGCCCTCAAAACTCAAGCTTCGTGACTGTATATAGTAGACTGTGACAATATCTAACGTTTCATTTCATTATTTAAAAATCTCCCGTTTCTTTTGGCTCACCTATACATACATAGGCCTACATAATAGACAATGTGTGTAAGGCACAAGGAAGTCCATTTTCACTCATACAATTTAAACATGTGCGTGCTATCACAAACAGTGAGAGGTGATTTATATGAAAACGTAAGTGAGGATACAACACTTTCATGAGAATCATCGGATTTTACAAGCCATCCTCGAGTGCCAGACAGTCTCGCCAGTCGAGTTCCTTCGACCAACACCGTGACCATCTCTCATACGTCAGCGAGTTTTACCAACAGACCGCCGGTCGAATATTACCGAGAAATGACGTTAATTCACAGGTTTGAATAATTTTATACAGATACATAGTAATCTGGAATAAAATGGTATTAAATAAGGAGAGAGTAGAAGTGAAATGCACAATGATTGTGGAATAAAGTTTACAATGTTAAGGGAAATGGGAAAATTATGGGGAAAATTCTAATCATCTACCACAAGATCACTTCAAACAACACTGGGGATCGAAACCGATTTCGAGAAATGATAAGCCCGCTCTCTAGCATCGATCTACAGGATGGACGTTGACATAGATTAGATGAATTATATCATAAAACCGGAGTATGGATAACAATTTCAAGTCAATTTGTTTCAAAACTGCAAAGGCAACCAATCGCTTTTACGGGCGATTTGTTACAGACTTCAACAAAGGGAGGGGGGGAGAATGGGTTTATAAGCTGCAGAGAGAATTGCATCATATAGGAATGGGTTGCGTGTGGAAAAAAGGAGCAAATAATAGAAGTGAATGGCGTAATGTGAAGATGCATTTAACTGACATCGAGAGACAACACATTGAACTACAATGTTCGAAAAAATCCTCACTACATTTACAATCATACCTCATGCTTAATTGGTGGAGGGGTGACTACATAAATTCTTGTAGAAAAGATAGCAGAGCGAGTTTGGCGTGGCTAAGACTGGAGTCATGGAAGTGTCATAAAATTGTCAACGAAGGAGACCGCATTTGTTCATCATGTTTGGAAAAGGAGTCATGGGAACACATTCTAGCCCATTGTGAAAAAACAGAATATCTCCGGAGAAAATATCTACTACCCTCGATGCTAGGTGGGAATAGGGGTTCGCTTGCATGTTCGGAGCTCGTGGGGAATAGAGAATACGAACAAAAGACTGGATTGTTCCTCTTGAAGGCGAGACAGCTTAGGACATCAGCTGTTGAAGTTTATGATACAAACTGACGAAGGGATAATGCTAACTTACTTAAAAATGGTTTTTAAGGAACCCTCAGGTTCATTGCCGCCCGCCATCGGTCCCTATCCTGTGCAAGATTAATTCAGTCTCTATTATCATATCCCACCGCCCTCAAATCCATTTTAATATTATCCTCCCATCTATGTCTCGGCCTCCCCAAAGGTCTTTTTCCCTCCGGTCTCCCAACTAACACTCTATATGCATTTCTGGATTCGCTCATACGCGCTACATGCCCTGCCCATCTCAAACGTCTGGATTTAATGTTCCTAATTATGTCAGGTGAAGAATACAATGCGTGCAGTTCTTCTCCATTCTCCTGTAACTTCATCCCGCTTAGCCCCAAATATTTCCTAAGAACCACATTCTCAAACATTCTTAATATCTGTTCCTCTTTCAAAGTGAGAGTCCAAGTTTCACAACCATACAGAATAACCGGTAATATAACTGTTTTATAAATTCTAACTTTCTGATTTTTTGACAGCAGACTAAATGACAAAAGCTACTCAACCGAATAATAACACCCATTTTCCATATTTATTCTGCGCTTAATTTTCTCCCGAGTGTCATTTATAGCTATGTTGCTGTTGCTCCAAGATATTTTAATTTTTCCACCTCTTCGAAGGATAAATCTCCAATTTTTATGTTTTTATTTCGTACAATATTCTGATCTCAAGACATAATCATATACTTTGTCTTTTCAGGATTTACTTCCAAACCTATCGCTTTACTTGCTTCAAGTAAAATGTCCGTGTTTTCCCTAATCGTTTGTGCATTTTCTCCTAACATATTCACGTCATCTGCTTAGATAAGAAGCTGATGTAACCTGTTCAATTCCAAATCCAGGATAATGCTAACTATTGAATTAAATACTTTTATGATTATTTGTATGTTAGGTTAGAATATATGATATAATGTGTTTTGTTTATACCATTTTCATATTAATCTGTGTGTTTTATGCAGAGTGTTTGGATTTAATTATAGGTGAGAGGGGTGAAACCTACAAAGTAGGACGTTTTGTAAAGAACGTACGATCAAAAGACCCGTGCACTGGATTTAGAGGAAAATTCTGTTAGCGTAGTGCATCAATATGTATAATATTGCTGAATAAATCTAATATTTTAAAACATATTTACATACGTATATTTTTTCTACTTTTTTATGTTGTGTAACAGTAGTTTAGCAATCAAAATGTTTTTGTTTTAAAACACGCCACAAACTGACAAAATGTTAACGTGTTCTGTAGCAAGTATAAAGAGTTGTATTAAGGATGCAATTATAGCTGAAGTTTAGAGTACGTGGTATTAAATATTCTCATATAGTGGTCATAAACCGACAGTAGCGCATTCTGCATTCAAATGCGACGAAACTCGAATCTGTTGTGGTTTTATAGTATACTCCAACTACCATGTTACGTTTTTATTAGACTGTTAGTTGTTCGTAGAAACATGAGTACGAAAAACACTGAATGGAAAACCGTGTTCCATTCATAAAAATACGTCTCTCTACTTCCGTGTCAGCTCTGTACACACTAACAAACGTGTCCAGGATAACCCACAAGAATTCCAAGTTATCAAGATCCCACTTTCAGATCATGAATGACTTCTCATAAGACATTATTATTTATTTCATGCAGATACATTCATTACTACAACATAGTATACTAACACTAAAGCTACACGAATTACAGCGTCTGGTCAAAAAGTTTAACGCCAGACGGTGACTTCGCTGTCGATGGGCGTCATCACAGTGTCCGACATCTCCAAGATCTCGCATTCGGCAAAGTGATATGACTAGGGGACGGATGTTAAGACCTAAAAATCTACTATAAATGATCATTAAAATTCCCTTAAACCAATGGAAAAATGGCATGAAATTAAAAGAAAATGACATTGAAATAGTATTGACCGTACTCGCACCACAACTTCTTAAAAATTAGTCACCTTGTTTCAATGACTGCCCTGCAAATCTCGGAATTTGGCTAAGATAAAGGAAAAGAACATGCAACAAAATGAAGGTTTTAAGGGAAAACTATAGATTTTAATGAGTATTTACAATGTGTTTCAATCAGGAGTGGTCCATGTCAGTGTCTTCATTCTCCGTCTCCTCCTCCTTCCGCGCTTCACTTTTGTTACCAAATCTTCCAGATGATGAAGTGTGAATGACAAAACAAATTGTGGGCGCACCGTGCATTCTTGAAATCTTTGTGTTAAAATACTGTCTTCTACAGTAGACATCCCTTCAAAATCATGTTGAGGACACAACGTCCTGTCCACGACATTGTGAAGTTTCCCCCCTTCCAAACATAAATTCTAAAGACACCTTCGTACCGACAAAAGAACAGTAAGTACCGGTAGCGTTCAAAGTTCTCACTTAAACTAAGCTGGTGTCAAGCATTTTATATTACTTCCGTTGTGTGAAATGAAGCTTTCAGTGGAATGAGAGATGGACTTTAGAGTCTGTTCCAAAGTATAAAACTCAAACTTTACTGTTATTCACTTATTCAATAAATAATTACTACTGATCTATTTGGTTAGAAAATGATTTAACAGACCTAGCGGTAAAGAAGAGTAAAATGCATTCCAAATGATCTAAAAGTTCTTCAAAGTATTAAAAATGACCAAAAAATGCCGAAAAAGTATAAAAATGACCTATTAGATCAAAAACGTCAAAAAATGCAATATAAGAAATTACTTTCTTACGTTGATATTAACAGAGAGAGGATTTATATATTAATAGGCATCGTCCTAATGTGAAAAATAAGATGACATTTCATCAACATCTGCCCCCTAGACTGATATCTATGGTGAGCAGCAGTTACAGTGCCTTCATTTACGTTTCTTGTTTCCAGTGGAATGCAGTAATGCTTGTTGCCTCATATTCCACACACTATTTTGTTATTTTACAAGTATAGAGAAAAATAGTGAATCTCCAGTGATTTATATTGAGTGTGCAGTGTGTTGTAGTGAAAGCGCAGTGAGCTTCAAGCAAATTCTGAGAGTTATAGTGGCAGAGAAAAGAGATTGATTTACAGTGAAAGGGTATGAGTTATAGTGAAGTTAATATAGTAAGTACGATTCTACGGAATAATAAGGGTGTAATTGATGTTTTGTTATTTGAAGTGTTATATCAGTGAAGAAGTGTGTCATGTCAGTGAAGAGTGTTGTGTCAGTGAAGTGTGTTGTGTCAATGAAATGCGTTATATCAGTGAAGTGTTATAGTTTATAGTGGTAGTGCAAAGTAGTATTTGAACAGTGAAATGTTTCTGAAGTGTTAGTGAAATTAGGATAGTGTCAGTGAAATGTGTCGTAGTACTAGTGCAGTGAGTGAGTTGACAGCGAAATGAGTGTAGTGCTGAAAGGTGCAGTGAGCTTCAAGCAAATTCTGAGAGTTATAGTGGCAGAGAATAGAGACTGATTTACAGTGAAGGGATATGAGTTATAGTGAACGTGCTAAAATAGCTTGCAATAGGGTCCAAGCTAGTGATTTTGAGGTTAATATAGTAAGTATGATTCTACGGAATAATAAAGGTGTAATTGATGTTTTATTTGAAGTGTTGTATCAGTGAAGAAGTGTGTTATGTCAGTGAAGTGTATTGTGTCAGTGAAGTGTGTTGTGTCAGTGAAGTGTTCATATCAGTGAAGTTTTATAGTTTATAGTGGTGGTGCAAAGTATTTCAACAGTGAAATGTTTTTGAAGTGTTAGTGAAATCAGGATATCAGTGAAATGTGTCGTAGTACCAGTGCAGTGAATGAGTTGAGAGTGAAATGGGTGTAGTGCTGAAAGGTACTTGTGCATGTATGAACATACCGGTATATATCGTCGGTTTCTTGGTAAAAGTGACGGAGTCCAAAATGCAAAATTGTTGCGAAAAAACATTTAAAGGTTTAATGATTCATCCAAAGATAACTGTACTTCTTTAGATGTTAGTAATAAGTCATTTTGAAGGTAAATGTGATATATTATTAGTTTTTAATATAAAATTATGTCTTAAATTTTCATAATTCTTGGAAACTTTCAATGTGACTTGGTCACTTTTACCAAGAAACAGACGATATACAGAGTGTTTCAAAAATACGGGGCATAATTTCAGGTATGTATTTCCCACATGTAGACAATCAAAATAGTTCATTACAACATGTGTCCGGAAATGCTTTATTTCCGAGTTATGGCCTTCACAACATTGAAATTCACCGGAACGTTTTTCTTTCCGCAGGTCGTTGCCGTCAAAGGAGACATTAAGAGGGGCACTCTGACAGTTCATTCCGAGGCGAAGGTTACATTCAGTGTTGTGTAGGCGTTAGACTGTGCGACATGTATTCAAATCAAGAGCTGGCAGAGATACAGTACACTTAATGTACGGTAAGGCGGACGGCAATGCTGCGCTGGCTCGTCGTTTCTACCAGGAGAGGTACCAACAGCGACAATGTCCAGATCGGAAGACATTTGTACGTCTCCATTACCGTCTGTGCGAGTATGGAAAATTTAACTATCCTGGTTTGGGAAGGGGGCGACCAAGATCTACAACTCCAGAAGTACAGGAGGAGATTCTGGAGGTTGTGAACATGACTCCTTCTATCAGCACACGAAGGGTAGCGTTGCAAGTCAATGTTCCTCGTACGACTGTCTGGAGACTGTTGAAAGAGTATCAATTGTATCCTTATCATTTGCGACGTGTACAGGCCCTGTCACCAGCAGATTATCCCGCACGAGTTAGGTTCTGTCAGTGGTTCTTGCAGCAGTGTGGTGTAAATCCGAACTTTCCTGCCTTAGTATTATTTACAGATGAAGCACAGTTCACACGAGATGGCATAACAAATTTCCACAATCAGCATGTATGGGCGTATGAAAACCCACGTGCAACTGTTCCATCTCATCACCAGGTGCGGTTCTCCCTCAACATGTGGGCCGGTATCATTGGTGATCGATTAATTGGACCCCATATACTTGTAAACAGACTTACGGGGCAGGCGTACACAAACTTCCTGGAAAACACCATATCTCATGTTTTTGAAGACACTCCACTGATCAATCGTCAATACATTCACTTCTTGCATGATGGCGCTCCTGCACACTTCAGTCGTACGGCTCGCCGGTACTTGGATCGAAGGTTTCCTGATCGATGGATAGGTAGAGGTGGCCCAATTGCTTGGCCTCCACGCTCACCTGATCTGAACCATCTCGATTTCTACTTGTGGGGCCATTTAAAATCATTGGTTTATTCGTCTCCGGTGCCTGATTTGGAATCCCTTCGGAATCGAATTGTGGCATGTTCTGAGGACATACGCAATACTCCTGGAGTTTGGGATCGTGTTTGCAGGTCAATGAGACATCGATGTGAGGTCTGTATTCAAGCAGGAGGTGGACATTTTGAACATCTTCTGTAATGACAACGACCTACGGAAAGAAAAACGTTCCGGTGAATTTCAATGTTGTGAAGGCCATAACTCGGAAATGAAGCATTTCCGGACACATGTTGTAATGAACTATTATGAATGTCTACATGTGGGAAATACATACCTGAAATTATGCCCCGTATTTTTGAAACACCCTGTATACTCGTGGGTTTAAGTTCGAACTTAGGATTAAGATACAAATTAGATTTACTTTATTAAATGTTATTTTAAGTGATCGTGCTTAATTTAATTTAGGATGCTCCTTGTTAATATTATTATACTATTATTATTATTATTATTATTATTATTAATTGGAATTTATTATATTATTGTCATTATTGAGTGTAATTAGTGAATAAATAAATACATACATACAAGGTATGACGGAAGCGAAACGAGCCCCAATTTTACTCCCCTTACAGCACAGACTTATCTGCATGCTATTTCCATATTTTATGAGTTTTCAAGAAAAGCCTGAAGGGAATCACATTTCCATCGGACGAAATGGTGCAAAATGCTGTTAAACACTGGTTCACCTCCAGGACACAGGGATTGTATGAACTGCGTCGCTACCTGAATATAGAACTCCTTCGCCGTTGAATTGGGCGATGCCTTGAAGATTACTTAGCATTGTTACAGTGGCCTCTTAGATCCTCCGACCTAACAGTCTGTGATTTTTTTCTCTAGAGGTGTGTAAAAGATATAGTGCACGTGCCACCACTACCAGCAACTTTGGTTGAGCTCAAAGATCGCATTACAGATGCATTTACGATCATTACCAGGGATACGCTACTGCGCGTATGGAACGAACTTTAGTTTCGCATTGATGTGTGTCGTGTAGCGAGAGGAAGCCACATCGAACATTTGTGAAGGTGTGTCAGAAACTTGGAGAGTTTCTGTTTATTTTGATGTATCATACATTATATAGGTCCACACCTGTGGAGTAACGGTTAGAGCGTCTAGCCGCGAAACCAGGTGGCCCGGGTTCGATTCCCGGTCGGGGCAAGTTACTTGGTTGAGGTTTTTTCCGGGGTTTTCCCTCAACCCAATAAGAGCAAATGCTGGGTAACTTTCGGTGTTGGACCCCGGACTCATTTCACCGGCATTATCACCTTCATCTCATTCAGACGCTAAATAACCTGAGATGTTGATAAAGCGTCGTAAAATAACCTAATAAAATAAAAAAAATACATTATATAGTGTTATATTTTTCTTTATGCAGCCACTTAAAACCTGATGAATCATTTGTAATTTAAAGATTTTTTTTATTAATTTGTCCTACAGAATAATATCTGTAATATTGACAATTAATATTTGAAGAGAAAAATTCGCTCCGGCGCCGGGGATCGAACCCGAGTCCTTGGTTCTACCAAGCGCTCTGACCACTGAGCTACGCCGAATTCAATCCACAGCACCGGACCGAACCTTCCTCCTTGAATGTTTCCCTTTTGGCCTGACTCCAAGTTAGGCATATATGTTGACGTATATGTCCAATGTCAACTGCCATTATATTAGGAGCGCACTCAGTTGAGTGACTTATTTGGCCGGGATTCCGCAGTTAAGTGCACAGTAGTCTGTACAGAAATATGCCTAACTTGGAGTCAGGCCAAAAGGGAAACATTCAAGGAGAAAGGTTCGGTCCAGTGCTGTGGATTGAATTCGGCGTAGCTCAGTAGTCAGAGCGCTTGGTACGTAGAACCAAGGACTCGGGTTCGATCCCCGGCGCCGGAGCGAATTTTTCTCCTCAAATATCATTTGTAATTTCCCTGTACTGTTTAATATTTCGCATAATTCCAAAACAATGACACTACAATCTTAGAAATACTTTTCACGAGAATAAACATTTGCGGTTATGCAAGTAATAGGGGAAGCAGGACCACCGCTGTGGGATAACGGTTAACATGTGTCTGAAACAAGCAGAGGTTCAAATCCTGGTCGGAACAAGCTACCTGGTTAGGGATTTTCCCGAAGTTCTGCCCTAACCAATTGAAGCAGGATTGCTGGGTAACTTTCGGCGTGCGACCTCGGACCCATTTCGCCATCATTTATTCCGATGCCATTATCATAGCCCGGGTTAAGTTGACGGTGCAGCTTACTGTATACATACGTACAAGAGCGCGACCGTTAGATGACAAATAACATTAATAAAATATGAGTTGTAAGCATAATAAGTCTTAGGCTGTAGTACGAGCCTTTGGGCTCCTTCTCCGAAAAAAGAAAACACAAACGGGAAGCTTTTAATATTCATACTGTATGTGGGTACAATCGATGTATATTATTTAATTAATGGATGCAGAGGTTTCGAAAAAGCGACATACAGATGTTCAAGCTATTTTGTGCGAGATGGTGCGTATTTGCTTGTTTTCCGCACAGAACCAATACGTGGTAAGTGTGAAATACCACATTCAGTATTCCCAACGTAACACACATAACAATTTCCCTCTTCTTACCGCTTAAGCGCCACATTCATTTTACTGCTTTAGGCTTTTAACATATTATTTTTAGAGACGTTTAACATAGTAATAATTATAAATTGGAAACTTACCACTGCAATTTCACCTAAATTGCACTGTTAATTATTGTTTTTAAATATTTGCAAAAATTAAGTAAAGTCTACTACTCCACGAAACTTATTGCATTCCTGATACAAGTAACATTAAGGAACCCGTGAAAAAATCAACAAGATTCCCGATGCCGATGTTATTACTGCAATATGTTATATAAATAATATTGTTAAAATATTAAAATGAAAAATAAATCATTACATAACCTTACCGTTTGTTTTAAGTTCGCATTTATAGACTGGGGGAAAAAAAGACAGACGTATATTACGGCCTGCTGGAGTATAGTAAACACAGAAAACATTTTATAGTAACAATGTTGAAGAAAGAAATTTTGGTTTTCCGAAGTTGCCGTCATTAAACAGAAACCAACATGGAGATTTCATTACAACTAATTAGAAATTCGTCTTTCAGGTATGTAATAAACGATCTTCGCACAAAATAATGTACGATACACGAGCGGTATGTTTGTTGTCATGTTCTCGGAAATTAAAAAAGCTCAACTACGTTTCGCTTTTTCAATCTTTTCCTCGAACATGAAAACGTCAACATACCGCTCTTGTAACGTATATTACTATTATGGATAGCAAAACTGGATGACAAAATATTTTTAAAGGTCTTGCCTTGTCTTCCCTTATAGCAGAATCAGGCCTTCTGTTTTTGGCATATTTAAACACTAGATATTCACAATTACCGCAGCTTTCTGATCACGTGGTTGGCATACGTCAAAGTCGTAACTTAAGATGGGGGAGATGGGTGAAGATTTGGTAATGACATTTCTCGTTTTTTGTGCATAATGAAGCTATGATGTCTACTTTATTCTTTGACGAAGTTTTAGAACCCTACAGCAGTACTGTCATTAATTATGACATCTTTAAAAGTCTGCGCTCATTACGTTTAAAATGCATGCAAACTTTTTAAAACCATTTTTTCGTACTTTCATGTACATTTTTCTATATTCATATAGCTAAGGATTCCACAAATTTTATCTACGAAGCTGAAATTTTTACTGCATATTCCTTAAGGTATAGATTAAAAAAGTTATGTTGGTATTTTTTCCAAAAACGATGGTAATTTTCCAATAAAAAATGTGTGGTTGTATTCTGTAAATTTTATAAATTTGAATATGAACAAGTTTAACTTTTTTCCTGTGTTTACGAGCCAAAAAAAAAAATGTAAGAATATAGAAACCTTCTAAACAGATCAAAGGCACTGTAGAAAAAGTTTCAAACATGATGCTTAAAATTTGAGTGAGAAGAAATACTTGAATATATGAAAATTAGTTTTTAAAATTAAAATATCTCTTAAACTATTGCACTTATAAACACGAAACTTAAACACATCTTACTGATATGTGCAAAAAAATCAAGTCTGTAGCTTAAAACACATAGGCCTATATGAAACATAAATTTCACTCTTCGGCCCCTTTAAGACGGCAGCATGGAATAAACTGAAGAGAAAGGACATATACAACCATTTTTACCTGTCTGCCAGGAATCGCGAAGTCGGGTCCACAGGATTTGTAGTTAGAAATGCTAAAATATGACAATTTAAACAATTTCAAAAGTAATCGAAAACTTTTGTTGAAAGAAATAACTTAAGTGGAGATTACATTAAATACTCAAGCTTCCAGTACAACACTATGCACGGAACCTTGAGTTCACTTCCTCCTGTACATCATATCCCTATTTTCATCTCAATCTAAACTCAAACTCAGTTCTCAAGCAAGAGCAATAGTATCTACTTTCTCGGGAAACATGACGGAACCAGTGAATGCGATACGGCTGTCTTGACAATAGCAGCAGTAGGTCATGTGATGGAATGAGTAGAGCGTGGTCAATGCACCTCAGGTTGCGTCATCCTTGAGGTCGAGTATGAGGACGGTTCATCCGTATCCTAGCCACTGCACCAAAAGTATTGAACGCAGCATAACAGAGCAGAGAACGTGAATATGGAGAATCTCTCTGCCTTAATAATATAACAACAGTGACTTCACATACATATGATGGCCAACCTTTCCTTACTTCACTTACTGATTGAAAGTTGAAGCTAATGTCGTACCTAGTATACTGGCACTTGTATATCAGATTGGGAGTTCGTCCGTCCGTCCGTCCACCCATCTATCCATCCATCCACCCACACACTCATCCATCTATTCATCCATTCATCCACACATCCATCCATCCATCCACCCACACACACACACACACACACACACACACACACACACACACACACACACACACACACACATCCATCCATCCAGCCACACACTCATCCATCCGTCCACCCACACACCCATCCATCCATCCATCCATCCATTCATTCATTCATTCATTCATTCATCCATCCATTTATCCATCCATCCATCCACCCACACACCCATCCATCCATCCACCCACACACACACACCCATCCATCCATTCATCCATCCACCCACCCACCCATTCATCCACCCACACACACCCATCCATTCATCCATCCATCCACCCACCCACACACACCCATCCATCCATCCACCCACACCCATCCATCCATCCACCCACACACCCATCCATCCACCCACCCATTCATCCACCCACACACACACCCATCCATCCATCCATCCACCCACACCCATCCATCCACCCACACACCCATCCATCCATCCATCCATCCACCCACACACCCATCCATCCACCCACACACACACACACACCCATCCATCCATTCATCCATCCACCCACACACTCATCTATCCATTCACCCATTCTCCCACACACCCATCAATCCATTCATCCACTTACACACCCATCCATCCATCCACCCACCCACACACCTACCCATCCACCCACACACCCATCCATCCATTCATTCATCCATCCACCCACACCCATCCATCCACCCACACACCCATCCATCCATCCATCCACCCACCCATTCACCACCCACACACACACACACCCATCCATCCATTCATCCATCCACTCACACACCCATCTATCCATTCACCCATCCTCCCACACACCCATCAATCCATTCATCCACTTACACACCCATCCATCCATCCACCCATACACTCATCCATCCACCCACACACCCATCCATCCATTCATCCATCCACCCACACACCCGTCCATTCATCCACCCATCCATCTATCCATCCATCCATCCACCCACACACCCATCCATCCATCCACCCACACACTCATCCATCCATGCATCAATCCACCCACACACCCATCCATCCATTTATCCATACACCCATCCACCCACCCACCCACACACCCATCCATTAATCCATCCATTTATCCATCCACCCACCCACACACCCATCCATCCATTCATTCATCCAAGTATGAATAAAAAGATAAATTTTCTTGACTAGCTTTAAAACTTAGAGCGCAGAGAGAGGGGCAAGAAATATAATTATTTAAATATCTTGTAAGAGGAATGGAGAGTGCAGCAAAGAGCATAATTACAGTTTATCAGAGGTTGCATTTTACGACATCCGTTACGAATGTACGTAGGTGTGAGATGTAAAGAGTAGGCGAAATAGATATATCCCAAGAACACATGCACACCTTCTTTGACCACTTGCACTCACAGTCGTTCGTCTAAAGATTATCCAACTTTAAGTGCGTTTTTATTAGTGATTAATAAACTTTTAAAATTAAAATTATGCCGAGGTTATATGAGCGTCGCCAGTATGCCAGAATTTTGTCTCGCAGGAGTTATTTCCATGTTAGTAAATGTACTGACATGAGCCTGTCGCATTTAAGCACACTTAAATGCCATCGACCTGGGCCGGGATCGAACCCGAAACCTAGGTACAGAAGGCTAGCATTCTACCGACCGCGCCACCCAGGTCGACTGAATAAACTTATAGTTAGGCGTATGTAAAAATGTAACGAGACTTAAAATATGAAATCATAAGAATACTGAAAAGAATAAAATTTCGATTGCTCTAAGAACATAAATACTAAGAAAAAACTAATAAATGAATATATCTCAGATTCTGAAATATTGACAAGACAGGAAATATTAAAGAGAAAAAATGAGAAAGAGAAAGCTGAGAAAAAGAGAATAAAGGTGTGAAAAAAGGTAAATGAAGGAGGGAGAGAGGAAAGATAGAAAGATGAGAAAAAAGAAAGTTAAGACGAGAAAAAGGAATGAAAGAAAGAGAAAAAAGGGAAGGAGAAAAAGCTGAGATAAAAAAGGTGAGAAAGAGAAGAAAATGCTGTAGAAATATAAAAAGAAAGTACGGAAACAAAAAAAAAAGCAAGTTGAGAAAAAAGGTGAGAAATACTAGAGAAAGGAATGGAGAAGAAAGAAAGAAAGGAAGGAAAGAACAGTGAAAGATAAGTAGGCCTAAATAAAGAAGATGAGAGAAAGGAAGAAAAGAGGAAAAGGAAGGAGGAAAGAATGAAAAAAAGAGAAAAGTGAGGAAAAGAAAGTTGAGCAAGACGGGAAAAAGGGAGAGGAAGAGAAAATGGAAAGAAGCAAAGAGGAAAAGGAAAGCCGGAAAAATGAGAAAAAGGAAGACGATAAAGACGAGAAAAATGAGAGGAAGAGGAAAACAGAGGAAAAGAGGAAAGCAGAAGGGAAACAGAAAAAGGAGGGAAATATGAAAAAGGAGGGAGAGAAAGGAGAAAGGACGAAAAAAGAAAATAAGGAGGGAAAGAGAAAAAGAAGAGAAAGAAAAGAAATCGTGAGAAAGGTGGGAAAAAGACGAGAAAGAGGAAAAAGGAGGGAAAGAAAAAAGAGAAAAAAATGAAGGAAAGATGAAGACAAGAAAAGGAAGGAGAGAAAAAATTGAAAAAAGAAAAGGTAGGAATAGAAAAGGGGATAATATACGAGAGAAAAATAACAGATAAAGGAAGACAATTATGATGCAAGTATAAAGAGCGATAATAAAACTGAGGAAAAGATAATGTAGCTGAGAGGTCGGTAAATGAGAAGGAAAGCAAGCTAGGATGGAGGGAATGATGTAAATGAGTAAAATGTATAGAACTGGAAAAGAAAAAAGATCAAATGATGAGAAAGGAAAGTATACAATGATGATGATGATGATGACGACGACGACGACGACGACGACGACGAGAACGTGCTTCTAGCATTTTAAGAGTTACTTAAATGACAAGCGCCATCTACAGTCATCTAGTCCAAATATTTTACTGACAAGTACTCCTTTACCTGGCACTTTGAAAGAGCTGGAAAAATTTACGCGACTGTCAGCTCGGTGTGTCATATCATAAATTATCCGGGGTGGATTAAATTTTAATAGAATTTAACAGACGCCAGATTTCGCACGTTGCAATCACCACTGGCTGTAATTCAGTTTTAGAGTGTAATTCTCTTATGAGGGTAATAGACTGTACGTTACACAGATTTACTGTACTGAGCATGCTCGTCACAATCCCAGATAAAAGAGCCGCCGTCGTAACCCAACTATAGTAATACGTAACAATTCCAGCCTCTGTTGCATGACGGTACTTCTTAAGCAGAATATATGTATAATTGTATCATGTGATTCTATAATTTTATGCCGCACAGAAACAAGAAGCAACATCTGAAACGACGCACACTTGGTGAGTATACATTTTAAGAAGATATTATTTAGTATCTAGTTCGAAAGCCATGGTCTTTTCGCAGCCAATATATATATATATATATATATATATATATATATATATATATATATCAATTTCTGAGAAAAATAAATGAATGAACAAAATAAAATAAAATTCTTCGGTGCAGAGGTTAGCAATAGTGCATAAAAATAATTTACGATCTCTTCTCATGTAGGGGAAAGTACCCATCAATGTACCAGCTATTTCTTATTTTATCTAACAAACACAATGCCTTAAAATTCCGTTCATAGGCTTGAACAATTACATTACTAAAGTCGCGACGCTGTTATTCCCGGCGTGACTCCTCCTCTTTGCTTACGTGTCTTAGGAAGTCAAGGCTCTATAAAGTCTAGGTAAGTAGTATCGTTCGCCATTTTTGTTCTTTCGTTGCCGAGCTACCAGTCGAGGGATCTATTTGCCACACCGTTAAACATTATCATGTCGTAGCTCCTATGATAATAAATAAAACGCGCACTAATTCAGCAAATAACTGAGCAGCAAATAACGTCCTCGTGTGCTTTCTGCGAACGCCAACGAAAGAGCCCAAATGGCGGGCAATTATATATTAAGTATTTATCCAGCCTTAGGAAATTCTTTACATCTTCATCAGCGAATCACAAGACGCACACGTTTAAATGTAGCCAACCTGCAACGTGATTGGCTGCCGGAAATTAGAGCGACGGGACTATAATAAGGAAGTACCAGGGATACATCCTACTTATATCTGTTTAAAGATTAGCTCACTTAAAATTCGGTTATCGGTTCAATGAAGGCGACAGTGTTCTATGAATGGACCACCATATTCCCATGAATGGACCAAAAGAAAAATTAAAAAAAAAAAAATCTCAAAATAATGTCAACAAATGACAAATCATAACAATGAATAAACATAGATTCGATTAATGGATATTGAAGTTACTTTTAATCCAATTGTAATAGTATTTTGAAACTGAAAATCATTAAAAACACAGTCCTTGTCATTTCAATGTTTTAAAGTTTATGCTATTTCAAATTAGCTGATAGAGTAGTTAAAAATGTTAGCATACAACTTTAAATTACATGATAGCAAATAATGATGTGGTTGTACAGTAGTGGCAAAAAAAAAACCGGACCGACTCTTGCAGCTGATTTCAAAGTCACAGATTCAAATTTTTCTAGTCACAAAACACATCCATCTTGTATAATTAATTATAATAATGAAATTTATTGCATTTGTTCGATTCTTACCGTCTTTTGTTTCCTCCAGTGCCTCAAACTTACAGACAAAAAATTTTGAGAGTCTTATTTTCATCTGGCATCAATTTTAGCCTATATTTCTACCTCTATTCGGCAACGATAACTGCGTATTTTTCATTAAATAGCAGTACATACCTCTGGCTTCAGTATCCATATTCAAATTACCACAGTTTGCCACAATATACACCACAGGATTCTTTTATATCAGCTACAAGGGTCGGGTCGGTTTATTTTTTTGCCACTACTGTACATATGAAATTATTTTCTGGAGTCTGAGATTATTCTTATACTGTAGATAAAACAGTCTTCCTTTTCAAGACACACATGTCACACGAAGTTTTTCTTTTAACTCCACCTAACATTTGCACAAGTTTCATGTACCCATTTCTTGCAAAACATACACTGAATCATATTTTCCTCGATGGTTTTTTCATACACGAAACAAAACCAGAAGTCTTGATTTTGGTCGATTCCTGAAGGGAATTGGTTTCCATGAATGATCCATTTTAAAATGCAGTCCATTCATGGGAACTCCAACTGGTCCATCCATAGCGACTTCGCAATTTTCTAATTACACTTCAAGAGCGCTGAAGAGGTTACACAAAATTTATGAATATAAAACTAAAAAGGAAGCAGACAGAACACTGCTTCCAGCTATATATGTCATTTCATAACTTACTGTCATTAAACCGATCTGTTCTGTACTTAAAGTTACTTTAAAATTCTAGTAAAAATAACAAAAACGTATCTGGGCTTCTTGTTCAGCCCACGTGTTTGCTGCCGCCACCTAAGACAACTCAGGAGTGACATACACGAGGGGGAACCTTGAGGTGACGTTTCACGCATACGCAGTCAATATGACCAAGAATATGGCAACGGTCCATTGAAAGCAACGGTTCATCGAAGACTACTTTCCCCTATCTATTAGATTTTTTTTAATAAATTAATCAACATGGTTTATAAGTTAATAAATACACTTACAAGTGTTCCAGTGGCAATTGATCATGGACTTCGATAACATTCTTTACTGATGGACTAACCAGAAGTTCCTTCAATAATTTTTCATGACAATGTCGATGGATGTCACCATTGCATACATGATAATTTGTACACAACACAAAACGTAACTTAACGCTATGACGTGCTTTGTCACTTTTTGGTGTCTGTCTTAAACGTAGAGGGTTACGTTACCTTTACAAAATAAATTAAGTCCTCAAAGTTGTTATTGGAGATATAATTAATTTCCCTAAACCATAATTTATGGAGATATGCTGACTACACGGTTTTTATTGGCAGTTTTTTTCCTTTTTTCTGTTAGAAAAAGAAAATCGCCAAGATAATATTGAGTAAATAAACATTACGATCTCTTTAATTAAAGCTCATTTTTAAAATGATTTGATATGTATCATGCTTAAGAGAATAATCAATTTCTGTGTAACGAAAATAAACAAAATTTGCCTATTACGAGCAGCGTATGAAAAACAGTTTTAAACAGATTGATGGAAGACAGACAGCTGGATAGACAGATGTTATGTCAAAAACATCTTTTCTTGGCATCAGGGGTACTACTGTACAGTAAGTATTCACAAGTAGAGGAACTTCTTACGTGGTCACCAAGGCGCATGGTCACTACTTAACACAACTCAGAGCAACACAAGACAAGAGACGGCCATTCAGACATTATTCCTTCCTGAGAATCAAATTGGTTCCACTTGATTTGTAGTCGGAAATATTACAGATTGAACTAAACTAACGGATGAATGAAATACATGATTTAGAAAACCTCATACAACTAGTTATTTAATGGAGTAATTTTCTACAACAAAATATTCAGTTAAATATACCTATATATCATATCCCTCCGCACAGCCCCACGAGATCTGCACAGACTGTGTGCACGAGTTGTAGGACTTCAGTAAACATATTCACGCTTCAACTGTCTTCCTCGCCCATGGCCTTAAACTATTGGCCAAGGATTACGTACTCAGTTGTTTTCAACTTTGGAGTATGGACAGAAATCCGCAAAACCACGCAGACAGATGACTTCAGTAGGCCGATCCTTAGTTCGGTCACAGAGGGAATTACTTGCGGGAATATAATTTTAAAGCCATTTGCATTTAAACCTACTTCCTGGTGGTGTACTGTAGGTCTTTTATTTCTTTGTACTTATCCTAATATTTTCACATATCATAATAACTGAAAATCACTAAACGCAAATTTACATTTCTTTAACTTTAACCCTTAATTGACAAAACTTCATTTCTCACACTAGTTTATTAAACCGTGTCGGACTGTAAAGAAAACAACTATCGCAATGTCCTTATTTTATATGTTGTACAATATTCCCTTTTATGAGGTTCAGAAGATCGTAATGGAAATTCTGAAGGCCTCTCTTCAAATTCTACACTATCATCTATATGTTAACACGTAAATCTTTGTTTTAATGTACAAATCGAATCATTATTTTGCTTGTTTCATTTCCCTTTATATTTTATTTATGTTTGTTAATTCCGGATCCCAGTGGTCAACCTCACTTGAGGACGGATGATTTGAAATAAATCTTAGTAGTACTGTGAAATTTTAATTTTCCTACAATTTTTTTTCTATTGTTCTATTAAAATTACAGCATATAGCCTATTAACCTGTTGTTTCCTATAAGATACTTTGTCAATTTAAGGGTTAACTGTTATATAAAGTACGGTAGAAATAACTAGTCAATTTGAAACGCGAGGCATCTATAACCTATTCAAACTTTTATTATAGGGCCTAGAATAAGATAGAACAATATCTGCCATTTTCAAAATATTACTTGACAACCTTCTTATAACCTGAGGAAAAAGAAATCTTTGAGAAGGCCGAGACGTAGATGGGAGGATATTATTCAAATGGATTTGAGGGAGTTGGGCTATGATGATAGGGACTGGATTAAGCTTGCTCAGGTTAGGGACAGATGGCGGGCTTATGTGAGAGCGGCAATGAACCTTCGGAGCCATTTGAAGAGTCCACTGCAAGAATGATGGATGTCATTTGGAATACATTTTTCAGGAGAAGCAATTGAAAGTTTGAAATGCTTAGCGCTCAAAGCTTAACTGTGATTTTCCGATCATTACTGCCATATAACTCTCTATGTACATTCTGTATGTCTTAAGCTATGCATTGACAGTCTTGGTTCATTTTCGACAAGAAAGTGACATCCATCATTCTTGCAGTGGACTCTTCATGTGTAAGTAACCTTCTTATAACTTGTTAAAAAAATTATATCGGCAAAATGTCAACCTTCCTTTCTCATATACATCTAAAATCTCACCGAAAGTTCCGCACTACTCTTCTGGTCATTTCCGACGGTACTGCAGCGATTTTAAGCCGGTAACACTCCCAGTTCGTCGAACGCCCTTGGGTTACGTTTGAAGATTAATTTATAAATACTGATTTTACTCCCCGATTCATTTGTGTACTCCTAGATCATATATGTAACAGATAGCTCATCCCTATGTTAAAATCGGCAGCACTTTGAAGAGAACAACCGCCAGGATCACCACCCGTCCGCCGTAAACGAACACGAGATGGCAGTACAGTCGCTAATGAAATTCAAATGAGAATTATGACGTGACTCTTTATGTAACAACTAGATGGCAGCATAGTAAACCTGACAAATATCGTCAAAGCCTGTAACGCCGAGCTATCTGGGTATATATGATTTAGAGCAGGCCTCTCCGAGCCGGCTCACAGCTCATGAGCGGAATGCAGGTATTAGCTGCGCTCTGTATAAGGGTGGACTGGAAGAAGGGGTGATCTCGTACAAAATGTACACAAGGTGTTCATGAAATGAATTCCCGTTCAGTGTTTACAAAACTATCTTGGACTATTATTAATAAATAAATAAATATTTATTTTACAGAAATAATAGAAATTCTATAGCTACTTAAATGTACAACATCATTTTTTTTTTATATTTTTATTTATCAGTACATGAAAATGAGGTTTTATGCTGTTGGCAGCTGAAAGGAACAGTAGCCTACTGATCGTAATGAAACATCAGTTACAGATGTTCGATGTCTGCCTTTATTAAAGTTGATTATAGGAAACAATTGCTCACAAATATAAATGTTGAGCCAAACATAGCAATCATTTTCACAGCCAGCCTGTGTAGTCGTGGATATTATTGCTAATGTTTAGTCTTGTAAAACTCAACCAGGCTAGTAGTATAATTCAAACGATCTTTAGCCCTTAGGTCACACTGAAAATCAACAAGTTCGAGCTGTAAATCGTTAAATGTTAAATGTTATGTTCCGTCTTTTAGATTCCTCCATACTGTACTGTAGCAGTAGATAAGCAACGTGAAACAGTTACTGAGAATAGGCCTATACACTGCACTCCGCTAGATAAATGAGTCATCGTTTCCCTCTCCTCTACCTATATCATGTCTATGTCATTCTGACGTATCTTCCTCTCCGTTTCGGCGAGCGGTAGACACCGCTCTTCCGCTCCAAAGGAGCGCTGTTTGTGCAGGCCTGATCTAGAGTGTACTGGCGTTCAAAGATACCTGGGCTATAATTTTCTGATCGTGCAAACTATTTTATTTTTTTTTAAGTTTATAAAACCGGTTATTCTGTGTGGCTGTGAGACATGGACTCTCACTTCGAGAGAGGAACAGAGGTTAAGAATGTTCGAGAATAAGGTGCTTAGGAAAATATTTGGGGCTAAGATGGAGTTACAGGGGAATGGAGAAAGTTGCACAAAGCAGAAATGCATGCATTATACAGCTTATGCATTTTGTCAAGACACTCGTAATGTGCAGTACGGGAACAACGTTTCCGTGGAGGAGGTAGGAGTAGAAGGGAAGGTCGGCGGTGTGTCTACCGAGTTCAAGGCAAAGAGTAATCCATTCCCCTATAATTCGTAAGTAGATTTATCCCATCTCGTGCGCAGCTCTGTAGGACGAGTGGTAGGAGTGTCTTGACAAAATGCATGAGCTGTATTCTTCACTTAACATAATTTAGAACACTGGATCCAGATGTTTGAGATGGGCAGAGCATGTAGCACATATGAGTGAATCCAGAAATGCATATAGTGTGTTAGTTGGAAGACCTTTGGAGATGCCGAGAGGATAATATTAAAACAGATTTGAGTGGGATGGGATACGATGGTGGGACTGGATTGATCTTGCTCAAGGTAGGGACCGATGGCAAGCTTATGTGAGGGCAACAATGAAGCTCCGGGTTCTCTAAAAGCCAAAAGTAAGTAAACGAATTTTCTAAGCCTGACATGTTAAAACCATGGATTACGAAAGGACAAACTTTAAAATAGTTCCACTAGTTCTCAATATCCACTCATATATCATAACTTTATATCAAAGGAAACAAAGCACTGATATCGATCTCCAACGAAAATTAAAGGTACAGAACACATCCTTAATATATTTCTGCATCTGTAAAATATTATATACGTAAAAAATAACGTAAAACAGTGACATAAATTGCGTTTATTTATTTATATATTTATTCATTTATTTATTTATACATTTATTCATTCCTTTATTTATTCATTCCTTTATTTATTCATTCCTTTATTTATTTATTTATTTATTTATTTATTTATTTATTTATTTCATCAAAGGAAACAAAGCACTGATATCGATCTCCAACGAAAATTAAAGGTACAGAACACATCCTTAATATGAGCCGTTCAGAGCAAGAGTGGTGTAAGTAAAAAATGAGTAATGAGGGTTAAAGTAAACATTCTGTAAAATACAGCGTAAAGTAGCAATTAATATTCATTTTATTTAAACTATTAGTAGACAGAGAATAGCAAGAAGACCATATTAATTGCTACTTTGCACTGTATTTTACAGAATTTTTAATTTAAACCTCATTACTCAATTTTGACTTACACCACTTTTGCTCTGAACGGCTCATATATTTCTGCATCTGTAAAATATTATATACGTAAAAAATAACGCAAAACAATAACACAAATTGCGTTTATTTATTTATTTATTTATTTATTTATTTATTTATTTATTTATCTACTTAGTTACCTATTTGGCTATCTTTTTATTTATTTATCTATCTATTTATTATTTATTTGTTGGTCTATTTATTTATTCATTTACCATTTATTTACTTATTTTCTATTTGTTCAAATTTATTCATCTCTCTCTCTACATTTAAATATTCATTCCTTCATTTTCATTTATGATATTATTTGTGTTTAGATTTTTAATTTGTGTATTTATCTTTCGAGGATATTCATTATTGTAAAAGAAATGTTTTGGTTAAATTACCAAATCTAGTACGACTTTTGTACGCATTAAAATATTTTGCATTTCAATCGAAAGTTTATCTATGTTTTTCAAGGGACATTGCTTAACTGGGATACGACTGGGTCAAAATCAAAACATAAATATTGTAAGTTTCTAATGTTTATTAACTAATAATTCGTTAAATGCACGTACTCCTTTATGATGGGTCGACATTGGTACATTAATTTTTTTTTTGTAAAAAAAGGAATAAAGTATAAGTTTGCAGAGCCATTTAGTTAATTGGAAATACTTGTCTGGCACTCGCATTAGCAGGGGAGGCTGTAATAACAATTAAGATGGCTGTAGTTATGATAGAAAACGAAGTCGAACGCCATCGCAGGAGCAGGTGGGCTAACCTGTGTTATCCAATTATCCATACAGATTGCAAACTTCGCATTCAATCCCATTTTGCTCACCTGGTTTATAGTAAAACTGAAGCATAGGATTTGCGATAGGGGATATTTTACCAATACTGGAATTGTATATCCATTTGCATACCTGATCAGAGAGGAGGGGGCATTGTTTGCTTCTATCCCCATTACATTGGACCTGCCCACAAGTGTCAATATAGAACCAGGCGACGTTCAAGTGAATTAAAGATTGGATTAAATAACACAGTGCAGAAAGGTAATTACATTCCTTTGGTTTCAAATAAAGTAAAAACTGCACCGCTGCGCTGTCTGTTCCTATAGCCGATCAAAACGAGGTATCTAATAAATTTATAAAAAATGAATCAATATGCCTCTCTTCTGTGGTTTAAGCGGTAGCATTCCTAGCTATAAATCCAGAGATCCTGAGATCGATTACCGATAGCAAATCATAGGTGCTGAGACTGGATATGACCTCTCTTATGTTTATCCTAAGTTGTTTTAAAAATTTCTCACCACATGGTAAGTCATCGCAATTGTATTGGTTAAAATTAAGGGAAAATATAAGCCAAAATATTATTGGTTAATTAATATATATGCATATACCGTGTCCATAAATTATCTTTACAACTTCAAATGTAAATAACTAAATAATGAAATGAGGTATCTCAGTTGTTTTTTTTTTTCATGTGAAAGAGAATCTCTCAAAGTTTTGTTTTTACCACCTCAATGCACTTCTACGTGTGCCCCCCTTGTCGCCCTTAATATATCAAGGCGATAATCGATTTCCTGCCATGTCAGCTGTAGTACCTCCACAGTAACTGATGCGATGGCGTCTTGAATTCTTTGTCGTAGGACTTGAATATTGGGAACTGGCGTCTGGTACACAATATCCTTTGTATAACCCCACAAAAATAAATCCAAGGGGGTTATGTCGGATGATCGTGGTGGCCAAGGGAGTGGGCCATCCCTTCCAATCCATCTCCTAGGAAAATGGTTAACTAAGGATATGCATACCTCCAGAGCCCAGTGCGGTGGTGCACCATCCTGTTGGAAAAAGACACCTGGTTGGAGATGCTCTAGTTGCGGGAAAACAAATTTCTCTAGCATATCCAGATAAATATTGGTGTTAACAGTCTCTTCTGCGAAGAAAAAAGGGGCCAATGATTTTATTGTGCATAAGACAGCACCACACATTAACCTTTGAACTATGACGATTGATTTCTCGAATCTCGCGAGGCTTTGCACACCCCAAATCCGACAGGTTTGGATTGGGAGGGATGATCCACTCCCTTGGCCACCACGATCACCCGAAATAACCCCCTTGGATTTCTTTTTATTGGATTATTTTACGACGCTGTATCAACATCTAGGTTATTTAGCGTCTGAATGATATGAAGGTGATAATGCCGGTGAAATGAGTCCGGGGTCCAACACCGAAAGTTACCCAGCATTTGCTCGTATTGGGTTGAAGGAAAACCAGATAACTTGCTCCGACCGGGGGGGGATTTCTTTTTGTGGAGTTATTCAAAGGATATTGTGTACCAGACGCCAGTTCCCAATATTCAAGTCCTACGACAAAGAATTCCAGACGCCATCACATCAGTTACTGTGGAGGTACTACAGCGGACATGGCAGGAAATCGATTATCGCCTTGATATCCCAAGGGCGACAAGGGGGGCACACATAGAAGTGCATTGAGGTGGTAAAAACAAAACTTTGAGAGATTCTCTTTCGCATGATGAAAGTAGAACTGAGATACCTCGTTTCGTTATTTAGTTATTTACATCTGAAGTTGTAAAGATTATTCATGGACACGGATATATATCATAATTACCAGTGACGCGACAATCCATGGATGACTCAGGCCGACTAACAGACTGCTGATCTCACGTTTACATGACTCAGCAGAGACGAACGATCAACTAACCAGTATGGAGGCAACGAGTGGTAAGCAGATGATCTCTCTCTCCCAGCCCTTATGACTGGTTTAACCAACCCCAGGCCATAAGCTTGAAACGGTGGAACCAAAAAGATGTACTAGTATGGCCGTCAAATTACCCACAGTTCATCTCTTTTTCCGGTGTGTTTATCAGCTGTTTTGTTCATATTATTACGATTACAAATTGTGTTATTGTGAATATTTCAAAAGTGTAGTCAAGTCAGCAGGTGTTATTTTTTTTAATAAGTAAGCTAATGTTCTGTTCGGCTCAACTGTAGAATATATCCGTTGATGTGTCCCCTATGTTTTAACATATGAAGTAATGCCAACATCCTTCTTGATAAGAGAAAGAATGTGGAAATGAAGTGTTCAGTCTATGTCACAACCATAACGCTTTTAATAAATATACAGTGAAATGTACTTTGATATAATAATCTGCTAAAATACTCCTGTTACCTCCACATCCATTTTAAACAGTCTACGTATGACTGAAACCGATAGTAGCAATTTAATATTTGACAATTGGCGGTATTTTGCGGTGGATTATGGGATGTAAAAGGTGTAGTTTGACGTCATATCCGTCACACCGATTTGAAGCATATTTGCCTGGATTACTCGCTCCTTTCTTTTTATCCTCTCAGGGTTTAACTCTCCAAATTTCGATGGTGAGTGGTCGGAACTCAAGAAAATGTCTTCTATCGTGAGGACTCGAACTCGTTAGTCCAGTGCATGATACCATCAATCACACAGCTATGGTGTCGGACAGTAAAATATAAATAAATAAATAAATAAATAAATAAATAAAACAAAAAAGAACAAATAGATGATGAAAAATAACAGAATGAGAAAAATGACAAACAAGTAAACAATAGCAGTTAACAGAATAAGCTAACAAGAAGAAAAATGATAATGGCGCATCAGTTTTTTCAGTATACTGAATTAGAGTCCATATAGGTGTTTCCGTAAGAGTTTGGCTGACACTCTAATTATGAGGAGGGCCAGTTCATTTAGAAAACATTTGTGCAGTCCTAGGGTCTTACAGAATTGAGAAGAGAAGTTAGGTATCCTTCCTCTTGCTCCAAACATCAATCCTGTGACGCTGATATGGTGAAGTTGGTATCTATCTTTATAATACGGGGTGGTTGGAACGTAGATTGCTCGTTTCTCCTCGTGTGTACGTCTTCAGGCTGTCCTTTATATGTTTCAAACCTGACGGTGGGTTCAATGATCATACTCTGAGACAGGGTTTCGCTAATGGCGATTATGTCAATGCGTCTGTTACTGCCATTGTCGGAAGTTCCGTGGACTTCTTCATAGACGGTGTATTTTAGTTTTCTAAGGGCATCGGCCAATTTAGTTCTAATTGCATAATGCCTATGTATATGCAATGTTTCACCATAAGGGCAGGCTCCCAGGACATGTCCAAGGGTTTCTATCTCACTGAAGTATCGCCTGCAGTGATTGTCCTGAGACCTACCGGTATGGCTCTTACAGCACTTACGTTGGCAGTCATTTTTATAGCCTCCTTCCATTCACCGCTAGTCATTCCATCGGGCTTAGTTATCCATTTGTTAGAGGGAGTGAATTCACTGTACAGAATAATGCCCTTTCCCTTTTGAGGTAAGTTGCACCATGCGTTATATTCTCGTTCGCGTAATACTGTCCTAATTTTTCTGGTGTTTATTACTCTTCTTGTAGAAGTTAGGGGTCCAGTTCCATCGATTATTATTATTATTATTATTATTATTATTATTATTATTATTATTATTATATTTAAATTTATTACAATACACATTTTTATAAAAATGTAACATATATAATACATGCAATCACTTGCTTATACAAATTAATTGTTGTTTAATTGCAGCCTAAATGGATCTCGGACAGCATCCAGATTGCAATGTATAAAACTTGCGTTATTTTCCTAAACTTGATTGGTGTTCATATCCGAAGTGACATGTTTCATTGATATTATTTACTATAGCTTAGGAAGTATATCAAGCTAGTTAATTACACGAGATTACTATAAAGCATTGAATTACCGATCTAATGAGACTAATTACAGTATGATTAATTTCGTCATATTACTCACCAAGACTAGCGCTGAAAATTTCACTTCAGAATACTGAGATTGTCGCTGACGGCCAGTGTTGCCAACCATACGATCTGGATCGTACAAATGCGATAATTTGATATGATGTACGATCCAACCCGCGGATAGTACGCAAAATGTGTGATCTACGATCCTGTCGACAAAGAGAGTAAAACATTAAAAAAGAGAAGGTTTTAAACATTTATTGCAATCAACGACATTTGAAATTGTATATATACTGTACATTTCTGCAGTATTATGGGTATATTTCACTTATACACTTAAAGTAGTTATACAGCACGGCACTTAAGCTGTTATGTTGCCTGAACCTGGAGACATAGGCGAGCAATGTTATAAAAATATGTTTTGCGATAGTTGACTGTACAATAGTTGTAGCGCTCGATTTTGGTAAACATTATTATAGCGACAAGAAATCACGTAATGTCCATTACTTGTGGCTATTAAAAAACGATACTGACAACTATTCCTTTGTTTATTTCCAAATATCTCAAAGAAATGATCTCTCCAATCCTCACAATAGTCTAAATATAATTACTGTTTCCACAATGTTGGGTTCACAACCAAATTGCACCAAGTCCACCAGTGATCAGTTTGTGGATTAATACAATCTCGGATGAAGAAATCTTAGATTTATTCATTTCCGTAAGAAACCAAGTCCATAACTCATTTGTTACTCCACAGAGGGCAGAATTTCCTATGGAAGGTGAAGGTTGCTAAGCATGAGCCAGGAACTTTAAGACTTAATTTCTCAAAATTATTCCAGAATGACTTGGTCCACTCCGGTTGTGAGCCCCTCACATAAGCATGTAATAACTAATAAGTTGATTATAATGTTTTAAGAATCCCATAACAGAAAAAGGAAAAAAAAAAAAAACATACTCAAAATATGGGCCCATTTTGTGCATACTGTTACAGTACTTGCTTGTTTCAGTCGTGTTTCGTGGTAGTGCACGAGCAGTAAGAAATCAGGTGTCATTGTGATAGTTTCTGACGTGAAATAGTCGCAATGGAATCAGAAGATAGTGACAGTGGTCCTAGTAGGTCCTACTCCCAAAAATCTACATCCAGTGTACTTAAATATACAGGACGGAAGAAAAATTGTAGAAAATTATGGTAAACAATTCCTAAATAAAGCTTGGTTCTGCTTTGATTAAAGAAACTGTAAAAGGGCTAGATGTAGGTTCCGGCTCTTCTGTTCCTGCTGTTGTTGATCCCTCTGAGGATACTCCCAAGGTAAGGAGAAAACAAAGTGTTTAAAAATCATTTTGTACCCTGATATTTAATTTTTAACAATTATTTCCTTGCAAGAATAAAAATGTCGCTAGATAAAAAACTGTAAAATAATCAAAATTGGCATATTTTCCATGATGTGTACGATCCTCTAATCAAAAGTACGATAATTTGGAACTAATTTTGCGATGCAATCAAGCCTCAGAGTTGGCAACGCTGCTGACAGCGCACTGTGGAATTTGTATGGCTGGGAACGTACAATACAAGCCGTTTCCTCCAAAGGCATGTTTTTCACTGTGGAAGGTCTGGGATACAATATATTCAAGTGGTATTGTAACAACTTATGATGTTTCAAAAATTTGGCTTAAAGAAATGAAATGGCGTTATTAGCCACCTGGCGTTAACTGCCCAAGTTAGCCCTAAAATATCACCAGGGAAAGAATGTACTCACAAGGTAAGATCAGTATTTTTTAATATTATATAAATGTTATACCAAATTCGTGAGATAATAAAAGAGGTAAGAACAAGTAATTTTGAAACACGTAAGAGTTATCACTAGACAGCGGAAAAAAAGTTAAATAAAAGTCATGTTTACGGTTTACAAGTATTGTACGCATAGACTATGGCATGAGATGTGCACGCTTCTCAAGTAGGAGCTACAACACGGTACCGTCCGCAGAGAGCACCACGCGAACACCGAAACAACTGCCGCTCTGCGTTCTCAGTCAGTCCTCGTCCGTACGTGAACAGAGAACATTGAGATACGTAAACATATTCTTCACTTGTGTTCAGTGAAGTGATCATAATGCCGAAGACATATGTTAAAAAACATAGGGTGTATTCTTTAGTACAAGAATATGGTGTCCACATTTTTAGTAGTGATACTGGTGAAACAATTGAGTGTCTGTTATGTATGTGTGCATTAAAAAAGATAACAAAACAATCGATAGAACATCACTGTAAACACAGAAATACTTGAAAAATGTTGCTCGTATGTCAGAAGAAAATAAGGGTTAATAATTTAATATTAATCCAGCAATCTAAACATCGGCTCTTTTTTCACTCAGTTATTACTAGTATTATTATTACTAACTTTATTATCATATTTATGTGACCTTTGTTTCTTAAGTCTACAAAGTATGTATATTTATGTAACGGAACTGTCCCCGAACACGAGCTTTGCTCTTTCGGGGTACTTTAATGTAAAGTTTTTATGTATATGTTATTATTAAATAAATATAAAAAAAAGTTCAAATTCCGCCTCAAATATGAAATGTGACTTGCCAGGATATGTGTCGAATGATAAGTTCCAATATTCTATTCAAAACGTTGAACAATCCTCACTTTAAAGGGTTTATAGAAAAGTACACAAAATATGCCATTACAATAGTTATATCAACGTACAACCAATATTCAATGATTATTCCGTGTGTCAATTTACATTTCCCCCGGACTATACCTGCACGCGACTCTAGTGTACCTACTGTGCTTACGTAAACAACCCTCTGACGAGACAAACTACTCGCGTTGTAGTTACCTTCACGTCCGAATGACTTTTTTTCCGCTGTCTGGTTATCACGTTATCAGTTATGCACAAGCCATAGAGTCAATGACAAGCGAGAAGGGGAAGCCTTTAATTCTGATCGATGGGTTCAAATTTAGACATCACAAGGATCTACAGAACAATATTTCGCGTTGGGCATGCTGCATGAAATTTTGTAAATGTTTCATAAAGTTAAATGTTAAAAATGAAACACAACAACACAACCACAACAAACCAGGCCAAGTGTTAATCAGCAGTATGGGAAGAATTTGCAGCAACAATGAGAATGACTAATGGCTGTGAGTCATTTCATTCAGAACTTAATAGTCTATTTTATACTGCTCACCCAAACATTTACCATTATATAGAAGTTTTGAAAGAAATACAAAGCGGAACAAACTTAAAACTACGTACTGATAAAGCTCTGCCATTTAAACAGGCAAGGAGGGAGAAAGAAGTTTTTATTCGTAAAAACATGGCTGATTTGCACCAAGGTCATATAACAAGATTGGATTTCATCCGGAATCTGTCATTTAGGTTGCAACCAATAAGGTACGTTTGTAATTTTATGGTGAAAATGCAATTTATGAACTTTAATACATTTATGATGAAAAATGACACTACCAACATTGTATGGTGAGGTTAAATCCCAAATCTCTCCCCAGTGCATATGAAGGGAAGGCATATGTCATTGCTGATACTGATTCGTTCGTCGGATGGGAACGTTAAGCCTGACGGCCCCCTTGGTGCTATTCGACAAAAGTAGGCTACGTGCCGGCACCGGGTTTCCCCTTCTCCCTTCCTCACCATCATTATCCTCACCCATTCCCTACACTACACTTAACACGAACACTTAGCATATACTCATCCTAGTACACAGCATAACTCTTCACATCATGCATAACGTAGCCCGCCGAAGTGGTGTGCAATTTGAAAATGGGTCACAGTCCTGCCATCTATCCGCAGTATGCGGAACCTGAATCACGCAAAGTGAAGTGGGTAGGCATTAGACACTACCAACATTGTATGAAGATGCCACAAACAACATTTTTAACCTACCTCCAACGTTTAAATTGGTGATGTTACAGCCAGTACCAGCTAAGTTTATAAAATGGGAATGGATGCAACTGACTTATGACCAAAAAATATAGGGATGTAACTGACGTACGAAACTGATCGCGGGCCGCAATCGCCTGTCCCCAAAAGCATCAAAGGCAGATCTTATTTGTGACGATCAAGTGTGGAAGGTGGTGGTGGCGGTGGTGGTGGCGGTGGCGGTGGGGGTGGCGTAGTATTTCATTTAATGATACTTTATTGAGGGGGAAGGCGGATATGACTAATTTTGCCCTGAGTCTTTTATCAGTCCTTTTTTCAATCTATGCGTTCATCCTTACATCAATGCCAAGATTTTTATCGCCCTTTAAAATCCATCATCGTCAAGATTTGAACTCTTGAATCTCGGATCAAGCGGCTATACTTCACGTCAATAAAATTGTTAGTCAAGGAAGTAATAACCAAATCTTTATTATTTATTGGTGGAAATCCTATATCAGGAGCTGCTGTATTAATGAGACTAATCAATTATCGAAACATCAATTAAAATTGGTATTACTGTAAGGAACGTGTGAAGAAGATTGTTGCATGGTAGTAGAAAGAAGGAAACAGGCAAAGGATGACATGAATATGTTAGAAGAAAATCCACAAATGATTACGAAAAACACGGAAATTTTTCTTGAAGCAAGTAAAGCGATAGGTTCAAAAGTAAATCCCGAAAAGATCAAGTATATGATTATGTCTCGTGATCAGAATATGTTATGAAATGGAAACATAAAAATTGGACATTTATCCTTCGAAGAGGTGGAACAATTCAAATATCTTAGAGCAACAGTAACAAATATAAATAACACTCGGGAGGAAATTAAACGCAGAATAAATATGGGAAATGCGTGTTATTATTCGGTTGAGAAGCTTTTGTAATCTAGTCTGCTGTCAAAAAATCTGAAGGTTAGAATTTATAAAAAGTTATATTACCGGTTACTCTGTATGGTTGTGAAACTTGGACTCTAACTTTGAGAGAGGAACAGAGATTAAGGGTATTTGAGAATAGTGTTCTTAGGAAAATATTTGGAGCTAAGAGGGATGAAGTTATAGGAGAATGGATGAAGTTACACAACGCGGAATTGCACACATTGTATTCTTCACCTGGCATAATTAGGAACATTAAATCGATACTTTTGAGATGAGCAGGGCATGTAGCACGTATGGATGAATCCAGAAATGCATATAGAGTGTTAGTTGGGAGACCGGAGAGAAAAAGACCTTTGGGATGGCCGAGACGTAGATGGGAGGATAATATTAAAATGGATTTGATGAAGGTGGGATATGATGACAGAGACTGGATTAATCTTGCAAAGGATAGGGACCGATGGCGGGCTTATGTGAAGGCGGCAATGAACCTGCGGGTTCCTTAAAAGCTATTTGTAAGTAAGTAAGTATTATTGTAAGAAAAATTATAATAAAGATATGTGCAGTAACTACAAGACCACCGATAATGAAAAAAAAAAAATAAGAAAATAACATGTCACGTGTAGCACATTATTTTTTTTTAATTTACAAGAAACTTAAATGGCTTCCCAAGCATGAGAGTAAGTGCAATGCACAGAGAGTTATTTTCCTGTACTCTATATACGAAGTAAGAAGTCAGTAATAAAGCTTAACGACCTATACTTTTCTACTAAATACGTAAAGAGGTCTAAGATGGCTTAGAAAAGGATGGAACGAGACGTTAATATCACAAGACCAGGTCGGAAGAACCTCTCAATTCATGAATTTGTGACAATATTGTTATGGCTATCAGAGAGGTCTGTGGTCGTTGAAAAGTAGGCTCTCTCACATAAGTGAGGGCAAAATTCACCAGAAGTTTCTCGTCCCCGTCAAAACTGAACTTTCATAATTATCGTCCACATATATCATCCTATCATAGGATAATAAATTTCATCTGACAGATGCGACATGACCATAAATTGAACTCGACAATGCCAAACTAGCAGAGCAGATCTCGGCTTCCATATTATAAGTAGACTGTGGAAGTTATGCAAATGCGTATTTTTGAGTGCGCATATGTAGGCAATATCTAAAAACTTTGTATATACTTGTTCATCATGTCCTACAGGTTCAAATAAAATTACGTTTATATTGCTTATTTTGAGGTTCTCGTCATAAATGCATATTTTTATTATATTTATTTATTTAATGCAGGGCTGTAGAATTTATCTTTAGCCGTGATAATGGCAACATGCAATAGCGTGAGATAAGTAAACAAATAAACAGTGAGAAGAGTACAAAAAATAGTTCATCTCAGCAAGAATGATGGAATTTGGATGGCCATCATCTTCTCTCTTGCTTCCCAATACTTCTCTATCAGTGTTGTGGAGGACAGACTGGGACAATCCATTAAATGGTCGGAGTCCATGACGATGTTCTGGTTGCAGAGTGGGCAGTTAGGATTCTGGATTAAACCAATGCGGCATAGATGTTTACCCAAGCAATCATGTCCAGTTGCTAATTTTTATTACATAATGCATCTTTAACCCTAGTTTATTAAACGGTGTCGGACTGTAAAGAAAACAACTAGGCCTATCGCAATGTCCATATTTTATACAGGGACATCATTTTATTTTTACTAACATTTTTAATATTAACCTGTCTATACCTTTAGAGAACCGGAAACACCGCTTGCTCTCCCCTCTCCAAGACTGGAGTTCGATGATACTGGCGTAAAACACAAATCACTCTACTAGGTATAGGATGGAAGAAAAGTAGTTCATCCATTTACGTAAACTAGGAAATATCGCGATTTTGAGTTTGATAATTTTCATTAGGTTTTTCTTTAATCAAAGTACAGTACTGTATTAAGAATAAGTGTTTTTACTCACGAAGTGAGTTATCCATGCGAACGTATTCATTATGCAGTGTATATTATACTGTCTACAGCACATTAGCGTACAATATAGAGAAAGAAGTTAAATTGAAAAATAATCATAATATGAATATTTAAACACAATTTTGAAAATGGTGGCCGTTCATTTCGATACAGGCTTCAGTTCTTTTGTGCATATTATCGCACTATAGACTATTGTATCTAATTCCAATTGCCAGTTTCGTCCTTCGTACTAGTAACTCATGTTGATATAATTCTGTACCTACTCTACGTACTGTAAATTCAATCTTCACTTCTGCCCGACCCGAAAATATAAAATTACTCAAACATGCCATCTACTGTCCGTCCAAGTGGTTATGCCGCAGGATTGTAGAAAGGGAGGAAATCACGTTAATTACTTAACGAGGCCCTTTTATTTAAGTTAAATTAAACAGCTGTATAATATTACGTAAACTTCCAATTCCTAAGAGAAATTAATGTTTTCAGAAAAGAGCTAAGACAGCCCAGCTATTACAGAGGGGCGAGCAGAAGCAGGTGGGGGAAATCAGGATGCGACGTAGGCAAACGGACAGTACCTGTGCGAAAATATGATTCAATATTGAAAGCTCTTTCGTCACTGGAAAACGCGAACATATTTCTGGAACGTACTATACTCAGTAACTCAGTACTGCTTACTATCTGCGGTCTTGGTTCTGTGTGGAGTTGGAACTTCCTTAGTAGAAGGGGTGGGAGTGAAGTACATTCAAAAACTCAGGTACAATAAAAATTGAAGTAAAAATAAAATGATGTCCCTGTATTATGTTGTACAATATTACAGTGCTGTTTTTTTTTTTTCGTTGTTGGTAACCCTATAGCATCTATTAGATGCTTTATGGTTGTGCTAACAGATGGAGTTACTTGTCAACAATGTGACGCTGAAACGTGTGTTCAGGTTACTGCCCAGCGACAGACCTGATGTATTTTTCTACTTGTGATGATTGGTTAATTAATATTAACCCGGCACACTCACAATCACACTCACATTCATACAAATTCCCAGACTCTAGACACCCAGGGAATTCCTCTTCTTCAAGAAAAATTCACCGAGAGCCGAGCTCGGGAATGTAACCCGGGACCTCCAAATCTGGAAGCCAGCATGCTAACCAACAGACCACGGAGTATATTACAGTATTGTGAAATGTTGGTTAAATTTTCCTATCAATTTTTTTCTATTGTTCTATTAAAGTTGAAGAGTTCAGAACCATAGTGGGCCAAGCGCCATTTACTAAAACCGTAGAAAACAAGTGTTAAAATGAAGTTATCACCATATTCAATAGAAAGATATAGCAAGTAATGTAAAGTATACACATTCAAACTAAATTATATGTCAATCTTCATTAAACTATGCTATTCACTTAACTTTAACACTTGCTTTGTCCGTTTTTAATAAATGGTGCTTGGCCCACTATGGCTGTGAACCCTTCAATTGTAGCTTATAGTCTATTAACCTGTTGTATCCTATAGGATACTTGGTGAATTTAAGGGTTAAGGAAAGAAGTAGGTCCAAACCGATCAAAAATCACAATTTCTAAAAACTAGTTTTAAAAATATTACATAGTGTTAGGAATCTCTCCACAAAATTTTACTGCCCAAATGTTAGTCTAAATGGGTTTCAATCAAGAAGGGCCACAGAGTAGTTCTAGAAAAAATATTGGCGAGAGACTTGAACTAGAAAACAACTGTAAAAATGATTCTTCCTCATGATTTAGAATAATTGGTTTATACATTCTTTCGTGTGCTATAAACAGTGCCTGTTGTTGTTGTTCTTGTGGGTCACAAGAGGTAAAAAAAAAAAAAAAAATTAATCATGTGGCATGAATATTCAAACTTTACAACTTGTTATTCGCAATACCCAATTTTCAATAAAGAAATTATTTGAGATGAAGTAATGAAATTTTGTACACTTCTTTATTATTGTAGAATGCAAATTTCCCTGCAGAAAATTTGTTTTTAGGTGAATATTTCAAGAACTTTACTTTGGCAAAACATTTTTTTTTTAATAATTACTCAGTTGGTACAGCAGCTGGCTTCGGACTGGAAGGTCCAGGATTCGATCCCGAGTGGTGACAGGATTTTTTTCGTTGCCAAACTTTCAGAAAGGCCCCGAGGTTCACTCAGCCTCCTATAGAATTGAGTACCGGGTCTTTCCCGGGGGTAAAAGGCGGTCAGAACGTGGTGCCGACCACACCACCTCATTCTAGTGCCGAGGTTATGGAAAGCATGGGGCTCTACCTCCATGCCCCCCCAAAGTGCCTTCATGGCATGTGACGGGGATACCTTTACCTATTTTTTACTACTACATTTTTAAATTTATTTAAAAAAAAAAACAATTGAAGTTTTAAAATTCTGTCTGCAGGGATTTGTTACATATTATAATGTAGAGAAAATTTGTTCGACATTTCAGAACCATATCTTTAATAGATCATGGGAAAATGTTCCTTATATTTTGTGATATAAGGTTAGGTTAGGTGGATTCGTAATTAGGTTTACGGACATGGTAAGGTATTGTAATTAAGTATCATAATAGAGTTACTCATTATAAATACCTATACCAAATTTCAGATGGATACCTAAAAAATTGTGGGATCAGTGATTAATTACATATAACAGTATATTTGAGATTACGTGTCCCCTTAAGAGCATATTCAGCATTTCTGTCATTTATCAATTTTTTATCGAAGTAGAATTTGTGAAAAGAAATATATATGGGAAAAGCATCATGACACATTTTTTTCTTATGCACTCCATTAAGATCCCCTAATGGTGAAGTATCCGACATTGCATCATTTTCTTTCGCATAATAAAAAGGGCTTCAGATCTGATCAGTTACTTAGCTGTAAACAAATTAATAGAGAAAAACTGCTTGGGTATATACACAAGCATGCGCAATGGTCTCCAGTGAAATTGTAGATTAGAAATTTGTGTGTATGTGTATGTAGATCCATAATATTTCAGAGTTTTATACATGTTATATATTTAGCAGATGAGGGGTTTACTGTGGATGAAATATTGCGAGACATAAAATTAATATGAGGTATGAGAATAATATGAGAAGTAATGTGTGTACAGGAAGAGTCATAACAACCGCAGCCAGCACTAAATCAATAAAAGTAAATATGACTTTCCCTTCAAAAAATTATTTACGTCCATCCTAAATTAAACAAGAAATATATGTTTACAATTTAGGCAATGAGGATATTATGTGCTGTTATTTAGATAAATTACTCATAGCAAAGCAGACTGTAATGGAGGTAAAACACGATGTCTGTCACCCCTTCACTGCATGGTAGAACTAGATTTAAAGCCAAGCTACTTCGACGAACATTTATGGCTATATGATTTCGAAGGAAACAGCATCCCAACAGGTACTCATAAGACTAAACACTGAATAATATAAAAATACACACAATAAACATGTACGCAGACATACGTAACTGCTAGAGATGAACAACGATCGAGAAAGCAAGACTAACAGCGCCCGCAAAGCCGAAAACCCGCACGACAATGTTGTACACGTCGCGTCGTTGACGTAAAGACTGCTTGTGAGTGTCTCGAGACGCCGAGATTGATCACTCCCGAAGTCCCGAACGTCAAGCAGTCTTGAAACGCCACAGTTGTTTATAGGCCTACCTGACAACTTTTATCTACTTTGACAACTGATTATATGCATAAACAATCAAGTAGCCTATATGAATCATCATCTCTACCTTTCAGTGTATAATAATCCATTCCCCAGTCTTTATTTAATTACTATGTCCTTATTAAAAGAATAGGAATTTTCTTGTCACATGTTTGAGATCAAGTGTGCAATCTCAAGTAAAAAGATATTAACGTTATGTTTTACGTTTTTTTTTTAAATTCAAATTTATTTGAGAATTTTTTTATTTATATAACCGTAGATAATACCATATATTAGAACGAAAACATTTTGATAACTAAGATGCTGTTCTGTTTTGTCTTTTAGTCTCATTTAAACATTATGATGTTATTTATTTCAATGAGGTATGCTATTCAAGTCCCGCAGCGTGGCGTCGCGGTCTAAGGCATCCTGTCTAGGACTCGCGTTACGGAATGCGCGCTGGTTCGAGTCCTCATGGGGGAAGACATTTTCTCATGAAATTTCGGTCAGTGTATGGGACCGGTGCCCACCCAGCATCGTGATGCACTTGGGGAGCTACGATAGGTAGCGAAATCCGGTTGCGAATACCAGGTATAACGGCTGGGGGGATCATCGTGCTAACCACACGATACCTCCATTCTGGTTGGATAATCGTCCATCTCTGCTTCGGCATGTGGGCGTGAGGCCAGCAGCCGGCTGGTATGGTCGGCCTAGGCCCTTCACGGGCTGTAGCGCCACGGATTATTACTATTATTATTATTATTATTATTATTATTATTATTATTATTATTATTATTATTATTCAAAGTTACGAAATCTTTCCACGCCTACCAAATGCTATTTCGAGATTGATGAGCGAGACTCGAAACGCACGAGAATGACGAGACGAGACGAGACTCGAAAGACAAATGCAACGAACACAGCGAGCGAGAGCGGCAGTTAGTTTTGTTCATCTCTAGTAACTACATTATCTCTAAAGCGGTGGTTTCCAAGAACCACGCATGTCCCGCCAGGTAATGCGGGGAATGGAATTTCGTTTCCACGCAAAGACATCTATTATGGACATTACGTTATAATGGTTTCTAACATGCCACGCCGCTGCGCACACTCGGTCAGCACAAGATTGCGTCACGGATCGCTTGAATAGTCGGCAACTGCTCCGGAATCTGACGACTGGATTGTTACAAAAATGGTATCAGAGTTTCAGCAACGATATGGGTGAAAAATTAAAAGATTTGGCACGGAATTGTCCCATATCATACAATTTATGGAATAATAATTATAAAAACATGACATTAATAGAGAATGTGTGGCAGATGATTGGAAAAATTTAGCAAGTTTACTGTAAATAATAATTCGTTTGTTATTGGCTTATTACATATTTTGATAGATTATCTTAATTTAGCACAAAACTAAAAATATCTATTTTCTCATGTGATCAGAAATAGTGATGTTTAGACAGTGGATACGGGATGACTTAAGGAAAAGTGAAGTTGTTTCGTATCAGAGTATATGGCACGCGCCGAGCCGTCCGTCTTTTGTGTACCTGGCGAGTACAGCAGCGTACAAAATGAAGGAACCCCATTCCGTTCATGGTAACATTGTAACGCAATGTGTGCAGTTGCGTTATTCTTTTCAAGTATTTAGTACGCGTTGAATAGTGATAATATAATATAATATAATATAATATAATATAATATAATATAATATAATATAATATAATATAATATAATATAATATAATTATTATTACTATTATCATTATTATTATCAATAATTTTCTTATTTCTTATACTTTGTTTGTCTCATTTATTTTGACCTGCTGTTCACATTTTATTATGCTTTTTCATTTCTTTCTGTATGTTATATATTATGTCTGATTTCTACTTGTTGTTTACATTACATTATTATTATTTTATTCAGTTTTTGTGTAAAATTGTAGTGTACTTTGTAAATTTGTAGTGTTTTTTGTAACGCAGTTTTACTCCTGGTTGAGTGTTAGAGAAGGCCGTAGGGCCTTAACTCTGCCAGGTTAAATTAATCATTATTATTATTATTATTATTATTATTATTATTATTATTATTATTATTAGTGTTGTGGTGATCAATTCATAATGGCAAAACGTTAAATTCGCTCAGAGATACGAAATGCGATTAAGAAGTATGAGAGTAACATTTTATGTATTAACGAAGACAATATCGTGTGTAATGTACGTAAAATTAAAATAAAAACCAGAACAACTCAGACTATAGAGAAACATTGCAACAGTACATCGCACAGGAAATACGTTGAAATGAAATCTGAGGAATCATCATCATCATCATCATCATCATCATCATCATCATCATCTAGTTGTGTGGGTCTAACGACACGTGCAACATGATGCTCAGTACAAATATTCCTCTAAAGAAATTGGGTGATTTCATTTTAGAAGTTTTTCTTCAGAAATTCTCTCGATACAAAAACTGTTTAAGCGATAGGCGAAGACGATTCAGCTTCGACAACTTACGAGAATATATCGACGTTTACTGCAACGCTGGTAATTGCATCAATGATGACGAGGACTGAACTTACAAGGTATGTACTACAGTACGTTATTTTTCTTTTCGTTCTGACTGTACGGAGATACAGTAGCATGTTGACATCGTCTGTTTACGTTTAAAACCTGTTGAGCTAATGGTCTGAATGAAAAAGAAAATGTAACATATAGTAGATGTGCACCTACATTCAACGATAAGTTATCCCGCATTCACTGTCTAGTGATGATTAATTTAAAATAAAATGTAGAGCATTAACATCAATTTTGATTTTCACATTGTTTCTTCATTAATTTTTGTGTTAAATGAGACATCCTGATACCTTTTATGCGAGATGATGAAGTCACTAAGACGATGGTAATGGTGACGGCGGATAGGGTTATAATCAGGGACCGGATTTTTATGTAATTACATATTACATTCCTTTCAATATAACCGTATATAAATAACAAATCTTTGTGAATCTTATAATTACCATTAATATATTAAAATTTCATACTACATATTTTTACATATTTACCCCACATTACATATTATGGCTCGGTATTACATAAATCTACATATTTTGGGGTTTTATTAATTTTTACTTCTTTAAAAGGAAAAAGAAAACTTCTGCTGGGGAAGTTTACAATTTGAAATACACAGATTTATAAAGCCTTTTTATCTACCCGAGAAAGGATATATTTCGTGACGAAACATAACATCTTAGTTCCAGGAAGTAAAAGAGGCACTCACCCCTTACCGCCCACTGTAAATATGAGTGAACAAAAGGCAACCTTTCTCATACAACTACTTTGTATTGTAAAAATCAAAAAGGGAATAATCTCATACGCATAAGCGGACGACATAGGCTAGTAGTAGAGTCTAAAGACCTTACAAAATTACAAGAAACAATAAACATCATGGTAAAATGGCGCAATAGAAACAAATTTGATATAAATGTGAACAAGACAGAAATGATGATACTCTGAAACGGTGGAAGAGCACCAGAAACAGCAGAAATCGTTATGAAGAACAGAAAATTAAAAATTGTACCAGACTGCAAATATCTAGGCTTAACAATACAAACCAGCGCAGATATTGGTATTAAATATTTTCATGATTTCACATATTTTGGTACATATTCAGCTTATTTTTCTTACATATATATGTACACATTTCACACCTTGATCTTACATAAAAATCCGGTCCCTAGTTATAATGTTATGAACAAGAGAACAACGGTGGTGGTAATGGTGAAGATGAATCAGAAGGGAGCGATGGTGATGATGGTGAAGATTAATCAGAAGGGAAGTATAGTGGTGGGATAAGATAATGGGATGGATAATGGATAAGATGATGAAGGTGGTGGTGGTGGTGGTGGTGATGACAACGATGAATATCAGGACACCACCATCATTAAAGCAACAAGCAACATGATTCGGGTTCAATGTGTGTGTTGGAAATGAACGAAGCTACACGTGTAGCAGATTTAATGCAGTTTCGACACAAAGAATCATGGGATACGGATAAATGAGAGCATGTTATGGAATCCAGGGGTAGCTACGAAGCGCCGCCACCGCCTGTCACTGGACTCCTCGCATATTTTTTAACGTTATGAATCCCAATCGAGCATCATTAACTGCCCGCCATCACGACGGAGAGCAGACAGCAAATATTAAATTGCCACACAATCTCAGCACCCCTCCTCTCCGATATGTTAAAGGTTGGGACGCATGGCCGCTCCATTATAGATCAATTCACGTAAAAGGCAAATGCTGTGAAAATGTGACCTTTCAGCAAATGACCTTTACAGTCGACATTCTGATGCAGGGCGGAAGGCATTTTCACCTCCTCCTACCCCCTCTCGAGCTTATGGGTCTGCAAGACGCAGAGGGTTCAAAGAACTGCATAACACATCTTGCATCAATCACGATAATGATGATGATAACGTAGCTTTCAAACTACAGCAACTAGCCTGAAAGGGTAAAGTGATAATAGGGTACTAATGGTGCAATAATGGAATGGGAAGCAATTCATAACCAGATTAGGGAGGAAGTGACCGAAGTGGCTGACGTATGAAAAATGCTTATAATGAACTACTAGGGCGCCGATGGTGGGGCGATAACGATGGAAGGATCTTCCATCGGACCTATAACAGTGGTTGTGACAGCGACGGAGGCGACCATGATGATGCAGATGATGACGGAGGTGCAGATGGCGGTGTTGGTGAGGGAGGTGCAGATGGCGGTGTTGGTGAGGGAGGTGTAGCGGTGTTGGTGAGAGAGGTGCAGATGGTGATATTGGTAACGGAGGTGCAGATGATGGTGTTGGTAACGGAGGTGCAGATGGCGGTGTAGGTAAAGGAGATGCAGTTGTCGGTGTTGGTAACGAAGGTGCAGATGGCGGTGTTGGAGAGGGAGGTGCAGATGGCGATGTTGGTGAGGGAGGTGCAGATGGCGGTGTTGGTAACGGAGGTGCAGATGGCGGTGTTGGTGACGGAGGTGCAGATGGTGGTGTTGGTAACGGAGGTGCAGATGATGGTGTTGGTGATGGAGGTGCAGATGGCGGTGTTGCTAACACAAATACAGATGGCGGTGTTGGTGATGGAGGTGCAGATGGCGGAGTTGGTAACGCAGATGCAGAAGGCGGTGTTGATGATGGAGATGCAGATGGCGGTGTTGGTAACGCAGATGGCGGCGTTGGTAACGGAGGTGCAGATGGCGGTGTTGGTATCTCAGACGCAGATGGCGGTGTTGGTTACGAAGATGCAGATGCAGATGGCGGTGTTGGTGAGGGAGGTGCAGATGGCGGTGTTGGTGAGGGAGGTGCAGATGGCGGTGTTGGTGAGGGAGGTGCAGATGGCGGTGTTGGTGAGGGAGGTGCAGGTGGCGGTGTTGGTGACGCAGATGCAGATGGAGGCGTTGGTAATGCAGATGCAGATGGTGGTGTTGGTAACGCAGATGCAGATGGCGGTGTTGATGATGGAGGTGCAGATGGCGATGTTGGTATCACAGATGCAGATGGCGGTGTTGGTAACGAAGATGCAGATGCAGATGGCGGTGTTGGTAACGCAGATGCACGATGGCGGTGTTGCTGAGGGAGGTGTAGATGGCGGTGTTGGTAACAGATGCAGATAGCGGTGTTGGTAACGCAGATGCAGATGGCGGTGTTGGTAATGGAGGTGCAGATGGCGGAGTTGGTAACGCAGATGCAGATTGCGGTGTTGGTGAGGGAGGTGCAGATGGCGGTGTTGGTAACAAAGATGCAGATAGCGGTGTTGGTAACGCAGATGCAGATGGCGGTGTTGGTAATGGAGGTGCAGATGGCGGAGTTGGTAACGCAGATGCAGATGGCGGTGTTGGTGAGGGAGGTGCAGATGGCGGTGTTGGTAACGCAGATGCAGATGGCGGCGTTGGTGACGGAGGTGCAGATGGCGGTGTTGATATCACAGACGCAGATGGCGGTGTTGGTGACGCAGATTCAGATGGCGGTGTTGGTAACGCAGATCCAGATGGCGGTGTTGGTGAGGGAGGTGCAGATGGCGGTGTTGGTAATGCAGATGCAGATGGCGGTGTTGGTAATGCAGATGCAGATGGCGGTGTTGGTAAGGGAGGTGCAGATGGCGGTGTTGGTAACGCAGATGCAGATGGCGGTGTTGGTGACGCAGATGCAGATGGAGGTGTTGGTAATGCAGATGCAGATGGTGGTGTTGGTAACGCAGATGAGATGCAGATGGCGGTGTTGATGATGGAGGTGCAGATGACGGTGTTGGTAACGCAGATGCAGATGGCGGTGTTGATGATGAAGGTGCAGATGGCGGTGTTATGACAAAGAGACAGATAGTATCTTAATATTTATGTTAGTAACTTGTTTCTGGTGGATGATTAACAATTAATGTCGGAAAAGTGAAAACCGATTATGCATGAAGTACGATTTATTCTTTATAAAGAATCATGGCTATAAGACACGCCTGACTGTTAACACATTATTATTTCTGATGATTATGAGAGATGGTCGGTTGTTCTGGACGTTTGATTGTCATGAGACATGATCTATTCCTGAAAGCTGCTTGATGACTAACAGATTCCTGATTAACGTTTGCGAGACTATAAGAGGACAGGTTCATGGGCACTCGACGAGTTTGACAGACTATGAACGGTTGACGACTATGAGATAACATTTATTATTGATGAACGACTGAAGACTAAGAGACTCGATTGATTATGACTGAAGTCTATGAGAGATGATATATTGTTAATGGATGTTTCACGACTATGAAATACGACTGACTGCAAATATAATTTGATAACTATGAATGATCGATTGCTGATATGTGTTTGATGACTAGACCTCGGATGTTTAGACACCTAAAATAGGCCCTAAAATTTATCAAAATTGGCGCTAAAACATAGATTTAGGCACCTAAAAATACAATTTCAAGCTAGCTAGTAACACTATTTTATACAGCTTGAATGTAATGTCTATTTATACAAACTACAGTGACTATAAAAATGTAATCAATTAGTGAGTATTAAGAATTACGGTATACAGTGACAAAAACAGTAAAAAAAATATTGCGGTTAGAAATTTTATTTTTTAAGTCTTAAATTATGCCTACCGGTACGTAATTTTAATTAATTCATCGGCTCCATTCCTCTAAGGCTGCTAATACACAAATGCTCAGATGACAACTAAATTAATTAATTTACCAATGAATTTACAATTACCACATTATTCATAATTGGCATTGCAATACGTAACGTTTTTATCTAATTTTCTATTGTGAAACTTTGTCTTTTCTTACACAGACTCATTTTATAAGAAAATAATTTTCTGCCGAATGATACCGAAGCACTGGATGTAGCTATATTTCAATCTAGCTGATTTCTTTAGGGAGGACTACATCCTCTCGAATCATCATATTCCTATGTCTGCTCAAGTGCTCAACAAAACCAGACATCTTCCAGGAATTTCTTCATTCTTACAATAAAACTATTATAGGATATTTGAACCATACCCACCCCATGACATTCAAAACTTTCTCTTCCACTGTCACACGAAAAAAAAAATGTAACAAATAGAAATCGGCAATTTTAGTTAAAACAGTTCTTAGTGGGCAAAATAGGCCTTTTTAGGCACCATAAAACTGCTTTCAAACGTTAATATAAAATGAAGATATTTAACTAGTTTTAGTTTTTCCCTACAGAAAAAAGTCCACACCTGTGGAGTAACGGTCAGCGCGTCTGGCCGCGAAACCAGGTGGCCCGGGTTCGAATCCCGGTCGGGGCAAATTACCTGATTGAGGTTTTTTCCGGGGTTTTCCCTCAACCCAATACGAGCAAATGAAGGGTAACTTTCGGTGCTGGACTCCGGACTCATTTCACCAGCATTATCACCTTCATATCATTCAGACGCTAAATAACCTAGATGTTGATACAGCATCGTAAAATAACCCAATAAAATAAAAAAAATAATACAGAAAAAAGGGCATTTAACTTAAAATCCGAGGTCTATTGCTGACTATGAAACATTATTGCTTATAACGGGTATGAAAAAATATTTACTTTACTTATGGCAGAGGTTCATTGCCGCCCTCATGTAAGTCCACCATCGCTCCCTATCATGTGCAAGATTAATCCAATCTCTATCACTATATCCCACTTCCCTCAAATCTATTTTAATATTATCCTCCCATCCACGTCTCGGCCTTCCAAAGGTCTTTTTCCCTCCGGTCTCCCAACTGACACCCTATATACTTTTCTGGATTCGCCCATACGTGCTACATGCCCTGCCCATTTCAAACGTCTGGATTTAATGTTCCTAATTATGTCAGGTGAAGAATACAATGCATGCAGTTCTGCGTTGTGTAACTTTCTCCATTTTCCTGTGACTTCAACCCGCTTAATCCCAAATATTTTCCTAAGAACCTTATTCTCAAATAACCTTAATCTCTGTTTCAATCTCTCAAAGTGAGAGTCCAAGTTCCACAACCATACAGAACAACCGGTAATATAACTATTTTATAAATTCTAACTTGCAGTTTTTTTGATAGCATACTGGATGACAAACGCTTCTGAGCCGAATAATAGCAGGCATTTCCCATATTTATTCTGCGTTTAATTTTCCCCCGAGTGTAATTTATATTTGTTACTGTTGCTCCAAGATACTTTAATTTTTCCACCTCTTCGAAGGATAAATCTCCAATTTTTATATTTCCATTTCGTACAATATTCTGATCAGCCTACTTTGTCTTTTCGGGGTTTACTTCCAAACCTATCTCTTTACTTCCTTCAAGTAAAATTCCCGTGTTTTCCCTAATCGTTTGTGGATTTTCTCCTAACATTCACGTCATCCGCATAGACAAGAAGCTGATGTAACCCATTCAATTCCAAACCCTCTCCGTTATTCTGAACTTTCCTAATGCCATATTCTAGAGCGAAGTTAAAAAGTAAACGTGATAGTGCATCACTTTGCTTTACCCCGCAGTGAATTGGAAAAGCATCCGACAGAAACTGAACTATACGGACTCTCCAGTACGTTTCACTGAGACACATTTTAATTAATCGAACTAGTTTCTTCGGAATATCAACTTCTATAAGAATATTATATAAAACTTTTCTCTTAACAGAGTCATATGCCTTTTTTTTAAATCTATGAATAACTAATGTACTGTACCCTTAAGGGTGCTATGCATAGACATTTCGCTAGCCCGCGCTACGAGCGTGCTAAACTAGCCCCGGCTATCGAGTGATTACTTGTACAGGATTCATATCATATCATATCATATCATATCATATCATATCATATCATATCATATCATATCATATCATATCATATCATATCATATCATATCATATCATATATCATATCATATCATATATCATATCATATCGCTAACACTGGTTTATGAATACGTAAAACGTTAGTTCGCTGATCATCCACCGGAAGACCGTGCTAAGAATGTCTATGAATATGGCCCTTACTGACTAAAATTTCATGACTAAGAGAGGACACCAACAATTAGTGTCGTGCATTACAGGCGCAATGTTCGGTTTGTCGAGTACGGTGAAGTTCAATATTCTCCTATGTTCGCTCTGTTTGTTTCACCGTATCATAAAAATATTGCTGTCCTCCACTTCCATTCCATCATGTTTTAACCGCTTTAAGATTTTAGCATAGATCTTACGATTAGTTTTTCACAACAAATAAAATGAAGTTTGTAATTTCCTGGTTGCCTCTCTCGTGTTCGAACAAAACAGGACACAAATACCGTTTACCTACTAAATTTGACTGATAATGGAAAAATTATAAGTAATGAGAAAGTATAATTGTTGATTGGTGATGACTGATGACGTACGAGGAACTGACGACGGAGTTTAATACATGGCATTATATTAAATATTAATTCTATTCTTTATTAGGATCTATTCATGGTACATCAATGGTAAATAACATAATCGTGTATTAATAGTTTTTATAGAGATTAATTGCCCATTGTTGATACTGGTGGAGTAATGGCTAGTGATTGTTCGATGATAATATTCAATTTATTAATGATTATTTAATTGGGTGACTGATGACAAGAATACTCACTTCTCTATACGAGCTCAAGTATTGGTTTGAACACAGTACGGACATTTTATCGCCTTGTCTTATAGTGGAACTGCTTCGTTCCTACTTTAAGGAGGGAATAGCGGACATTCGTCGGAATAGACCAATACACACGAACGATGGCTCATAAATCGCCTTAATACAAAGGACTAAAAGCTATCGGCAATAACCGTTAAATCTACAAGAACTGAGACAGCAGATATAATAAATCTGTGTGATAACGTTATATTGAAATATACATTTCGTGTAATTTTTATTGTAAGGATTTGATCTACGTGTTCTTCTATTTCAAAAATTATTGCGTTCTTATAGTAGGCCTATTAGTCGTGACATCTGTTATAACTTTAATCCAATCGCAATTTAAATTGAAAAATTTAAGAAGAGCAAGAGAAAAAGGAAGAGACAGAGGAGGGAAGATAAAAAGAGAAGAGGAACGTGTAACAACAGAGAGAGAAAAAGACGTTTAGAATAAGAGATGAGGAAAGACTAGTGAAGAAAAACGAAAATAAAAGAGATCAAAATACACCTACGAGGAAGGCAGAAAATAGGAAATCTGGAGAATGCTGGGTTTGCAGTAAAAGACCTGCCTTTAGGCAGAACCCTATGTATGTGTGTATAAAGTACACATTTTTCTCTTTAACGACTTTTATTATAGGCCGTGCCACCGTTTTTAGTATGTCAAATAAGTAACAGGAATCTTAAGTGCGAGTGTCTTACCTTTGTAGCAGTAAAGCTGACAATTGTGATTGGCAGATTGTTGATGTGACGTGTGTTTGGGAGGAGGTACCGTTCTCAGCTACAGTGGCAACAGAAACTCACTGACTGGACACTGTACTCAAGGACACACCGCAGGAACGTTAGCGTAGGGAAAGTTATAGTCCCGACGCTGTTATTTCCGGCGTGACTTCGTCTCTTTGCTTACGTCTTAGAAAGTGAAGGCTCTATAAAGTCTAGGCAGGTAGTATCATTCGCCATTTTTGTTCTTACGTTGCCGAGCTACCATAGGAGGAATCTATTTGCAACATCATTAAACATTATCATGTCGTAACTCCTATGATAATAAATCAAACGCAATGTAATTCAGCAAATAACTGAGCGGCAAATAACGTCTTCGTGTGCTTTCTGCGAACGCCAACTAAAGAGCTAAAATGGCGGGCGATTATATTAAGTATTTATCGAGCCTTAAGAAATGAATCAGCGAATCACAAGACGCACACGTTTAAATGTAGCCGACTTGCAACGCGATTGGCTGCCGGAAATTAGAGCGACGGGACTATAAGTGCGAGTATCTTACTTTTGCCGCAGTCTGGGCAGCAAGACTGACAACTGTGGTTGGCAGATTGCTGACGTGACGTGTATAGGAGGTGGTACCATTCTCAGCTACACTATCAACAGATGCTCGCAGACTGTACATTCAACTTACGGACACACGACAGAAACGCTGACGTCAGCAATAAACTAAATCAGCAAAAGCGTCTTCATAGGGTGGAAGTAATATAACGCTGCAGATTTTAACAGCTTATGTCTTGTACAGAGTACAAAAAAATTCTAATGCCATATTAGTCCCAAATGAGTACTTTTCTCAAAAATAAATAATTTTTCCCTAAATGATCACACTGTTTTATTCGGTAAATACTATCAGTGCGATTGTAATTTTAAGTCATATCATTAGAGAAACCGTAAGGAATGGTTTGTCGTTTTGCAGTTTTTAAATAGAATATATGGTTTTGTATAAAAAATATTATCACGCATCGTTATTTCCTGTCATTTGGAAGTCTGGAAACCTACGCTGCTTTTGAGACGGAGTACATGTGTGTATTCGTGCATGAGCCAGGTTGCGCTGTTGCAAAAATACGCAGATTTTCAGCTTAATTACTTAAGTACTTACAGAATGCATGTCTCTTTTTATTATTTTAGTGTATTCTATTGCCCTCGTCAGTCTGCACAGTTGCATACTTCCACCCTGTACGTGCATTAGTTAAAGCAATCACATATCTCATTTTAACCTGAACTCTCCGCACATTTAGTGAAAGAGAGAAGAAACAAGGGATGTAAAGGAAGACAACAGGAAGATGAGAAAGGAAAATACGAAGAATAGGAAGAAAATAAATGAAATGAACAATGAGAGGGAAAAAAGCAAAAGATGAGAAATTCGGAAGCAACAAAAGAGAAAAAGGACGATGAAAAAGTAGAAAAGGAAATAAAACAAAACACCTTGAGAGAAGAAAATCAGGGATATAAAGAGGAGAATTAAGAAAAATATGACTAAAGAGAAAAGAAAAAGAAGGGAACATTATTTGTAATCTGTTGTATGCGAAGTTTTAGTGTGCCTCGGATATATTATAAAGCAGTGGTTCCCAAAGTGGGGGTCGTGTAAAGGTCTGAAGGGGATCGCGAATTTATTTACAAAACAATACAAAAAAACCTTATTAACATAAATTTATGTTGCATTTAGAAACATAAAAATTGACAATGTTGAACATAAAAGTAAAAAAAAAAAATTGAAATAATTATATAGCAAGTAGTAATTAGTACGATAAAATGTGTCTTTTTTATTCATTTAGACGGTAGCTTCTCAAATCTGAACTCATATTCACAAACCGCTATCATTTTTAATTTCTTGAATTTGTTTTGTTGACAATCATAGACCGAAACGTATTTTGCATAAATACGAATTTGTAAATACTGTAAAAAATTTAAGAGCTTCTTTTCCAACCTCGAAGTAGCCTATTTTTTAATTATTTTGACTCAAAACTGGTCTACGCCTTTTGGAATTACAGCCAGTTGAACGCAACTGACTAAAATCGGATTCAGTGTCCATCTGACTGTCGTAATTGTTTTCCGTTTATTCCAGAAATTACTCTAAAAGTGTTGTCTAAAATTGAGAAAATTTAATTGTATGTGCACAAAACCAAACTCAATATTTATCATATCATTCGGTACGTAGCTAAATTTTCCATGAATTTTTAATACACTGGAATGGATCAAATTTCTTTTTGTCAAGTTATGTCGACCATAAATCAAGTTTCCTTATAAACCGACAATTTGACCTCTGGCTGTTATTATGTTGACATCTTTGTCTTGGAAACTACTAGGTATTCAAAGTATTTAAGTGTTCAAAAATACATCTGCAAAGTAGTCTGGTCTAGGACGCAAAAGAGAATTCTATTGTAAATTAGGTTTGCCTATTCCGATTTCTTGTCTTGGAAGTACCGGTACATTAGAAGTTGGTGGTATGCACAAATTTCGAGTAAAATTATCGCTGTCTTTTACAGGGATGTTTCCGGCTGTCTTTTACAGGGATGTTTCCGATCTCTGATTACGAATTTGAATGACATCATGTGCGTCAGGAATCACACCGACAGCTGAATTGCGGCGAGAAGTGACAGACCAGTAGTGAGAGATTTCATAATCAGAGTGCACGGTGTATCACAGTAGCAATTACCAAGAGAATGGAGCCTTTGTGGGTAGGGTACATAACAACTCTTTCCGATACCAAGTACAGTTACGTGAAAATCATAGGAGCCTGCAAAAAAAAAACATAGTTTCGTTATTTCCAAGATAGACAACTTGTGTGTACCTAATAAGACTGGCAAAGCTCGGATGGAATTAATTCCAGAGTGGAAGAAGCAAGTAAATCCACCCCTCGTCACAAGTCGCCGCACCCAACGAGATGATACAAGTTAATTCCATTCGAGCTTTACCAATCTTATTAAGTACACAGAAGATGCCTTTCTTGGAAATAACAAAACCTCTTTATTGCAGGCTTCTTTTATTTTCCATTAACTCTACTTCTCGATTTTCTTGGGAATTTCTGATTTGAGTCGCCGTGCACACTGACTATGAAATCACTCACTACTGTTCTGTCACCTCGCGCCACAGTTCAGCTGTCGTGTGATTCAAATTCGTTATCAGAGATCAGAAACAAACCTTTGAGAGAAATTTGTATTTTTCGAATGGGGTGAAGTACCGGTTGGTAGTGGAGTGTCTCAAACATATGTCGCGCCTTCAAAAGGTATGGGAAACACTGTCCTGAAGTATAGTCAAAATTTTCACACTAGATCTATCTTCAGAAAATATAAGTCTTCGACTACGATATACTTCTAAGGAAGGAATCAGTTACTATACGTTGAGATTTTATTTTACTGTAAACGCAGATGAAATCTCCAAAAAATACATCAGAAAATGAACATATGACTACATTCCGTTTCCAGGTGCTTCCATTCAGAGGTATCCACGAGTTTATAAATACTTGACGTTCCACAAAGTAACAGAAACAAGAAGTTGCTATGTGCGCGTACAGACAAACGCTCGGGCAGGGCACTACAATCAGCAAAGCGGAGGTGGCATGGCAGGTTGGATTAGAAGCGGAGAAGTTTGAATATTCAACGTTCCAATATTTGCTAACACGCGTCCCTACGCTCGCTTGTTCTTCTGACTCTGAGCCATTATCGTAATAACGGTCTTACCGCCAGCGTCCAAATTCTAATTTATAATCCAATTGGGCTACTTAAAAATTATTACCAAGAGAACCAAGTTTTAATCTGGAATAATGGTAGATTGGCACAAGGCAAATAGTCTCCACAAGTTTTCAAAATGTTTTCTACAGTTCGCAGATTAAACGAAATCATTTTTAACAGTAATATGGTCAGAGCTGATCCAGCTGCACCTCATTCATATGACGGCTTCTCAACAAAGAACTGGCGATCGATGCCTGCCCATCCAATGATATATACTTCGTATGATAGAAAATCAGACCAAGGAAGAAACTATATACCGTAGCTACATTACTAAACAAGTTTGTCACAGAAACGAGCACTAAGATACTTATAGTGAATCTGCATGACGTTGTGGATTTATAAATACATTGCATTTCTAGCGTTCGGAAAACTTGAGTTATCAACGGAACTGAATAAATAGTTAAAACGACGAAGGTGAAAATTTTTAGATATGTAGCTGGATCTACTCTGAAAATCAAATATACAGTCACATAAATCAACCATATATTTTTTTCATTGGTTATTAATGGAGAAAAATTCGCTCTGGTGCCGGGGATCGAACCCGAGACCTCCAGTTCTACGCACTGGGCGCTCTAACCACTGAGCTACACAGAGGCTCAATCCACAACGCTGGATCGAATCCTTCTCCTTTGGTACAGTATTTTCCCTTAGCGAACTTACAGCAGAGTCCGTATAGGGCCTATACTATAGGCTTTTCCAATTCACTGCGGGCTAAAGCAAGGGGATGCACTATCACCTTTACTTTTTAACTTTGCTCTAGAATATGCCATTAGGAAAGTTCAGGATAACAGACAAAGTTTGGTATTGAACGGGTTACATCAGCTTCTTGTCTCTGCGGATGACGTGAATATGTTAGGAGAAATTCCACAAAAGATTAGGAAAACACAGAAATTTTACTTGAAGCAAGTAAAACGATAAGTTTGGAAGTAAATCTCGAAAAGACAAAGTATATGATTATGTCTCGTGACCAGAATATTGTACGAAATGGAAATTTAAAAATTGGAGATTATCCTTCGAAGAGGTGGAAAAATTCAAATATCTTGGAACAACAGTAACAAATATAAAAGGCACTCGGGAGGAAATTAAATGCAGAATAAATACGGGAAATGCCTGTTATTATTTGGTCATCTAGTCTGCTGTAAAAATCTTAAACTTAGAATTTAAAACAGTTACATTACCGGTTGTTCTGTATGGTTGTGAAACTTGGACTTTCACTTTGAGAGAGGAACAGATATTAAAGGTGTTTGAGAGTAAGGTTCTTAGGAAAATATTTGGAGCTAAGAGGGATGAAGTTACAGGAGAATGGAAAAAGTTACACAACGCAGAACTGCACGCATTTTATTCTCCACCTGACATAATTAGGAACATTAAATCCAGATGTTTGAGATAGGCAGGACATGTAGCACGTATGGGCGAATCCAGAAATGCATATAGTGTTAGTTGGGAGACCGGAGGGAAAAACCTTTGGGGAGGCCGAGACGTAGATGGGAGGATAATATTAAAATGGATTTGAGGGAGGTGGGATATGATGATAGATAGTGGATTAATCTTGCACAGGATAGGGACAGATGGCGGGCTTATGTGAGGGCGGCAATGAACCTCCGGGTTCCTTAAGAGGAGGCAGAGGTGGAATTTTGGAACAAAACTGAAGAAAAAATGAAAATTTGGTTTTTTCCATTTTTATTATCTTTATTTTGATAATCCGATGTTAGTTTTTGATTTGTGCCCTTAAAAGTATGAAATTAAAACCAAGATAACTGTATTACTATATTATTCCCATAATAAACTAATACTTATTATTTATATACCTTCTCTGAACATGTAAATAAAAAGAAATATTCAAAATTTCTTACAATATGGTGCATGGAGTATTTTATATCAAACGATATAGAGCTTTATAAAATTATTAATATTTACAGAACTATTGTACTTAGAAAGTTGAAACTTGGTATGTCCATTACCAAAGCTCGGAACTTGGGGACTTGTGTCGTGTGCTTGAGTAAGGTTACAGGTACAACGTACACAAAGCTCACGCTGCAAGTGCTCAGGGACAGTCGTATGTACTAAGAAAGTGGTCACATCGAATGACAGGAAGACGAACGACGAAACTATGTCATGTTGAAGCCAGTGACATTCAGGGAATTATAGGTAAACGGTCTGTTTCAGGAATTAGAAAATATGTGTTATTCGAATGGGTATTATAGAAGTTAGAAAATGCTAGATAACTTTGGGTGCTGGACCCCGGACTCATTTGACCGACATTATCACCTTCATTTCATTCAGACGCTAAATAACCTGAGATGTTGATACAGCGTCGTAAAATAACCCAATAAAATAATAAAAAAAGTTAGAAAATACATTTTTTTTTTTATTTTAGGCACAGAATTTCGTGGAGGAATTCGGAGGAGATACATCATTTTCTTCGAATGGAGAGTTTATATTTTGTAAGTTGTGCCACACACAAACAGAGGCTGGAAAATGGGCATTCATTGAAAGACATTGCAGTCCCTTAAATTGGTGGAAAATTTGTCCATAGCCATGGATGATGTCGTACAGGGACCTGTCTTAGTAGTGACAAACAGGTTGAAAATTATTTTCGAGAAAAATGTAGGATATACTTATCTTTCTCAGATACGAAATCAGCTAGCAACTGCTGAAAATCGAACAGAAAACAGTGATAGTGAAACCATTCAGTATGTTAAGTTTTCTCCCGTCAATTCACATGACTTGGAAGTAAGTTTCCTCGTTTCAAATCATATTTAACTAACAGGCGAAGAAGTTATGGATTAGAAAATCTTCGAATGTACGTAGTTATACACTGTAATAAAATGTACAGGGAGAACAGTAAATTTGATATATTTTTCATGTTTATTTTTATTATAAATATGCTATAAAATTACGTCTTTCAACCTACCATAATACTATCAATATGTTGTTCCAGCCACAAACCAATTTTATAACAGACCTGACAGTACTTCCGTGCTGGAAGCGGGAGTTTGTTGACATTGAAGTCGGGTCGCTTAGCCACGTGCAAAGACACAAGTCCCCAAGTTCCGAGCTTTGTCCATTACTAATAACATACGTAGTATTCATGATCAATTTCAAACAAATCGGATAAATTTTGTGAATTTTGAAATATTCACCTCTGCCTCCCCTTAAAAGCCATTTGTAATTAAGTGAGGCCTTAGTCCATGTTCGACCTATGTATTGACACATAGGCGTAATTATATTAAGTCAATTTATGTCATCTCTTATTTCTGAAAATAATAAAGATGGTCTTATTTGAAACGTTTTGCTTCCTCCTGATAAGAAACAGTTACTTTAAATTTATGCTCCCTTCTCACATGGACGCATTAAAGTTAATTAAAATAAATCACACATTGAAGAATATTTAAGATGGCCTTATTTGGGACACCTAACTTATAAAAAAAAGATTATAAAATTGGTTTCCCTTATTTTCAATCAATGTAGCTTAACTATTGTCAATCAGCTTTGGTGAAAGAGACGTGGAGAAGAATGTATCACTCGGAATAGGCCTACTATTTTTACACATGACTCGTTGTACATATTTTCCCCATAATGACTTTTAACAGGGTTACGTCCATTTTCATGGCTATATCTCCTGGAAAATTCCTTCAATCCTGTCGTTTAGACGACTGCCTTCCAGCATTGTTTGCTTAATTGGAAGGACGTTCAGAAGCTCGTATACGCTATACTTAGATATTGGCTCTGTCGTTTTCCCCCACCCCATACATTGATCAGTTCGTTATTACTCATTATGCCACTCACCAAGACATTTTTCATAGATTCTATAGCCTAATTTATTAATTTTTCGCTTGTCCATCTAATCATTCGTCGGTTAATATGTAGTTTTAAGCCTTGGTTTTTCTGAATCGACGCATGCGACGTGCGAGGTGCGAGGCCCTTCTCACACAAATCCGGACTACACGAGAGATAGTGAGTGGTTTATATGGCTGCGAGGTGCGAGGTCTGCGCACCTCGCAGCCATAGAATCTGCGCACCTCGCAGCCATAGAAACCATTCACTATCTCTCGTGTAGTCCGGATTTTTGCGAGGTACCTCGCAAGTCGTATGCGTCGGTTCAGAAAAACCAAAGGTTCTACTTATTCTTTCATCCCGCGCAATGACTGCGTGATGTAAGACATCACACCTTGGACTAACGATGTGGAATGCACACTGGCTAGATATCTTCATGAGGAAAGTATTTTCTCATGAAATTTTTGCTAGCAGCCTACATAGAATCGGTGCCCACCCAATATAGTGGTAAGTCTGGGAAGTTACAGTGGGTAGCGAAATCCGGTTTCGAAAGCCAGCTACAACGGCTGGATGGAGGTTCATCGTAAAAGCCACATGTTACCACATACTGTTTAGATGATCGTTCGCGTCTGCTGAGACATGTAAATGTGAGGCTAGCAGTCGGATGGTTGGCCACGGCCCTCCAGGGATTATTGCACCACGGATTATTTTTATTATTCATTCTTTCGTTTTTATTTTCCCTCTCGTTGAGCTAGCATATATGTCCAGTTATACATCGATTTGTTAAAGGCCTATTATTTATTAGTTCGCTCATTCAATAATTCATTCTTCGACAACTCATTCAAACACTGTAGGCCTACATTCGTCCATTCTTTCATTTTATTTGCTCGTTAGGCCATTCAATTGTTTATTCTTTCCTTCAATTATTCGTTCGCTTATTTTTTGTTCACTGGTTCATTTAGTAGCTTATTCATCAATGCAGCACTATACACACTCTCTCTCTTTGGCGAACTTTCTCATCAAGCCTCACCTGATGCTGCGCAAGACGAAGAGAACCCGATTCCTTAATTCACTCAGCAGCTCCGCTGGGTGGAGCGCTCTCTGTGTTTTAATAATAAAATTCCTTCACACTGAACGCATTTTAATAAACTTTGGAAAGATTCTGACAAAAATGTAATTAAGTGCGGAAATGCAATCCGTGTTTCTTGCTTACACAGGGTGTTTCATAAAACAAAATTTGAATTGAAACTGAAAAGGAAGCCACATTGCTTTGAATACACGTCATTACACGAACAATACAGGAATGTTTTACCACAATCTAGTATATACAGTCACGAAGCTCAATACGTAGTAAATATGCATCCATAGACAGTTTCTAACCACTAGGATCGCTAATATCGCCTCATTACAGACAATGCGAAATAGTACCGGCACAGTCTATTGCTCCTAGTACCCTCACAACTCAAGCTTCGTGACTGTATATACTAGACTGTGGTTTTACTTTGTCACTACACAAATAATGGCGATTCTGCAAAAGATAAAATGGAGAAGCTACACGTTTTCAGGATTCCTGATCTAAAAATGGTATTGGGTATGCAGGCTGCCTTATTCTCCATCGATTCGTAAACAGCGATTTCTCTTAAACTATGAAGTGCATTTTCTTTTTTTCAGATTCATTACGCTAACTATGAGTCAATACATTTCGGAATGAACATGATATGCATACAGCCTAATACTTATTGTAAAAAACGAATGGCTCTTTATTTATAATAAAAACACACAATGGCCCTTAAAATCAAGAATCATCGATAGAGGAATTCGCTGAAGTTGGCGACTAGCGAGATACCAAGTGAGGAAAATGACAAAAGCGCCCACTTTGACACAGCCTCCAAATGACCTGACACTTCTGCGGGAGAAAAGGCATTTAGATCTAGACAGAGAAACAGGCAAAGAGAATCGCGGAACGTTTGAATAGCGTTTGTGACGCTATATCTGACAGGTTCACGACTTTCCAGGGAAGAAAGGAAGCAAAAGAAGGATGGTATTTAGGCTGGGCTCACAACGGTCTTAATTTTGGGATTATATAGAATGTCTTGAGTGTGTAATGTAGAAAACGAAAGCTCAACTTCTGATTTAAGTCCCTATTAAACAACTACATTTAAGTATGGCTTCAGAATAGTTAAAAATAACACATTATCATACACAAAATGATAACGGAAGTAAATTGTTGAAAATTGTGTAAACAATGTATGAATGTACAGTGCGTTCGTAGCTCGGCCGGACCGTTATAACATAACCTAAATAATATAAACAATTGTTAGAAAAGTTTTAATTAGGGATGATGAAATAAACAAGAAAACTTTTAATTAAGGATAATGAAATAAAAATTAAACATGGATAATTTTAAAAGGAACAATTATTGAAAGTACAGTTTTCAAATTTGAATGTTTTAGTGGTCCGACCAAGCTAGGGAACGCACTGTATGTATGTATGTATGTATGTATGTATGTATGTATGTATGTATGCATAATACAGTAGGCCTATCTGCAATCACTGCATGTATACTTACAGAGCGTTCGCTTAGAGCCTTAGATTATAGTAGGTAGGTCGACAGGATGGTGGCGACAGACACGAAGGCCATGGAACACGCGGCAAACCGTCTCTCGCACGCTCAGCGGTTCAGTTCAGTCTCACTCTAAGAGTGGTTGTGTTGACGTTAGATTGCGCGTTATTCTTCTCATTGTGTTAGTGAAGTAGATATTCAGATTTAGATTTAGGGGTGGTCTTTTGCTGCTGTTACTATGTGCGGTGATAAGATTAGGAAATTTTCTTGCAAATCATCTTTTTAACTTACCGCAATCACTCTTTTTCAGATAAGTCTCCATCATGAAAATCCTTTGCTCTGATGTAAATTTAAGTGGTTCCATGTGAGCAAGCTAATCTAAACACTTCACTAAAACAATCAGAAGAATAACACAAAATCCAATGCCAACGCAACCACTCCTAAATCTTAACACTCCACTAACACAATCAGAAGAATAAACAAGCAATCTAAAGTCAACATAACCACTCCTACAGAGAGATTAAACTGGTCTGTTCAACGTGCGGGAAGCGGTTTGTCACGTATTGCATGGTCTTCGTACCGGTCGCGCGCCCCTGGCCGACCTACATTATGTAAGCGAATGCTCTGTATATAAATGTTAGGAAATTATCTGAAAGCAATCAACGTTAGAAAGAAATGCGGTAGGCTAACAGTGATGATTTTATTTTATTTCAGTAGGTTATTTTACGAAGCTATATCAACAGCTTAGGTTATTTACCGTCTGAATGAGATGAAGGTGATAATGCCGGTGAAGTGAGTCCGGGATCCAGCACCGATAGTTAGCCAGCATTTGCTCGTAATATGTTGAGGGAAACCCCCGGAAAAGACCTCAACCAGATAACTTTCCCCGACCGGGAATCGAACCCGGGCTATCTGGTTTCGCGGCCAGACGTGCTAACCGTTACTCCACAGGTGTAGACAACAGTGATGATTTTGTTGATGTCAATTATGATTACTGTGGTGGTGGTGGTGGTGGTGGTGGTGGTGGTGGTTCTGTTATGTTTACACTTATGATTATACTGATGGTGAATTTAAGTGCGAAGACTATAAAAATAAAGACAAAACTGTAATTGAAAGAAAATTTGAATTATGGAAATGAGGAGAAATAAATGAAAGCATGATGACATTAAAACAAGATAATGGTGACAAAATAGAAAGATAAATATAAAAAACGGAGAATATGGCATCAATGGAAAGAATAAAAATAAGAATATGATAATCAATGTGAGGACATAAATACTTCATAAAAAAATATTGTTATATTTGTTAGTAAGCAATTCCAAAAATAAACAATTCATTCTTCTCCGGCGAGGTCAGCGACAACAGCGGAAACAGTGACGCTTACAAGAGGAATTACACCACAGGCAACGATCGTGAGATAATGAACTACATTTCACATCCGGATAAATGCCCTACAATGGTTTTAATAGGATCATGTTTTAGTGCTTTAACGATGACCAGTAATTGAATGTTATTAGATGTATTACAGGTATATTCTGGAATAAATCAAATGATTTAGCATGGAATCTAGATACAAGGGAACTGCAATATTGTTACTAATTAAACTTCACCTTCATCTACAGAATCCTAACTGAAAGTGCGTTGACATCACAATGGACTTAGTTCAACAGTTTTTCAAAACGTGTTACGAACATCATAATCGTCATCATCTTCCTGTAACTCCATTTATGGTGTGACCAAAACTACTTCAGACTTTACAGCTTACAGAGGAGGAGGAGCAATAATGCCATGTTGTCCATCTTACGTGTAAGCAAGCGCGCTACCGATAGAGTGCAGTAACGAACAACTGACATGAACGTATACATTGCTAACCAATTTGTTGAATACTATGCATTAATATTAGTGTACATTATTACTTTTATTATGTTTAGCAACAACAGTAGCAGCACCGGTATTCTTTAATGTAATGTAATATTGTAGAAAAGCGTTGAAAGAACTGTAAACTGTAAAAATAAGTTTAAATTTAATGCGATACCTTTACTTTTATGAGGCCAGCATTCGTCCATGTAATACTGTTAGAAAAGCTTATATTTGTCACATTTTTCTCTACGTTTCCATTTTCCCAGGAGTTTCAAATCTTGAGGACCCTGCATCATCTTCATCTACACGACCTTTGTCTTTTCCAATGTCGATAACAGTGCTCTCATTAATTTTAACACAAGCACCAGTTCTCATTACGACTTGCGCCAAAGGTAAAACATGCCCGCCATTATCTTTTTGAGAAGATGACATTGTGATACTTTTTTGAACTCGTCTTAATGTGTGTAATCAATGTAACATTGTGATACTTTTTTGAACTCGTCTTAATGTGTGTAATCAATGTAACATGATTAAATTATGTAGTGCTATTTGAAAAATTGATGTCATGTGTATCTTGTACCATAATGTAGTTACATGCACCAAATCCCAACACCCATGTTAGCCTCTCCTTCTAACATAACGCTCAAAAACAAAAAATCCAATACCTATCCAAATAAAGTTATAATAGGTCACAAGATAAATGGGACACATTGTATAGGCGAGAGTCGGGTAATATCGGACAGTGCGTTTCTTTCATTTACCACCATATGGTAGTACCTGAATGGCATGGTTACGTTTCTCTATGCGACATCACAGGAACGTAGCCATGTCAATCAGGTACTATCATCGTGTGGTAGATGAAAGAAACTCACTGTCCGATATTACCCGATGTTCGATACTATCCGACCCTCCCCTAGTTGTTTTCATAGCTGATCGAAAACTTTTGACCAGTAGTGTACATTGTGTCTCCTTGTGAAACGTCAGGATTCTAGATTTTAAAGTAAAAATTGTTATTTTGTATCATATATTATAAAATAAAATTTAATATTCGATCAGAGTTAATGTAATTAATTTAACCTACAATAAATTGAATCCCAAGGTCTCCTATAGGGAACATAAGATTTGAGTTACTTTCATTACTTTAATATTGTTTTCCTAATTTTTTTCATAAATACACAGTCCATTTGCAACACTATATAAAAAATTTCATAGATTTCTGAATCCCAAAATTTTCCCCAGGACTGACGAGAATAAAATATTCAATAGCAGAAACACTTCTTAACCATGTAACGAACATTGCACCAGTACACCACTGAAGAAAACACAGGATAAACACAAGTTAACGAAAACAAAGGATAACGAAAACACATTCAGTTCCTTTGAAGAGAAATGAATTTTCACTCCCATGCTTGGCGACGATCTCGATATAACGGATTAATATTATGAGTCATAGCGTAGGATTTAGAAATATAATTAAATTTGCAATACATTGTGATATGTTCGTGTAACAACACACTAATGCAGTCAGGCATTTTCCACTCAATTTAATCACTCTGCCAACTGAGCTACCGGTATATTATATAGCCTCCTTAACACTTGAAATTAAAACCGGTAACAGTTGAGTGACTAACGGAATATATCTGGAGACGAAATTAGTTTAAGCACCAATTGTAATTGATATTTTCTTACTTGAAGTGTTGTATCAATGAAGAAGTTTGTTGTGTCAGTGAAGTGTGTTTCTGTCAGTGCAAAGTATTTGAACAGTGAAATGTTTTTGAAGTGTTAGTGAAAAGGATAGTATCAGTGAAATGTGTCGTAGTTCCAGTGCAGTGAGTGAGTTGTCAGCGAAATGAGTGCAACGCTGAAAGGTACTTGTGCAGGTATGAACATATCATACTCGCGGGTTTTAGTTCGAACTTAGGGTTAAGATACAAATTAAATTTACTTTAAATGTTATTTTAAGTGATCGTGCTTCATTTAATTTAGGATGCTACCTATTATTATTATTATTATTATTATTATTATTATTATTATTATTATTATTATTATTATTATTATTATTGGGACGAAATTGAAATACAAACTGCTGAGCCATTTATACCCGAACCCACACTTCCTGAAGTCAAACCTGCGATAGAAACTCTGAAAAATTATAAGTCTCCAGATATCGATCAAATTCCAGCAGAATTAATACAAGAGGGTGGAGGGGCATTATCTACCGAAATTTATAAGCTTGTACGTGCTATTTGGGAAAAGGAAATTGTACCAGAACAATGGAAGGAGTCTATAATCGTACCTATCTTTAAGAAGGGGGACAAAATTAACTGTAGTAACTTTCGAGGAATATCACTTTTGTTGACGTCGTACAAAATTGTGTCCAATATTCTTTTGAAAAGATTAACTCCATGTGTAGATGAAATTATTGGGGATCATCAGTGTGGTTTTAGGCGTAATAGATCAACTATTGACCAGATATTTTGTATTCGACAGATATTGGAGGAAAAAATGGGAGTATAAGGGTACAGTGCATCAGTTATTCATAGATTTCAAAAATGCATATGACTCGGTTAAGAGAGAAGTTTTATATGATATTCTTATTGAATTTGGTATTCCCAAGAAACTAGTTCGATTAATTAAAATGTGTCTCAGTGAAACGTACAGCAGAGTTCGTATAGGTCAGTTTCTGTCAGATGCGTTTCCAATTCACTGTGGGCTAAAGCAAGGAGACGCACTATCACCTTTACTTTTTAACTTTGCTCTAGAGTATGCCATTAGGAAAGTCCAGGATAACAGAGAGGGTTTGGAATTGAACGGGTTACATCAGCTGCTCGTCTATGCGGATGACGTGAATATGTTAGGAGAAAATCCACAAACGATTACGGAAAACACGGGAATTTTATTGGAAGCAAGTAAAGAGATAGGTTTGGAAGTAAATCCCGAAAAAACAAAGTATATGATTATGTCTCGTGACGAGAATATTGTACGAAATGGAAATATAAAAATTGGAAATTTATCTTTTGAAGAGGTGGAGAAGTTCAAATATCTTGGAGCAACAGTAACAAATATAAATGATACTCGGGAGGAAATTAAACACAGAATAAATATGGGAAAAGCTTTTATCATCCATTCTGCTGTCAAAAACTCTGAAAGTTAGAATTTATAAAACAGTTATATTACCGGTTGTTCTTTATGGTTGTGAAACTTGGACTCTCACTTTGAGAGAGGAACATAGGTTAAGGGTGTTTGAGAATAAGGTGCTTAGGAAAATATTTGGGGCTAAGAGGGATGAAGTTACAGGAGAATGGAGAAAGTTACACAACACAGAACTGCACACATTGTATTGTTCACCTGACATAATTAGGAACATAGACGTTTGAGATGAGCAGGGCATGTAGCACGTATGGGCGAATCCAGAAATACATATAGAGTGTTAGTTGGGAGGCCGGAGGGAAAAAGACCTTTAGGGTGACCGAGACGTAGATGGGAAGGTAATATTAAAATGGATTTGAGGGAGGTGGGATATGATAGAGAATGGATTAATCTTGCTCAGGATAGGGACCAATGGCGGGCTTATGTGAGGGCGGCAATGAACCTCCGGGTTCCTTAAAAGCCAGTAAGTAAGTAAGTAATAATAATAATAATAATAATAATAATAATAATAATAATTATTATTATTATTATTATTATTATTATTATTATTATTATTATATTATTATTATTATTATTATTATTATTATTATTATTATTAAGGGCGCTCATGCAGTGACAATAATTTTAGAATAAAAAGAATCTTAGAGAAACGACGAGAAGTCAATCTAGAAACGCACATAGCTTTCGTTGACTTCGATAAAGCTCCTGAATGTGTAGAACGATCCAAATTATGGAAAATAATGTACAATAAAGGTTACCCTCCACATTTGATAGAAATAATAAAATGCCTCTACACAGATACAAAGATAATAATAAACACAGGAACATCAAAAACAAAAGAAATAAGAATAAATGAAGGACTCAAACAAGGTTGTACCTATCACCTAGTCTCTTCAACGTATATCTAGATGACTTAATTTAAAAATTGAAAATGGAGGTGAATCCAGGTGTAAAGATACACTTTTAAATGCTCTAATGTTTGCCGATGATGTAACATTAATACAAGACAGCGAAGAAAAATTGCAGTATGCCATTCACAAACTACACCTACTAGGAAAAGAAAACTATAATTTCAGCATATCAACTCATAAAACTAAAGTAAGGGCCCACAGTGGTAAATTTTCCATTCGTACAAAAATAATAGTTGATAATAAGCCCATAGAACAAGTATCTCATTTTGATTATTTAGGTTGTAATATAACTTATGATGTAGATAGAGATATTAACAACAAAATAAGCAAATTCCAGTGAATATGCGGAACAATAATTAGAACACTAAAAAATTAAACTAGAAAAGAAACAAAACTAAAGTTCTATAAAACTATGGCGGTATCCGTGTTGACATATGAAAGCGAATCATGGATAATTAAAGAACGAGATAAAAGTAAATTACAGGCTGCAGAGATGAGGTTTCTTCGCAGAGTAAAGGGATGTATAAGAAGGGATCTGATAAGAAATGAGGATATCCGTAAAGAATTGAATATATACAACATAAACGAAAAAGTTGAAGATTGTAAAGAAAAGGGGAAAGAACATCTGTCTCGAATGGATAATGAAAGAATTCCATCACTGAAACAAGAATACCAACCTAAAGGCAAAAGAGATGTCGGACGTCCTAGGAAGAGGTAAGTGGAACTGAATAAAATGTGAAGACGGAACAGGCACTAAGGCTAAACCATGAAGTGAAGAAGATGATGATGATGATTATGATGATGATTATTATTATTATTAATTGTGTTTATTATTAATTGCCATTATTGAGTGTAATTAGTTACCACTGCCACCGGGTATATACTTATTTGCAGTGTGAATAAATACATACATATACAGATACAACATGAATCGAAGCTTTAAGAAGCTCCTGCGCATGTCACGCGTATTTTTATTTGAATGTCTAACTTTTCGGCTTGTTACGGCCGACTATTCTTCTCGTAGCAAGTACAAAATTAAGTTAGCTCGTTGACATAATCCAATTTTGCACACAGCGTACAGAAGCAGAGCAGCCATACTTGATTTGCAGTTTGGGGATCAGCAGGCTGCATCCAAACACATTAAACAATTTTAATTGTAAATCAATAACCCGACCACACAAGAAATATTAACCCCCCCTTCCACTCGCCGTGTTTCCGGGCCGGTCCAGTGTACCAGTTATATGAAATTCAGTCATTAACGTACAAAACTATGTGGGGATTCGTGTGAAGACTGTGGCACAACTTAACTGAAACCAATAACAGTGCAGCAGGTTTGGCTTCCTGGTAGCATCATCCTAAATCCTATTTTCATCTCCTATAGAATATTTAAGTAATCTATAATCCAGTTTCAAGGATTGTAAATTCCATGTAGTACGTATTTTCTGCCCTATATTGTTATGTGCTGGCTTTGCTAATAATGTTAAGAATTTGGCTTTAAAGGCTGCCAGTAACTTTAACTACAACAAAATAACGCTTTCCTTCTCGTCAGATCACTGTTCTTTCAAAACAGTCGTTTATCATCAGCAACATAGGATTTTATTTCTACAAAAAATATCTTTATAAAAATGAAATTGTTCTAGTGTCATTCCTGTTACCTCGAGTTTCTTTTCTAATTCGTCGGTTTTTCGCCATCGTAACACACTTTTTTCAACATATAAAATACAGGGCTACAAACAAAAGAATCATTCGCTTTCAAACTGCCATACTTTCCAAAGTATTACTCGTACAACAAAAAGTGATACATCAAAAGAACCGTACACGCAACACATTTATTCCCACTCTCTACAAATATTCTATGTGTGCTCCTCGGGTGACACGACATATGTCCAGGCGGTAGTCCAGTTCATTCCACACATTGTGTAGCGTTGTCTTGTCAATGATGCGTTCCCTTAGCTGTACCAGTGTTTGTGGCAATGGAGGTACGTAGACGCGGTCCTTAATGTACCCCCAAAGGTAGAAGTCACATGGTATTAGGTCTGGTGACCTGGAGGGCCAAGGGAACACAGCTGCTCACCTACACCAACACGCCCAATCCAGCGATTCGGCAGTTAATGGTTCAGATATTCACGAACATCAAGCATCCAATGAGGGGGTGCCCCGTCTTGTTGGAAGACAAAATTGTCTCGCATATTCCAACACACAAAAACTCTTTTGTCTCCATTTTTTGCAGGCACTACATTCGTGCTGCCAACTGGTGTACACAATGCAAACCAGGTGCGTTTCCGGTTCTTTTGGTGTGTAATACTTTGGAGAATATAGCAGTTTGAAAACGAATGATTCTTTTGTAGTAGCCCTATATATTATATTTTACTGTTATAATAAGGAAGTCGTCTTCCCACCACCACGTGCCAGCACCACGAAATGGTTTCATGTCGACATCACGAGATGGTCTCACGTAGACACTACGAGATGGTCTCACGTCAACAACACGAGATGACTTTACATCAACAGTACGAGATACAACACCACGAGATGGTCTCAGTCAACACCACGAGGTGGTATCAATCCACACAACGAGATGGTCTCAGTCAGCACAGATGGTTTCGTCAACACCACGAGATGGTTTCATCAACACCACGAGATAGTTTCGTCAACACCACGAGATAGTCTCAGTCAATCAGCACCACGAGACTCTCAGTCAGCACCACGAGATGGTATTATGTCAACATCATGTGATGATTTTATATCAATATCACAAGATGATTTTATGTTAACACCATGAGGTGGTCTTATTTTAACACAAGATGGTCTTATGTAAACACAATATTTTACTACAAAAACGACCCTTGTCATCACCATAAAACGTTTGTCGCCACCAAACAATTTCGTCACCGACAAAATAGTTCTGTAAGTCACAATAAGATATCCTTCATCGTCATCGTAATTCGATTTTGCTCAGTTAAACAAAATGGTCGCTTATATAATCACTGCAAAACAGTTCTCCATATCATCACTGCAAAACGGTTTTCTATATAATCATAAAATGGTTCTCTTTAATTCCTATGAAACGATACTTTTAATCACAAGAATTATTCTTCATCATTAGAACAAAACGGTTATCACCATCATATGCGATTTTTTATAATCTCAAGTGTCGCTTATCTTAGTTCACAAAACGGGTCGCTTTCTGACCATGAAACTAAGTTCCGCTGATAATTGGTTCTATCATCGATGATTCATTACTAATAACAGAAAGGTCGCTTGACGACAAATGACTCATATTCGGTTACAGTGGTACTAATTTTTTATCTAACTTTCTTTATTTTTACGATCACAGTCAGATGTTTCTTCCCTCACTGCATACATGTCACTTACACTAATCCAAAACAACGTATTTTCTTTAAACATCAACGCCCAATTTTTAATCGACTATCAATAGTTGCATAACTTTCAGATGCTTGTTATTAAGCAAAGATTAAGACAATTCGTGTCGCCTTTGTTGTTTTGCCACAGGCATCTCTGACGTTGGTATTATGTATTCGTCGTTACGGCAAGTTTACCATTTCTAGTATATCGAAGTGAAGATTTGAACCATAAAGAAATCGGATCAATATTAATTTAACTGCAGAGATTCGATATATGAAAAAATAAACTGGGTACTCACTTTTGAATTATGAAAGGTGTTTTGATATCTTGAAGGAAGTACAAATGCAGCCGATTTTGGAATTTGTTCAATAATACACATTAGAAAAGAAAATTTCCAGGTTCAAAAATATATGTGGCACATTTAACAGAACACTTGAAAAATACGAAAGGGTACTCTATTGAAGTTTTATAAAGTAATGGCCGTTCCTACGTTGTTATAAGGATGTTAAACCTGGACACTAACCAAAAGTGATTGTAAACGAATTTAGGCATAGGAAATTAAGTTTTTTCGATAAGTGATAAGGTAAAGGCTAATGGGACAGAAAGAGAATTGAAAATATCAGAAAAGAACTTCGATATCAAGCTTCTCATTTAGCCTTGTTAACGTTACTGCTGCTGATAGGATGATGATGATGATGATGATGAATACAAAGATAATTAAAACACGGATTATAATGTAGATAAGATGCAAAGAGAATTCGTAATTGCAGTCTACATACATAATATAGTTGCATTACCATCCTCAAGGAAGAAGCAGCATTAAAAGATCAGGAAATTTGGTACGAGTATGACCACTTGACCAGTGAGTTTCGGAACGAATCTTTAATGCCTAACCTTACGTTGTCCAGAACAATAAAATAGTTCCTAGACAAAAGAGACTTAAAACTTTTGTTTTGTTTTCCAATACACCCGGTTATCGTCAATTAAAACTTTTCTCAAATTTTGGTAGTCTTACAGGACTTATTTCCCTTTCTGGTGTGGATACGCCCGTATTGCAGAATTTGTAGTCTAATCATTACTTTTATGATAGGGTGGTAGGCCTAATGAGAATGGTGACTATCAGAGATGAATTTTAAAGTGTGTGAAAACAGTAAATTTGGCCTTCAGCTCTCACAATCAGGGACAGAATTAGTTTACAGGCCGTAAATCTGCGTAATATAGTAATCAGGCTTCACTTTCCTTACCAATTGACTCATTCATTCATTCATTCATTTAGTGTTCTGCCCAAGGGGAGGTCTTTCACTGCAAACCCAGCTTTCTCCAGTCTTTCCTATTTTCTGCCTTCCTCTTTGTTTCCTCATATGATCCATATATCTTAATTGTCGTCTACCATCTGATATCTTCCTCATATGATCCATATATCTTAATGTCGTCTATCATCTGATATCTTCCTCATATGATTCATATATCTTAATGTCGTCTATCATCTGATATCGTCCTCATATGATCCATATAATATCTTAATGTCGTCTATCATCTGATACCATCTTCTAGTCGGAACTCTTCTCCCGTTCACCATTCCTTCCAGTGTATCCTTCAGTAGGCAGTTTCTTCTCAGCCAGTGACCCAACCAATTTCTTTTCCTCTTCCTGATCAGTTTCAGCATCGTTCTTTCTTCACCCACTCTTTCCAACACAGCTTCATTTCTTATTCTGTGTCCACTTCACACGTTCCATTCTTCTCCATATCCACATTTCAAATGCTTTTTTTTAGTTGGTTATTTAACGACGCTGTATCAGCTACGAGGTTATTTAGCGTCGATGAGATTGGTGATAGCGAGATGGTATTTGGCGAGATGAGGCCGAGGATTACCTGGCATTCATCTTACGGTTGGGGATAACCTCGGAAAACACCAACCAGGTAATCAGTCCAAGCGGGGATCGGACCAGCGCCCGAGAGCAACTTCAGACCGGCAGGCAAGCGCCTTAACCGACTGAGCTACGCCGGTGGCTGAAATTCTTCTATTCGCTTCTCTTCACTTCGTCGTAATGTCCATGTTTCTGCTCCATACAATGCCACACTTCATACAAAGCAACAGTTTTTCTTGGGAAAGATAAATGCGGTAGCTTCCCGCTGCTTTCCGCACACCACTCTCTCTTTCGCATCTTAAAAAGACCCCAGTGGGCCCCAGCGTGGAGGTGAGGAGAGTGGATTTGACCAATTAGGCTCTCACGACTTCACATCGAAATTCACCGCAAGGGTTAAATATCAGTTCTATGAGGGTTTTTGACCCGATCAGAGACCTCGACACGGTTTTAACCAACTTATCTCATGTTTATTGGCGAGCATTGTGGCTCACTCAAACACCGAAAATGAATTCTGGATATTTTTAAACTCGTATACATATGCGCCACTTCAGTAGTGGATCTGCATAAATAACTTTAAGAGCTTTCACTATGTACAAAATGTCAGAAACTATGACGATATTTTGAATAGAGCTTGCAACATTATCCGGTGGCTTCATTGGGTACAGTTTCAACTTGGTTTTCATTGATTTATTGATTACGTAGGCAAGCAACCACGACAAGGTAGCTTCCACTCCATCTATATTTCAATAACAGTGAGGGATCTGCTAGAGCGAGCGTTTACACAAATGTTTAAATTAACTCCATTTTGATACACAACATCTCTGTATGTTGTGACATGTCACAGAAAAATACGGTAAATACAATGGAAAAATAACAACTATGATTTGGGACACAGCTCAGATGATTGTTCTCACACGAAAATTCGGTGCTTGACGTACTTACCTTCTGTATTTTGCGTTGCACAGCATGTGTCTATAGCACAATATTTCTCTAAGAAACTCAGCAATAAGAAACATATTTGTCAAAACCTCAAAACCGTAAGGCAGAGTAAAAAAAACTGTCTTAATGTTAAATGAATTTATATTTCAAGTAGGATAACACTGTACAACATGAAATGTCTTTTTTTAAATAAAAAAACATGTGTATTCGATGTATTTTGTGGTCGCAAAAACGAATCTGCAGTTAGTTTTTGTCCAGCACGTACTTTTTCTCCAAAATAAAAAGTTATTTAATGTTAGTGAAATGTTGCACTACTTTAACCTTATGGGATGCAACATGTCACTAAAAGTACGCTTTCTTGACAGCCACTTGGACTTCTTTCTAAAAAAAAAACCCCTGATGCTGTAAGCGATGAACATGGGGAGATGTTTCATCAAGAAATATCTACCTTCGAAAAGCGCTTCAGTGGAAGGTGGAATGCAAGTATGCGGCTGAATATTGCTGATCACTCATTAGAGAGATTGCAGAAGCTGTCTACAAACGTAAAAGATCAAAATATACATTTTAATTTGTGAATTTTGGACAAACAAAGGTTGTTTTATGTACTAGTATAACAACTTGTGGGAAGAAAGACACTCTTTCAGCTTTCCCAATAACGGGACTGCCTCATTGGACAAAGCATAACACACAGAGTGAAAACAAAAACAGACCACAAAAGAGAAATGTGGGGAACGAACAAGAAAGGGAAATGAAGTACAGGAAGAATAAGAGCATACATATAACAGGCCTAAACATAATAAACAAACGGATTAGACGTTCAAACAAAAGTTCTTCCTCTTTAAGAAACAAAGTACAGGTGGAATTTTAAAATTGCAAGTGATCCTCTGATAACAGTAAGGGAAACATCACGAATGAAGTTGTTGTTCAGCTGGAACTTCTTGCAGAAAGTGACAAAGAGGCGAGGTACTGTGCCCCTAGTGCCAACCATTAGCCCAACTACTTCAATGGAGGTGAGGTGATATTTCTCCAAATAGAATGGAACTGTGGGCTGTGAAGTGCGTGTACCATAAAAATGGTATGTGTTAGAACATTTTGGTTTTCAGAAATGAACTCAGCACCTCTTATTTAGTTAAAATTACATATTTTCATCTAAAGGACAGAAACAAAGTTTAAATTTGTTGTTCAGTGTAATCAATGGTGAATACACTGATAAATGTTATTTGATACTCATTTCTACTATATTCCCTTTCAGGGAACATTTCATAATCCCTCAATACAGCAATAATCCTGATAATATAACACACATTTTCCCTACTCCCCAGAAAATTGTTGTATCTATGTTAGACTGTACAGGATGAATCAGGACCGATGTGAAAAACTTTGAGGAGCGACAAATCTCACAATGAGGATCATCTTTCGTGAAACAACCCATGTTCTTTGACGCTTCGTTTAGAAGTTACACAATATCGAAGAAAAGAGAGGTTTTAATGGAATTTACAGTTATGAAATTAATTATTCAGTTTTTTTTAACTATCCCTTGCGGATAGGTTACAGAAGGTGTTTAAAGTGTCTATCTTGAGCCTGATTGCATTCATTACACCATCGGTTTTTTATTTATTTATTCATTTATTTATTTATTATTTTAAGATCATGACACGAAGTAAGTCTGGAATTAAAAGGCCCCAATTGATTCAGATGTCTTGAAGAACGCTGTTGAAGCCGTTATGGCTCCTCCAGGAAATAAAAACTCAATCAGAGAAGCCTGCACTGGTTTATAACGGCAAATACATTTTAAATATGATGAGTTTTTACTGCTATATTCCTACCTATATTCCATGTATTCCAAGGTACAAGAGGGTATGCTCCAAGGTACATGAACCTGTTGTACCTTTGAACACATTACATATCTCGTCATTTTATTTTTTCCATCCTTAATAGATCTGCAAAACAGGAAAATAGATACAGGAAGTTCTAAAGGAATCATCAATAATTATTTCAAGTACTTTTTCATTTTAAAAATTTCTTTTCCCAAAAAAAAAAATAAATAAATAAAATAAAATAAAATGTGAAAAGTGTTTCAAGGTATAAACAGTCTCCCCTATTTCATTTGAAATTAAATAAGGTCATATATACAGGGCTTTCATTTCAAAACTTCCCAGTCTAATTAGCTAATTATTTAAAATGAATTCAATTTAAACAAAAAAAAAACACGTCAATTTAGATATTGAGGGGGAAGTCTGAAATCAGGCTTAATTGTATTTTAGATTTTATCCCCAACCCCCAGCCACCCCCACTTCGAAATTTCAAATGGCACCCCTATATTTTTATACTTAAATATGAAAGAGCATTCCATTGTTTGAACACCTCATTCATTTGTTTCCGCATCTTACGTTTTCTATCGTCGCGTGGCAACCTGGATTGTTGTTATTGTTGATTAGAGTTGAAGAGAATAAAGCTACAAAAACTTATTGAGCATTTCATGTAATAGTTGTGTTTGTGTATTACATTATTTTAAAATGGCATATACTCTTCAAGAGAGAACATAAATCATACTTATTGATTAAATTTAGGAAATTACACAAAAAAGCTGTGTTTTCATCCTACAATCAACTGATAATAACAAAAATACAGGTTGCTAGGCGATGATAGAAAAACAAAAGATGTCAAAACAAAATGAATGAGGTGTAGAAACAATTGAATGCTTTTTCATATTGAAGTCTAAGAACATATTTTGAAATTGCAAAGGGGGGTGGCTGGGGGTGGGGGGTGAAATCTAAAATGAAAATTAAGCCTGGTTTCAAACTTATCCCTCAATATCTAAATTGAGGTGTTTTCTGTTTAAATTGAATTCAATTTAAATAATTTGTTATTTAGACGGGAAGTTTTGAAATGAACGCCCTGTATAATTTCATTGTAAAGGAAACATGTAATACTATTATCAAATTACAGGTCACCGTTACAGTTAATGTGAAGTCTGCAGACTGAAGAATGATTTGAGCAGAAATACTTTTTCCATTGAGTAAATCTCAATAAGCAGGAATTGAATGATCTGAAAATCTGTTGTAGTTGTGAAATCAAGTCATTATTCAATGAGAGTAGAATAAAACGTGCTTAGACCGTAATTAAATTTGTGAAGCAAGAAGCATCTAGTGTGAAGAAAAACTGTAGATGGATAGTTTTATCATCAGCTCTAGATCCTCTCAACGGGAAATATTGAACCCGTAATAATATTTAACGAAATTAATATACGTTAGATATTAATCAACATTCGACACTAGTTCAGTTCGGTACTTCGTGAAACTGAACACCAGGCAGTACAGCTGTTGATTTATCATTTATTTTGGTTATCCTTGTTGTACGACCAAGAATCAAGCAGGAGGAGATGACTCTCTGGTGTGTTTCTCCAGAACAATTTTTTAAGGAATGTCTTCACACCATACATACCCTAGAAAACACTTTCAGAAGCTCACCGCTTGCTTCCCCTATGTCCCAACGCACTTACACAACACACACAAACGCTTTTGTACATGCTCTATCAAACCCATCGCGTTTCATCTTTCAACGTGACTTGGACGTCGGGGAGCCCCTCGTAAGACAACACAATACATCACTTTACAAAATATATGTACTCATTCGAAAAACATCAATTTTCATGTCGCACACCTTGGCCCTAAGCCAGTGGTAAGCATTTTTATACCTTTATCCGTTATACAGTGATGGCAGCAAACCTACCTATAATCCGGGTCGACTTACTTAATACCACAGTCTAGTATATACACTCACGAAGCTCAATACGTAGTAAATATGCATCCATAGATAGTTGCTAACCACTGGGATTGCTAATATCACCTCATTACAGACAATGCGAAATAGTACCGGCACAGTCTATTTGTCCTAGCACCCTCATAACTCAAGCTTCGTGACTGTATATACTAAGGGTGAAACATAACCATTTTTCCCCTATTACTACATATGTTAGTGGATTATAGTGATTTTATAGCTCTCAAGTTGAATTTTCTTTTACCAACTTCGTTTCGAATTTCGGGTATTAACAAAAAGGCCTACTACAACTGGCAGTTATTTTCTAACTGTTATATTGGCAGCAATAACTTCGGTTTGCAGTAAAGTAAACCGATGAAAATGCAAGTACCTAGGCTTGTGAATTAATGAACAATTAGTAATACCGGTATTAATATTAATATCAATACACAATTCAGTTCTATTTCGTTGTGATTCCAATTCAACTCTATATTCAGGTAGTGTAATTAAATAAGAAATAACTTATAGGCCTACTTCGTATGAAACATGCATGTAAATAAATATACTGACATTTTAATGAAGTTCCTTCGTATTTAGATTTTTGTTAAAATGTCCAAGAGAGGAAATTGCATGGTAGCGACTTCTCCAAGAAAGTGCGTGCTTGAAAGTATTTTAAGTAAGCTATACAGTTTAAAATGGTGTTCTCTTTTCGGAGTTCGTACTAATCATTTCACGTGATCAAACTAGATTTTTAGGTTAGGTCTCGTGAATCGTAAACTGTTTAATTAAAGCAATGAATTTCATGTTGCCAAACAAAATAAATTGTAATACTAGATCATACTAATCCTAATTACCAACATAATATGCGAGAATTCCAGAAGGAAAACAGGCTACACTATTTCATAATTATTTAATCATGTAGAAAACACCTCGCAACATAAAGATGAGGTGTGGTAAATAAGTAAGACCTGTAGTTATTGTTAATTACTTTATTTTTATTATTATTATTATTATTATTACTATTATTATTATATTATTATTATTACTATTATTATTATTACTATTATTATTATTATTATTATTATTATTATTTCAATACGTAACATTGTGATTTTTCCCTCTTTGGTGACAACTGGTATTAGTTGGCAAGACTGAAGAGACTTTTAGGAACTACACTTACGTGATCCTCACTATAGCTCATTCATCTCTTACGCTAGATTGTCTCAAACCCTCCTTGCTACTGCTCAGTGGTTGTTCGTATATAAAAGAATACAAATTCTTTGCTATCTTTCAGAACTGGTTCAATTTATTACAACAGACAATAGGAATTAAGAAGTCAAATTTATGCAAAAAAGTATATATTTTTTTTATAATGAGCTAAGCACAAGCTTTAACATATTTATCATGACGATCTTTTTCAAATTCCATCTTTTCTTGAAAACATTACACGATATACCACTTGTACTTTAATCAGGCAATTTGTAATGAATTATCTTTCCGCATACAATTTTTTACTTTAGTAATTTCCCACGCAACTTCATAGCTCATCCAGATCTAGAGAATGTTTTTCCTCATGAATTCTGATCCGGTTAATGTAGATATTTGGTTTAGGTTTTGTCTGTTTGGTCAGGTCTGAACCTCACAAGTGATACCAACAAGGCATCACTAATGAGGGAACTAGGCCAGGAGATAATGGGGTAGAATGGCCAGTTCCATTCTCCCCTCTTCATTGCATACATCGCCGATTAACTACATATTACACTAATCAGACTTCAGATGCATACAAGCATTCTTTCTCTGACATATCGCAAAGTGAAATGTACTGCCTGATAATAGATGTACTTTACGTATCAGCCAGCACCTCAATCAGAGGCAATTTGGTTTATTGTAGGTTGTATTAGATTCATTTTTACCATGGAACATTTTCCACCAAGTTGTTCAAAGAATCAGCACCTGCCAAAGTGTGTACCTCTGACTGAGGTTCTGGCTAATATGTAGCCTACATCTATTATCAGGCAATAGGAGAAACTCGGCTAATTCCGCAGTACGGGTAATTCCGCAGTAGTGCATATATGATTTTACTGTGGCTTTACAATAGCGTGAACGTAAGTTTTGAGACGCTGTCAACAGGAGGCATGCCCTCTGCAGTGCTATAGAAAAAAATCCAGGGTATTGGTCGAACCCTCTGTCGGAAATACAGTGAAACATCGAAAGTTGGCTGTATTTCGTGTTTTGCTACACAGCTGTGAAGAAAGTGAGCACTGTTGCATATAAATTGTTCCTTTTATGTTACTTTCATAATGTATTTCATAATTATTTACGACTGCGGAATTGGCCAAGTCCTATTGCGGATTTATCCGAACTGTTGCGGAATTACCCAAATTGTTCTTTTTCAACTGTAATGTATGTACAACTAAATATATTTGCATTTTAATAGGTCTCTTTATCTCATTTGGTAATGAAAGGTTTCGTCCATGTCTACATACCTTGATAATATTTTTCAATAAACATTTTGACAAAAATATGATGGATTTACTCCTTAATATTGCGGAATTAGCAGTCTCCCCTACATCTCACTTGATATGTATCAGAGGAAGAACAATTATTGTTTGTATAAATCTAAAATCTTATCAGTATGATATGTTACTAGTGAGCGATGTATACAATGATGAGAAAAGGAACTGGCCACACTACCCCATTATCTCCTGGCTTAGCTGCAGCGTGAGCGATCCCTTATTGGTGTCACTTATGAGGTTCAAACCTGTCTTCGGTCAGTTGACTGAAGAACAATATTATCGTGATGAATTTTATGCCGAAATTAGCATTGATAGATGAGTGAATACATGTTCATTTAGGCTATAATTAAAAAGATTAGCTGCCTGCTCAAGAAAAAGATAATTAAATTTTAATTAATGGAACCTTAAAATATTGTACACACGATATATATTTTCATAATGCGGCTTCACATCCTAATTTAGCAAGATAGTAACACTTTTCAGCACAGAAAACATCTCATGTTCTCCCCTTCCTCACAAAAAATTAAGATTGTTGTTCCTATTCCTTACGGAAATATTATTTCCTTGACTTCTTCGATTCGCTTACTTCCTTTGAAAGAGACAATCTTTCTATTAAGCCGCCGCTGGTAACTACCGTGAGTACATTGAAGCATCTCAACAAACCCTGCAGGTGCAGATAAATTAGAAGGTGCGGGCTGAGAAGTCGCGTTCTACAAGTTCTAAATGGGGAAACTGTAAATTCGTCCGATGGAAATAATTACCTATAATCTGACATGTAGACTCGTCTGCATTCCTACTAAATATCGGTATCATGGATGTGTAAACTCGTCCGCATACCTACTTAATGTCAGTATCATGGAAATGTAAACTCGTCCGAATGCTAAAGACAACATTTTCCGTCCTATTTTATCCAGGCTTAGGACTGGCAAGTGGCATGGTTAAAAATGTTTCATATGAAAGGAAGTACTTTTAATCAAATCTACCATGGACAAACTTATCTTGGATTAAAATGAAAAGTAGGCTAATTTTAATAAGATCTACCATGTACAAATTCCGTGCTCTATAATTTTCTAGGGCTTTGCATATACGCAGTTGCTTATTTCTAGTAGCGCGTTTAATTATTCTCTGTGTATTTATACTTTGTAGCTTGATGTACGTTTCTGTCTCAAATTCTTTTAAAACGTTGATAAAATCGTAAATGTTTGGATGAGCAGTATTAAAATTCTTGTAGAAATTTGCATGAAAAGATTCACATGCGTTAGTTTTTTTTTTTTTGTAGGTTATTTTACGACGCTTTATCAACATCTTAGGTTATTTGGTGTCTGAATGAGATGGTGATAATGCCGGTGAAATGAGTCTGGGGTCCAGCACCGAAAGTTACCCAGCATTTGCTCATATTGGGTTGAGGGAAAAAACCGGAAAAAACCTCAACCAGGTAACTCGCCCCGACCGGGAATCGAACCCGGGCCACCTGGTTTCGCGGCCAGACGCGCTAACCGTTACTCCACAGGTGTGGACCATACGTTAGTTGTGTGGCAAATGCTATTGGAGTTAGCCCATATGTAAGGAGGGAATGTAGCATCTTCTGATATGTACTTATCAACCAAATAGAAAATTTTACTAGCCGTTCATCTTCTGGTCGTATTGATGACAGCTCAATCCCAAAACCTTCGCCCACATCCTCAGGTTCCAAGTAGACAAGGCCAAAGCAATATCTTAACCTTTTCCCTATATCAGTCTTAGTATTGTATTCCACTGCTAATCGAAGATGCTGAATATTTCGCCACCAGACTTGTGAAATGTGAAATCGACAACCTATGAATTCGGTATGTGGTCATACGAATTTAATTGCAGAGTGTATTGCTATTTCAAAATATGCTACAATAGTCTTTAGAAAGAATTCCAATCCTAGTTCATCACACTCAAGATGGACGATCTGAAAACTCTCTTTGTAAATAGTAGGCAAGATACAAAACACGAGAGGTACATAATGTCCATTGAAATACGCATGAATTATTGTAAACAAATGGGTAAAAAACTTGGTACAGTATTTGAATGTTCCATCTACAAGCACTGTTTCCGAGTGACATAAATACTCGTTCCGAAAACCAATTCACACGTACTCGTACCTAGATGTTAGAAAATTAAATAAGAACTATTTTTTAATTTTCATCTAATTGACTGTAATTTCTGAAATGGCCGCCATGTTGCCAACGTCAATAAATAAACGCTTGGCGGACGAGCTTACATGTTACCAATGCATGTAAAGAAATAAACGCTATGCGGACGAGTTTACATGTTCGATTAAAATGTCACTCCTTCGAAATGCGATGTGTTTGCCAGTTTCGGACGAATTTACATCTCCCCTCAACATGTACTTTATTTGCCGACAGCTGCTCTAAGCTTTCACCATCGTTAATTTCCCTTTTAATCACAGGAGGTATTAAGAGACGAATACTTGCTGACTATTTCGTTTATATGACGTCATTCAATTTTCGACCAATGAAGTGTAATGAAATTTTGAATTCCAACCAATCACAGTCAGATATCGCGATAATTTTTGCAGCTAGATTTATCGCTATCAATTTATCGCATGGTCGTTCCTTTGTTTAGTCACTATCGTCAACTGTTTTCCCGTAAATCGCATCTACACGGTTAAAATTTCTTTCAACTTTACGCAATATTGATATTGATATTTAATATTAATTAATATATTTATGCACTGAAGAAGACGTTCAAAACGGCGCACCATGTAGACACAAAATCTTCATGCATCTTAATTGAACGTACGTTTTAAACTTGATTCTTTCAATATTCTTCCCATATTGCATGCATACGTGCATGGAAAACTGAACTGTGTAGATGCAGCTTTAGTTCGTTTACACACTACAGCGAGAATTTGTTCGTCAAACTATGGAAAAATCCTTTCCTGTAGCACGAAGTAATGGTGGAAATAAGGCATAATTGACATTGGCCCCGCTCCCACAGGTAACCTAACCTAATTTAGCATATGAAATTTGTATTACGTGAATGAAATTAAACAATTAATAGAAAGTCAGATGTTCAAATTTATGTCACATCAGCGCATATCAAACCCAAAGACCCTGTGTAGTATTATATACAAGGTCTTTGATCAAACTGCCTTCCATATGGCGTAATAAAATTTGTGTTTTTAATTACCTGTACAGAGATGGTGTAGCAACATATGTGTCGCTGAAGTGTGAATACATAAGCATTGCTAGCTGTTTCCACACATATCACATAGTTCATGATTCTCGGTGTAGTGTATAATGTAACGATGAAGTACTAGATAAAGTGCGAAATCTTACTTTCACATCTACAGTTTCATCTTTTAATTCCATGCCCATTGTAGGCTATCTGCAGAAAATTACACTCCTTCATTCAGATTTGATAACTGCTTTTTCAGCAATTCATTTAATTAATTTATTATTATTATAAAATGTTTAAATCAAATTATGATTTCAGCAGATAATGAAAATGTATTTCTGTTATAATAACAAGAGAAAAGCGCAGTACATGTAATTAACATTGTTAAACCTGTACTTCGCTTTTCGCAAGTGGCATTACTGAATAACATCCAATTTCTTTATTACAGTAATCGATACTCATCTATTTCAACTTCACAATGTCTGAATAGGTTAATTATTCGTAAATATACAATTATTAACATTTTGTGAGCGAATTTTAGGGATATATTATTTTATTCACGAAATAGTCTTAATAAATGTCACACGAGGTCTGAGATTTGGCGGAAATTTCAGACCTCTCGTGACATTACTACAGATAAATATATTAAAACAATAACACAGAGAAAAGCACAGCACGCCGAAGATCCGGGAGAATACATTCATAAGAGCTTATTTAAAATCACACATGAACTGAAATCCAAGCAATTCGATAAAAAGTCATCGGATGACTGATCTAAAGCTGGATCTTATATTAACATGCAGAATGAAACGTGCTTAATGCCTTCCAGATCCAGTTTTAATGCGTTGCAGGTATACCAACAATTGAGTGCCGCGGGTTGCTGCACATGTAGGGGGCGCGAGCTGTAGGGTTCCAATATAACGTTATCGTGTTAGTGCGACGATTTACGAGCTGAGCCTCCATCATCATAAAAATAGTAAACACTGGAAAGGCTATGAGGTTTGCTTAAGAGGTCATTCGGAAAGCAATTGTGAGGGGGAACAGATTCCGCGGCAGGCAAGCGACATTCCTAAATTAACAGCAACAAGCATATCACTTCCAGGGCCCAGAACATAGAGCTCACAAAGTGTGAGAATGTTTCAACCTCCAGTCATCAGCAACACATTCGACACAGTTATCATGACCATCAAATAATCGTCACTATACAGTATATAGTCAAAATCGTCAACATTTACAATCATCATCGTTGTGCCAGCTAACACCGTCATACAAAGGTCGTTACACCACTGTACCCCAATCGCCAGGATACAAGTCGCTGTCATTACAATTTAGGCTACGATTAGTTTTCATTGTAGATGTGTCATATCATCCGTCACTGTCATCGTTGTCATAATCGTAATCGTCAACGCTGTCATAGTGTAACATAATCGTCATGAAAGTCGTAGTCGAGGATGATATGACTGTCATCGGAGTGGAAGTCGTAACATAATCGTCATCGCAATTGTAGTAGTGGAATAATATTCATCATAGTCGTAGTCGTGAAATAATAGCCATCGTCATATCAGTCGTAGTTGTGTCATAATTGAGGGGCTCACAACCAGAGTGGACCAAGTCCACCAGTGATCAGTTTGTGGATTAATACAATCTCGGATGAAGAAAACCGAGATTTATTCACTGCCGTAACAAAGTCCATAACTCATTTGTTACTCCACAGAGGACAGCATTTCCTATGGAAGGTGAACGTTGCTAAGTGTGAGCCAGGAACTTTAAGACTCAATATCTCAGAACTATTCCAGATAGTTCTGGTTGTGAACCCCTCAATTATTGCCATCGCTATCGTAATCGTGGCATAATCGTCATCGTAGTCGCAGTTATGACATGTGCGTCATGTCAGTCATAGCCTAATTGTGGCATAATCGCCATCACAATCGTAGTCGTGGCGTAATTCTCTAGCTCCAAGGCAAGATGTGTTACGTAATTTTTTTAGAAACAGCATACAAAGATTAACGACCGTATCAATCATAGTAATCGTGTTTCGTAACAACGGTTAAAGAGAAAAGTACTAGAAATGGACATGTCGTCTTTTGTCACAACAGAGATACCATCAGGATGCACAACATAACGTAAAATATCATTTTTGCCAAAAATTGACATATCATCCTTCGCCTTAGAACAGCCATCGTCAACTGGCCTGCATACTAGTTCGGAGCGCCGAGACGCTGACTGAGGAGGTAGTAGTGTGCAGTGTGTCGAGCCAAGCAACGCATCCCATTACAGAAGCCAACTTTCTGACCATAATTTACAATGTCTTCTTCGATTGTGTTCTACACGAGCATTGACACCTAACATAAACCAGTTAGTGAGGAAAAACGAATTAAAAAATCCAGGAAAACCAATGCTAATGATTAGCGAAAATAATTTTTATCATTTGTTATTTACATTGTAATAAAATAATTTAGGCCTACTTCAGTCTTGTAACAGGAACGACAATATGTTTCATATGTTATACAAAATAACAAATAATTGGTTTTGTGATATATAGTGTCAGATAAAAAATTGATAATTAATTTTATTTTATTGACAACACTTAAACAAAGGAATAGGATGACAGGATTTAAATATTAGTAATGGATTCGATTAGTTTAATATTTTGTAACAGTGAAAATGAGTTATAGTCTATAAGTTCTCAATTACTTTAATATGAAAAAAAAAACTATTTGCTTTCAAAATCGCTGCAATACATAACGAAAAAGTACAACTTGCTTGTTGTCTTAAACTAAAAAGTGATTTAAAAATCCACGAAAACCAATGCTAACGAACGGCGAAACTAATTTTATAATTTGTTATTTACATTGTAATAAAATAATTTAAGCCTACTTTAGCCTTGTAACAGAAACGATAATATGTTTCATATGTTACACATAATAACAAAGCCTATTAATATTATATCTGAACTGCGACCGAACACGAGCGCTGCTCATTCGGTCTCAAATTTTGTTAATACTACTGTATCTCCTGTTTTATATTGTTTGTATTATTTTATTTCTATTTCTCTTGTTTGTTTGTAATTATATTCTTTATTATGTATATTTAAATAATTGGTTTTGTGATATATAGTGTCAGATAAAAAATGGATAATTAATTTTATTTTTGTTGACGACACTTGAACAAAGGAACAGGACGACATGATTTAAATATTACTAATGGATTCGATTTGTTTAATATTTCGTAATAGTAAAAATGCATTAGGCCTATAGGTCTGTAAGTTCTTAATTACTTTAATATAAAAAAACTATTTACTTTCGAAACCGATACAATACATAACGGAAAATACATATTGTTTCTTGTCTTAAACTGAAAAGTGGTTTACATATTACACAGTCCCTCTTAAAATAAAATATGGAGTACAGGTTTCTTCCGTGTTTATTATGATTATTAGAGACTGATTAAAAGGGTTGAACAAGTGAACGGACGCCACTGCCATCACCCGATTCCTTCCCCCACCTCCTGCTGTACAGTTGATGTCTAAGGGGTAGATCTGAGCTTGCGAGCAAACTGTGCCTGCACCATAGTGCACTGAGATGACGACTCCTGCCTTAGAACCACAAAATTGTCATCGCAATCTTATAGGGCATAATCGTTCTCGCAATTTTCCTGGCATATTTTTCATCACTGCCATGGTCGTTGTAAACTTGTCGTCATCGAAGTCGTGTCAGAATCATCATATATGGTGTCATAATTATTTTCACTGCTGTCATTGTTATAATTGTAACTGTTTTCGAGATCATCATTGTCGTTATCATTAACAAACCGCTGTGACATAAAAAATCATCTCGCGGGTCGCTATTGGACTGGCGCGCGGTTCAAATCATAGACTACGTTTGTAGAGCTGAGAATTGAAGATTAATTAATTTTAGTTGCTTTAAAGTTCAAATGCAAATTCTAGAGTAACACGTCTCGTATTAACTTGAGCTACTGCGTTGAATTGTCTCAGCAAACAGCAAATCTAATAATCTCGTATTTGGAGAGGAGACAGACAAAAGACGCAAGCAACGCAGAAAAGTTTGCTTTCCTTGCTCCTTTAAATAACCAGGACAAACGAGTTGCTGTTCTCTGACTTCCTGACGCGCTTCCACGCCAGCTCATATTGTTATTTACACATCGATGTTTATTCAACTTTAACCAGCTATTTATTTAATTAGCCACTTCATTTAGATAGTTGTTTTGCCAAATACATATTTATAATTCATTTATATTGTAAGCAATAAACCACAGAAGCCTATGTACTAACTTAATGTACTTATTAAAATACTTTCATAAAAATCGTCTAAAATATAAATAAGAAAATAGTACATTATCCAACGAGCCTATAATGGTAGTAATTAAGACGCGAGTATGTTTATGAAACGAGCGCAAACGAGTTTCATAATTTTCATACGAGCGTCTTAATTACCATTATAGTCAAGTTTCATACGACTTTTTATGCTCGACCATATTTCTAACTTGAAATTATTCATAAGTATTCATGTTATTATCTGACTGAGGAGCGGAACTGAGCTTGTGCAATGCCTCGTAAATTGTGAGATGTGCGCAGACGCGAAAGTATTGATTTTTTCCGAGAAACAAATGTCGACATTGACCTTGATATAATCTAGAGAGTAAAATAAACATTAATCTTGATATAACCTGGAAATTAAATTAGACATTGAAAAACGAGATGACAAATTGAATTTATTTGAATATTATTTACAATTAACGCTAATTATTATAGTAACAAAACTGCCTTTATTTCAAATATAGGTGATTTATTGTGCAATTGGTGAAATGAATTTGCGGGATTGTGCATTATGAAAGGCTGGAAGATGACGGTGAATTGATGTTTAATTTGTGTGTTTTTTTTTCGACTGAGTTTAATATTGTATTTGAGATTTCAAATTTATTTTGGATCGATTCTTCAACATAACCTTCTGCGACAGTATTGGGTTTCCAGCCTCCGTGACGTTCCAATGTTGTGATGTCGCCGCCAGCGTCTACTAAAATTGTCGCAGAACTCCTGCGAAAACAGTTGTCTTTCGATTGCATTCCCAGAATAATCGATACTTGCGCTTTCATATTGGTACAATGGTATTTTCTGATTGGTGGAACACCTGAACTTTAATGAATAGGTTTACTTTAATGAGGTCCATTAAAGGGCTGCTACCAGGTATATAATTACTACATTTCGGCATGGTCGAGCATAAAGATGTTTACTCTACCAGAAGAAATTTGATATGTCCTTTAGCTGAACTTAAATGTTAGACAACCACTGGAATAAATAACAGCCGGAGTTAAGGCCAAGGATATGCAACTCTATTTTGATATTAAATCCTGACTTATGTTATTTTTAGTTTAATAAATTTAAGAAAAAAATAAGCAAATTATTTAGTATTCATATCTGCAAATAGTCCACATTGAACTGTCCTTTCTTCTCATTTCATACAATTTCCTTTACAAATGAACAGGCTGATATATGAAGATACCTAGCTGGATACAGTCAATCTGTGTAACATTACTATAGGTCTCGCAAGCAGGGAATACCGACGGAAGGAATGCGAATGAAACAATGCGATAATGAAGAGCGGGCGACAGGAAAGGTCACGAGATAGCTTGAATGATATTCAAGAATGCAGTCGGAGGAAAAATGACATCGATAGAACCAGTCTTGGGTTGTGATAGTTACATTACGACTTCAGTTTGTTCCATTGCATGTGAATACGTGTCCTGTATCGCACAGTATTATTATTTCATTCGTAAACATATGTTGCGCGTTTAATTAGCTTCGAATTTTTCACTTGCTACGTTCTTTATTTCCATAGCGATGTCCTCATTTGTTCATCTTCTTGGAAGAAACAATACTTCCGTTGGCCCGCACCTTTCGCTCCCTCGGCGTGCCTACATACACACGTTAAACAGACAGTAACGCCACTTCTTTTCGATAATTGATCAATGTGCGATCTATACCATGGATCGGTGATGACTATGGCGAGTGAAATTACTTCGTCCGAGATTGGTCTGTGAGATATGGTGACCGTTAGACAACTTCCTGAGCTCATCACTCTGGTATCTAAATCACCCATTATGTTCTTGTATCTCATCCATTTCTTCCACGATACAATAACGGTCACAGAGCAAGGCATCTAATTAACCCGCAGTAACAACTTCGTCCTTTTCTCAAGTACCATTTTCCTTATTTTTCACTTTTAGAGAGAATCCATTCAAATGTATATTTGTAAGAAGTAAGAGGTCCGTTTTTATACACTGTTTACTGTAGGCCATTCAAAGACTTTCTTTACAACTCATACATTAAACATATCCTTACTTCTTATTCCGGTCAGAAACATCAAATACTATAGGCTAAACGAGCTATTCTTGTATATTTGTAAATTTTATCTTCAAATTGGGCCAAACGATTTTGATGAAATGGGGTACATCCATCGTTTTCGGGTGCGAGAAAGCTGTTTATCTAGGTATCTTCTTTGGGAAATCTCATTCAGGAGGTAAAATAAAAATATCGGACAAGTAGGGGAGACTGTTGTACCTACAGCATAGTATACCTTTGAAATTTTTTTGTTTTTTTAATTTTTCCTCCTACCTAGAGGACTCAAACTGAAGTAGACTGTAGAGAGAGCCGCTAAGTAGCTCTGGTCATAGTTTCACTTTCATTTATTACAAAGTGTGAGTTCTGTGGAGAAAAGCTTTTTCTTTAGTACCAAAAGTAAACATTTCGTTCATTGATATATGTTTTCTAACACAAAACCAGATTGTATTTGTGACTATCATTCAAGTACAGTGTATTCCCTATCATCTGGTGAGTAATAACCAGGGAAAGGGATTTGGAGTATTATAAAGAATGGTGAAACGTAGTATAGATATTCGTAGCTCAGTGACTGTCAAGCGAGCTGCGTCACGGCGCATGGAAGAGTACAGTCCACTTCATACAAACTTACACGCAACGTCTGTAAATATATTTCAGAATAAACAAATGGAATAGTTTAATGACATATAGTGACCTACATACATAATCTGCATTTATTTTTGAACTACATGTGCTTTTCTTCGCAACGCACGAGACGCCAATAAACAACATTACAAATATACATAATTAAATATGAACCTCTGCATCTTCGCGTGTCAGTGGACATATTGATGTTGATAGACAGTTGTCTTCTGTATGGAACTCGCCTCTGAATATGCAGATCCAAACGAAATGGCATTTTCAATTAATGCTATGCCTTGTTATGCCTTGTTATAATAAATTGTAAATATTATTTTCAAATTTTCAAAATACAACTTTGCTCTGTTGCAAGGAAGGAAATTTTGTAACATGGAAAAACTCCGCTCTCCATCTGCAGAGATAATTAGAGAGTACTTGAAACAAGATACGTCAATTAAATTCACATGTTGAATGACGTCATTGGGAAACGTCTTTGTTAGTACATCTGAAATCCGACTAAGAATATCGTATACATCATTTTTAATCAAAACTTTGTTCATTTTTTCACCAACACGTTTTCCTATTTCACCTTCTACTGCACTCAGTTTATTTACAATAGTCCTCATAATATTTATTTGCTCAACTCGTTCTACTCCTGACTTTCCTAATTGAATAATGGCATCCGGTAAATATCCAAAATTTGACTTAATATCCGTGACTTCTTTCTCGATTGTTTCATCATTTAGCAGTTCCTGGCGTATTTGAATCGCAGGCGCGTCATCGGTATCGAAAGACTGGATCACTTTCTTCACAGATTGGAGGTGACGTGCGTAATAATTGCAAGCTTCTATCCATGACCCCCCATCTCGTAGGAACTGGACATGGGGGAAGCGACAATTTAGGGAATTGTTTCCTGAATTTTGATACTTGATCTGGAGGTTTTACAAATATAGTCTTTCAATACTGTATTGTTAGTTGGTTTCACTTTCGGCATTGTACCTGCACTTCACTACTCTGAACTGCAAACCTGCACGTTGAAGTTCTTATGCGACAACTGTCCCGTTCACCTGTTGTTGACGTGTAGAGACCTGCGAGTATGTAATGGAGGGGAGAACTTGGTATAAAGGGTTGTAAACAAATGACTGTGTAGATGCCAATACTAGCTTTTACTACTCCAAATTCCGTTCCCTAGTAATAACATACCGGTATTTTAATTTCCATGATTTATTCGAATCTATAGTTTTGGGAGCCATATATGTTTAAAAGTATACGTGTCAAGGTACAAGATACTATCGGTTTTTTAAGATCAGGTCACGAGGTAAGTCTGGAGTTAAGAGGCCCCCAATTGACCCGAATGCCTTGAAGTAAGCTGTTGAAGCAGTTACTGCTCCTCCAGGAAATAAAATCTCAATCAGAGAAGCCTGCTCTGGTTTATAATGGCAAATACTTTTTAAATATGACTGTCAGTTTTTACAGCTATATTCCCACCTATATTCCATGTGTTCCAACTTAGAAGAGGGTATGTTCTAAGTTACATGAACCTGTTGTACCGTTCAACACATTACATATCCCTTCATTTTATTTTTTCCATCCTTAATAGATCTGTAAAACAGGGAAATAGATACAGGAAGTTGTGAAGGAATCTTCAATAATTATTTCAGGCATTTTTCTATTTAAAATATTTCATTTCTCAAAATTAAAAAAATTAAATGTGAAAAATGTTTAAAGGTACAACAGTCTCTCCTAACACCAAGTATAAGCCAGTAAATATAATGGTAGCAGAAACAGAAGAAAGCTGATTAGCTGGTTGAATATACAACGACGTTAAGTATAAATTTACATGGGTCAGCCTCTAGGTCTAGTGGTTAGTGATGCTGATTCCTAACCAGGAGATTTCCGGTTCGTTTCCCGACTCTGCCAAGGGGTTTTCCCTTGGTTAGAAATATTCCTTCGTATATATATATATATATATATATATATATATATATATATATATATATATATGTATGTATGACCCCGGAATTCGTGTTTCCTTAGGTTTAAATTAGATTTAAGTGTTAAGAAAGAACTGGCGCACCATACCAAAAATCCGCTGTGAATATTTCTTTAACGGATCACCAGGAGTCGCTCGCAACCCGATATACTTACATCATAAATTGACAAAGACAATTTATTTAAATGTAAATGCATTTGCCTACACAAACTAATGCAGCATAGCAGAGATAGTACCCAAATTTATACAGTGAAAAGGCCTTTAAAATGAAATATTTAAAAAACGGAAAACCCATCGCTGCTGACCAAGTGATAGTGTTCCTAAGTAAATTTAAAAAAAAACACACAAGACCCGGGTTCGATTTCCAGCAAGAAAACAAATTGTATCTCCTTTCCATTTGCATATGACTCATGTCAAATGTCTTGTCGTATGTATGTTGTATTATGAGGTGGCTTTTTACCACATGCCAGGAGTTCTGCTTCCTATGAAAATGTAATTTTCGTCCTTACACGTTGCGTGAAAGGACGGAAGGAGCCAAATGTCACAGAACTTTAAGGCAAACAATGATGATGTGAAAAACTGGGATGCTGGTTTCGCTTGGTCATGATCCACATAGTGAGAACCCCTGCAGTCTATCGTGATTGACACAGCAGCGAAAAGGACGCCTGCGCTATAAAATTGATGTGGTATATTGAGAACGCTAATATTGTTATTGCTAATGACAGCGCAAATATTCGTTCTGGATTGTTTATTGGATTTTCTGGTCAAGCCAACAGCAACAGCCATGTTGGACTGTGACCCAAACACGTTGGTGTAAATTGCTAGCGACTAAAACCATTAATTACTTTCATAGACTAGGCCTAACCCTCCGGAATCCACGCAGAACAAAATCATACAAATACATCTTATTTACGAATTCCTCTTCCTCTCCATAAGCTATTTCTTCTTCGTCATTACTATCATCAAGAATTTCGCCATAATCACCGTCATAAATGCCAGTCGCCATAACCATTGTCAAGGTCGCCACAACTTTCGCCGAAGTTGCTATAACCATCTTCAAAGTCGCCACAACCATCTCCAAAATTCCCGTAACTATCTGCAAATTCCCCATAACCATCGCCAAAGTCGTCGTAACTGTCACAAAAGCCACTATAAACATTGCAACAGTCACCACGACCATTGCCATTAACCCATAACCATCGCCAAAGTCGCCAGAACCATCGTCAAAATCGCCGTAATCACAGCCAAAGTCACTATAACCATAGCCAGTCACCATCACCAATCCCAGTCATCACAACCAACGCCAGTCACCATAACCAATGCCATTCACTATAACCAACGCCGTTCACCATAACCATCGCCAGTCACCATAACCAATGTCATTCACTATAACCATCGCCAGTCACCATAACCATCGCCAGTCTCATAACCATCGCCAGTCACCATAACCATCGCCAGTCACCTTAACTAACGTCATTCACTACTATAATCATCGCCAGTCACCATAACCAATGCCAGTCATCACAACAAAAGTTAGTCACCATAACCAATGCCATTCACCATAACCAACGAAGTTCACTATAATCATCGCCAGTCACCATAACCAACGTCATTCACTATAACCATCGCCAGTCACCATAACAAATGCCAGTCATCATAACCAAAGTCAGTCACCATAACCAATGCCATTCACCATAACCAACGCTGTTCACTATAATCATGGCCAGTCACCATAATCAACGCTAGTCACCGTAACCAAAGCCAGTCTTCATAACCAACGCCATTCATTATAACGTAATTCACTATAACTAACGCCAGTCACCATAACCAAAGCCATTCACTATAACCATCGCCAGTCACCTTAATCAACGTCATTCACTATTATAACCATCGTCAGTCACCATAACCAATGGCAGTCACATAACCAAAGTCAGTCACCATAACCAATACCATTCACCATAACTAACGAAGTTCACTATAATCATTCCCAATCACCATAACCAACGCCATTCACTATAACCATCGCCAGTCACCATAACCAATGCCAGTCATCATAACCAACGCCGTTCACTATAATCAATGCCAGTCACCATAATCAACGCCAATCACCGTAACCAAATCAGTCTTCATAATCAACGCCATTCATTATAGCCAACGCGTCACCATTACGAACGGCATTCACTATAACCAATGCCAGTCACCATTACCAACGTCATTCACTACAGCCATCGCCAGTCACCATTACCAACGCCATTCACTATAACCAACGTCATTCACTATAACCAACGCCAGTCACCATTACCTACGTCATTCACTACAACCATCGCCAGTCACCATTACCAACGTCATTCACTACAACCATCGCCAGTCACCATTGCCAACGTCATTCACTATAACCAACGCCAGTCACCATTACCAACGTCATTCACTATAACCAACGCCAGTCACCATTACCTACGTCATTCACTACAACCATCGCCAGTCACCATTACAAACGTCATTCACTACAACCAACGCCAGTCATCATTACCAACGTCATTCACTATAACCAACGCCTGTCATCATTACCTACGTCATTCACTATAACCAACGCCAGTCACCATTACCAACGTCATTCACTATAACCAACGCCAGTCAACATTACCAACGTCATTCACTACAACCATCGCCAGTCACCATTACCAACGTCATTCACTATAACCAACGCCAGTCATCATTACCTACGTCATTCACTATAATCAACGCCATTTACTATAACCAACGCCAGTCACCATTACGTACGGCATTCACTATAACCAATGCCAGTCACCATTACGTACGTCATTCACTACAACCATCGCCAGTCACCATTACCAACGTCATTCACTATAACCAACGCCAGTCACCATTACCAACGTCATTCACTATAACCAACGCCAGTCACCATTACCTACGTCATTCACTAAAACCATCGCCAGTCACCATTACAAACGTCATTCACTACAACCAACGCCAGTCATCATTACCAACGTCATTCACCATAACCAACGCCTGTCATCATTACCTACGTCATTCACTACAACCATCGCCAGTCACCATTACCAACGTCATTCACTATAACCAACGCCAGTCACCATTGCCAACGTCATTCATTATAACCAATACCAGTCACCATTACCTACGTCTTTCGCTACAAACATCGCCAGTCACCATTGCCAACGTCATTCACTATAACCAATGCCAGTCACCATTACCAACGTCATTCACTATAACCAATGCCAGTCACCATTACCAACGTCATTCACTATAACCAACGCCAGTCACCCTTACCAACGTCATTCACTATAACCAATGCCAGTCACCATTACCAACGTCATTCACTATAACCAACGCCAGTCACCCTTACCAACGTCATTCACTATAACCAATGCCAGTCACCATGACCAACGTCATTCACTATAACCAACGCCAGTCACCATTACCAACGTCATTCACTATAACCAACGCCAGTCACCATTACCTACGTCATTCACTACAACCATCGACAGTCACCATTACAAACGTCATTCACTACAACCAACGCCAGTCATCATTACCAACGTCATTCACTATAACCAACGCCTGTCATCATTACCTACGTCATTCACTACAACCATCGCCAGTCACCATTACCAACGTCATTCACTATAACGAACGCCAGTCATCATTACCTACGTCATTCACTACAACCATCGCCAGTCACCATTACCAACGTCATTCACTATAACCAACGCCAGTCACCATTGCCAACGTCATTCATTATAACCAATACCAGTCACCATTACCTACGTCATTCGCTACAAACATCGCCAGTCACCATTGCCAACGTCGTTCACTATAACCAATGCCAGTCACCATTACCAACGTCATTCACTATAACCAATGCCAGTCACCATTACCAACGTCATTCACTATAACCAACGCCAGTCACCATTACCAACGTCATTCACTATAACCAACGCCAGTCACCATTACCAACGTCATTCACTATAACCAATGCCAGTCACCATTACCAACGTCATTCACTATAACCAATGCCAGTCACCATTACCAACATCATTCACTATAACCAACGCCAGTCACCATTACCAACGTCATTCACTATAACCAATGCCAGTCACCAATACCTACGTCATTCACTACAACCATCGCCAGTCACCATTACCAACGTCATTCACTATAACCAATGCCAGTCACCATTACCAACGTCATTCACTATAACCAATGCCAGTCACCATTACCAACGTCATTCACTATAACCAACGCCAGTCACCATTACCAACGTCATTCACTATAACCAATGCCAGTCACCATTACCAACGTCATTCACTATAACCAACGCCAGTCACCATTACCAACGTCATTCACTATAACCAAGGCCAGTCACCATTACCTACGTCATTCACTACAACCATCGACAGTCACCATTACAAACGTCATTCACTACAACCAACGCCAGTCATCATTACCAACGTCATTCACTATAACCAACGCCTGTCATCATTACCTACGTCATTCACTACAACCATCGCCAGTCACCATTACCAACGTCATTCACTATAACGAACGCCAGTCATCATTACCTACGTCATTCACTACAACCATCGCCAGTCACCATTACCAACGTCATTCACTATAACCAACGCCAGTCACCATTGCCAACGTCATTCATTATAACCAATACCAGTCACCATTACCTACGTCATTCGCTACAAACATCGCCAGTCACCATTGCCAACGTCGTTCACTATAACCAATGCCAGTCACCATTACCAACGTCATTCACTATAACCAATGCCAGTCACCATTACCAACGTCATTCACTATAACCAACGCCAGTCACCATTACCAACGTCATTCACTATAACCAACGCCAGTCACCATTACCAACGTCATTCACTATAACCAATGCCAGTCACCATTACCAACGTCATTCACTATAACCAATGCCAGTCACCATTACCAACATCATTCACTATAACCAACGCCAGTCACCATTACCAACGTCATTCACTATAACCAATGCCAGTCACCAATACCTACGTCATTCACTACAACCATCGCCAGTCACCATTACCAACGTCATTCACTATAACCAATGCCAGTCACCATTACCAACGTCATTCACTATAACCACCGCCAGTCACTATTACCTATGTCATTCACTATAACCAATGCCAGTCACCATTACCAACGTCATTCACTATAACCAATGCCAGCCACCATTACCAACATCATTCACTATAACCAACGCCAGTCACCATTACCAACGTCATTCACTATAACCAATGCCAGTCACCATTACCAACGTCATTCACTATAACCAATGCCAGTCACCATTACCAACGTCATTCACTATAACCAATGCCAGTCACCATTACCAACGTCATTCACTATAACCACCGCCAGTCACCATTACCAACTTCATTCACTACAATTAACGCCAGTCACCATAAACAACGCAACCAAAGCCATTCACTATAACCATCGCCAGTCACCATGACCAATGTCATTCACTGTAACTATTGTCAGTCACCATAACCAAAGCCAGTTATCATAATCAACGCCAGTCACTACATCCAACACCGGTCACCATAATCGCTAACAATCACTATAATCACTGAGTCACCACAACCACTGAGTTATTATATTCACTGAGTCACCATAACCACTGACAGTCACTATAACAACTCAGTCACCACTAGCATTTCTAGTTACCATACTTTCGCTAGTCACCACACCATTGTTACTCACAATCCCATTGCCAAAGCCGCCATAACTGTTGTTACAGTCATCATAACCAAACCCTATTCATCACAGCTATAACACAAGTACTGTCATAACCAAAACCATGAAAATCATAGGCCTAACAACCTCAATCATACCACATGAAAGATTGCCACACGGCAACTATAACGATCGACATAACCAGAACCACCACGAGATTCTTAATGTTCTCCACTACTATCCTCATAACCACTACAGCCGTCGTGTGGCAATCATTACCACCATGAATAAAATTGCCACCATTACTACCACCGTCAACATAATCAATATAAAAATTATGAGCTAACCAGCAATCTTAGCTTCCACGAACTTCAGATATGCGCCGGAACTGTTACATTACGTTCGATCGGCAGGTTACACTTGATTCCATGCAAAGTGAACAGATGAATGTGTTTACATGTAAATCAGTATCACAACACTAAGAGCACCAGACCAAATAATCTCTCTATTATTCTTTCAATAGAAATAAGAGCGATAATAAAATGTAACTGTAACTGCGCTATCTATAAAATGAAATCATAAATACGTCTAATCAAACAAACAATAGCCTACATCAATCGAATCACTCATACGAACCAGTTGGTTTGAATGCTGAGCGAAACAAGACGGTGTTGCTTTTGTGTCCACAGATCAACAATAGCATAACCGAAGTCGTCATGGAAACACGCAGTAATTTTACTTGCAGCTAGAGTGGCCTAATAATCATTTCCTGTGCAACTTAGACGTAAGAAAATTATGCAGCTGAAAAATAGGGGATTTAACGGGTTAGGTATAAGCTTACAGCAGTAAAATTTTGAAAATATTCAATTTTTTTTTTCTCTATTACTGAATCTTGTACAATAATGAAAATTAGTAGCCTATGTGTAAAACACTGTCCTTCTGCTGTATGAAAATATATACATTTACGTTTAAAAAAATTATTTACATTTTTTTTTTTTCAAAATTCAGTTCACTGTGCAGTCATGAAGCGTTTCCCACATAACTCAAAAACGACCTATTATTCTGTGATGAAATTTTTTTTTGTGTGTATTTATGCATGTCATATCTACAATATTATGCAAGATCACTTCTCTACCTTTGATAGATTGTGTGATAAAAAATAAATTCATTTAAAAATGGTAAAATATCAGTATTTTATTCTGATACAAAATAAAAAAAAAATATTATTTATTAAGGAATGTAGTTGAAAGAGCATGATATTGTAGACATGAGTTTCAGCAATAAAATAAAAAGAGAGAGAATATGACAAAGTTAACAAGTTTATGAGGTATGAGGGAAACGCTTCATCACTGCACAGTGAACTGCTACCATTATGAATTTTGAAAAAATAAAAAATAAAAAATATTTTTTTAATCGTAAAAATATTTTTTTCATATAGCAGAAGGACTAATTTTCATCACTGTACAAGATACAGTAATGGAGGAAAAAATGTTGAATATTTCCAAAAATGTTACTGCTGTAAGCTGTACCTAACCCCTTAATCAATGAATTACGAATAAAAATCAATCAGTCAACCGAAGTGCTGAATACCAATACATCATTCCCAGGGCCTACTTATCTTCAAAATCCTGAATAAAAACCACTCATATTATTATTTCACAGTAGGATTTAATTCCATACACTCAACAACTTTTTAAGCACCAGGTGGAGCAGAATGGATGAATGATTTTGAAATTTCACTACTCAGGAACCTTATATTAACAAATTTATAGAAAGGCCTATGAATTAAAACGTAGAAGTTTTTCATTATTGCGCAACACAAAATAAAAAATAATTATTTAAAATAACGCCCACTGTGTATCGCCCAATGAAAATAATGCAGTATCTTAACCAAAGTATGAAATTTTCCATGACGCGCAGTAGCATGGCTGGAGGAATTTCCTTGATTTGTTCCCTTATTCTCTGTTTCAGGGTATTTAAGTCTGCTGGGTGAGTTTCAAAAATATTTTGTTCTTTAAATAACTCCACAAATAAAGTCACAAACACTCAAATCAGGTGAATGGGCTAACCAAAAGATGTCACTAAAACAGGAAATGATTTTAGGGTGTGTGTGAACACGTTTTTTGGGTCTCCATCGAATTCCGAGAGAAGTATATTCTATCATCCCGTCTCATTGAAACCAAAGTCTGGCAGTATCAACATTACGACAGCATAACTGTGGAAAGAAGAATTCGGTCAACATACTAATGTATCAGTCAGATGTCACAGTAACCGCATGGCTATTTGCATCCTCAAGTCGACATTCCCGCACCACACTTTCACTTTCCGAATATTAAGTAGTTTCATATGCAGCTCACGAGGATTGGATCGGTTCAGTATCGCAGACAATTCAAAGCGATCTTCGTCTGGCTTTAGTAGGCATAAGTAAAAATTATTCCTGAACCTTTGTTCACTAAAACAACAAATTAAAAGGAAAATTCCATTTTTGAGATGAAGTCATGGTTCGACAACTCTCACATTTCCTGAATTTTGTATTTGTAATTTAAGTTCTCATGCAATAACAATGGAGATCTGATAGCAATAGCTAGTCGACATGCAAGTCGTCTTTGACTGTGATTGATGTCCGGTATCAGCAAGTTCCACCTTTGCCTGCAGATATGTTATCTCTTGCAGAAGCTATACAGAGTCTGTCAGAGAAGTATCGCGACTGATTTTATGTAGCCAAGGGGAAAACGTGAAGAGTGGTCTCCATGGGCAGGACGTTGGTGGGGAATGTCTTGTGAGGTTAAGGGTTCGTCGCGTCCGAAGGGAGAGCGATACCTGCATACTCCACCACAATGCACCGAATCGCATGTCGCTACGCGTAAGAGTTCTGGCAAAGCACAAAGTGGAAATGCTGCCTTATCCTTCCTACCGTCCACACCTGTCCCCGCCCAACTTCCTTCTCTTCCTTCGGATGAAACTGAGCTTGAAAGAACACTGTTATGGCACGGAGGAAAGAGTGCAAGCGGCTTCGACGCAGTGTCTGGGAGAGATTCTGGTTGCAGACTTCCAGAGGGCGTACCAAGCGTGCCAGAAGCGCTGGCAACGCTGTATTGATGCAGAAGTACCTTATTCTGAAGACTTGTAACCCACTGTATATATATATATATATATATATATATATATATATATATATACACAACAATTGTTTTTTTTTTTTTTTTCGTCAATGTAGTCCATACAATTTTTGGACAAAACCTGTAGTTCGAAATTTCTGAACCTCGTTGTTGATATTGTTGTGATGTGGAACTCTTCCATGTCTTGGAATGTTAGAATGCAGCCTGAATATTCCCTTAGTCCCTGTTCCATATTATAGCTCAGAAGCGATGTACGAATGCCATGGAATGTAAATAAATGCAATACAATAGTGAACGCCTTGGCTTTAACTCATCTCTCTACTATAGAAAGAGTACGAGTACTACGCAAGTCAAAATCATGAGTTATTCTGCCCTACCTTGCAAAAGGGATGCTAAAGTTGATAACTCACATCACACACTCACACGAACCACAGACACTCATACTCAGCTACACAATACCACATATATTACGCAACAACTGCTTCACAAACCCACCCACTTACACATACTTCAACACCCACATTCATACATAGCGCTTTCACTCGGAACTGAGTCCAACCACACACGCACACACACAGCCCTATATAGCCTATATGTGATTAATGTGGATAGCAAGGGACAATTCCGCCAATTCCACGTCACAGCTGCGTGGTCTAAGCTCTAAGCCGGTGTCATCCTTTGGACTAGCGTTAAGGAATGAGTGCTGGATCGAATCTTCAAGGAAAAATAAATTTGTTCATGAAATATCTATCAGGATATGGGACTAGTGCCTACCCAGCATCGTGATAAATTTAGGGAGCTACAGTGAGCAGCGAAATACAGTTTCGCAAGTCAGCTATAACGCCTATACTGGCTACAGGGATTATCGTTTTTATTACACGTTTCCTCCGTAGTTTTTGGATTACTGTTAATCCCAGCTCAGACACGTGGGCGTAAGGCCAGCAGTTGGTTGGTAGGCCTTGGCTTTCCATGGAATGTCACGCAACGTATGTGTTTTCTTTATAAGGAACAGTCTCCGTAACATGTTTTTTTTTTTTTTCAAATCTCCATATGAATAAAAATGCAACGGGTTAAGGCCTCCAATCCTTGAAAAATGATGTTGCGGATAGTGAAGATGATTATGGTGATGGTAATGATTGGGGACCGTATTCTGTTCCAGGGCGTACGGAATTAAGGTTAGATATTCATATAATACATTGGCGTGACGTCATGTTTCGCGCGCGACACAGATACTATTAGGGAACACTTGCATCTTGTTTGTGTGCAGTTGACGTCATTCATAATTCAAAACTAATCACCGCAGACTGCAATGCATTATAGTGACTATTACACACTTACTACGTCATACTACTTTTGACCAATAAAACGGTACGAAAGGACGTATTTCAACCAATCATGGCTGCTTATCGCACAATTTTATCGCGTCCCTAGCATTTGTTTAATTTTATCGCGTCCCTAGCATTTGTTTCTTTGTTTGCCAACATTTGAATCTGCGCTGGTCTGGACGTCAAAAAAAAAAAAAAAAAAAAATATATATATATATATATATATATATATATATATATATATATATAAAATTACAAACCACTCCAGTCGATGCACAGCAGTTTCAAATATGACTCGCATTGGCATTCAAGAACAAGAATTAATAAAAATCACTGATCATACCTATGCATCTTCTGAAATCCGATTTACAAATAAATGAAGAGCACCATTCGGAAATCCTGAATAAGTTGAATACATCATGTAGGCCTAAATCAACGAGTTCCACTTCTATTACGCACACGTCCAATATAACATTAATTGAACCACCAACCACATTCAAATTTGAAAATGTACATTCAATAATTATTCCTTTTAAAATTATTCATTCGGAAATCCTGAATAAGTTGAATACACCATGTAGGCCTAAATCAACGAGTTCACTTCTATTACGCACACGTCCAATATAACATCAATTGAACCACCAACCACATTCAAATTTGAAAATTGTACATTCAATAAATATTCTTTTTAAAATTATTCATGTTTATTTTTTATGTCATCGTCGTTAATTAAAACCTTTCTAACACTTGTGTATATTAGTTAGGTTATGTTATAGCTTCTGCTATATGATATTATGGATAGTCACGTATCAGAGATTGTTTGATATTAAGATTTATTGAAAATCATCTGTCAAGTGACGTTGATTACTGGGATTCGGATAATCGAAGTGGAATGTTGCATTTTAATAAAAATGAAACTGAATCAACAAAGCCTTCTTGACTAGTAACGTTGCCATCGTGTATAATAGATCGAGAACTTCTCGACGAGAAGGCATTGCTCACTACTGCCACCTGGCATGCATCTAGCGTAATATTTGCAATGTTGAGATAGTAAAATAATACATTTGAAGACAGTAGTATTTTCGTAAGTCAATTAATATTTTATTGTATTGGAGTACTTCGTTACTTCTAATCTTTATATACTTTCTTCTAATCGTTTAATAGTCAATTAAACCCCACTCGGGTTTTGATTATCTCTAGATAAATCAAAACGTCTAGTGAGATTACTGTTGATAAATAATGACACTTTCCTACAATTTAAATTCTTTATTCATTTATTTTATTGATTTATTTTCACTGGCAGAGTTAAGGTCTTAAGGCCTTCTCTTTCACTCAACAAGTATAATGATACATAGCAAATTTATTTTTTATTTTATTTTATTGGCTTATTTTACGACGCTGTATCAACATCTAGGTTATTTAGCGTCTGAATGATATGAAGGTGATAATGCCGGTGAAATGAGTTCGGGGTCCAGCACCGAAAGTTACCCAGCATATTGCAAATGTAATAACAGCAATAAAGAAAAGTGAAATAATAATAATAATAATAATAATAATAATAATAATAATAATAATAATACGAGCAAAATGTAGATGTATTTACTTACATATAATTCCAAGAATTATGCTGATGACGTGAATATGTTAGGAGAAAATCCACAAACGATTAAGGAAAACACGGAAATTTTATCTGAAGCAAGTAAGGCGGTAAGTTTGGAAGTAAATCCCGAAAAGACGAAGTATATGATTATGTCTCGTGACCAGAATATTCTATGAAATGAAAATATAATAATTGGAGATTTATCCTTCGAAGAGTTGGAAAAATTCAAATATCTTGGAGCAAGAACGGCCCAAGGTTCACTCAGCCTCCTATAAAACTGAGTACCGGGTCTTTCCCGGGGGTAAAAGGCGGTCAGAGCGTGGTGCCGACCACACCACCTCATTCTAGTGCCAAGGTTATGGAAAGCATGGGGCTCTACCTCCATGCCCCCCAAGTGCCTGCATGGCATGTTACGGAGATACCTTTACCTTTTAATAGTAACAAATATAGAGACATAATTTTATTTTTACTAACATTTTTAATATTAACCTGTCTATACCTTTAGAGAACCGGAAACACCGCTTGCTCCCCCCTTCAAGACTGGAGTTCGATGATACTGGCGTAAAACACAAATCACTCTACTAGGTATAGGATGGAAGAAAAGTAGTTCATCCATTTACGTAAACTAGGAAATATCGCGCTTTTGAGTTTGATCATTTTCATTAGGTTTTTCTTTAATCAAAGTACAGTACTGTATTAAGAATAAGTGTTTTTACTCACGAAGTGAGTTATCCATGCGAACGTATTCATTATGCGGTGTATATTATACTGTCTACAGCACATTAGCGTACAATATAGAGAAAGAACTTAAATTGAAAAATAATCATAATATGAATATTTAAACACAATTTTGAAAATGGTGGCCGTTCATTTCGATACAGGCTTCAGTTCTTTTGTGCATATTATCGCACTATAGACTATTGCATCTAATTCCAATTGCCAGTTTCGTCCTTCGTACTAGTAACTCATGTTGAAATAATTCTATACCTACTCTACGTACTGTAAATTCAATCTTCACTTCTGCCCGACCCGAAAATATAAAATTACGCGGACATGCTATCTACTGTCCGTCCAAGTGGTTATTCCGCATGATTGTAGAAAGGGAGGAAATCACGTGACAGTTAATTACTTAACGAGGCCCTTTTATTTAAGTTAAATTAAACAGCTGTATAATATTACGTAAACGCCCAATTCCTAAGAGAAATTAATGTTTTCAGAAAAGAGCTAAGACAGCCCAGCTTTTACAGAGGGGCGAGCAGAAGCAGGTGGGGGGGGGAAATCGGGATGCGATGTAGGCAAACGGACAGTACCTGTGCGAAAATATGATTCAATATTGAAAGCTCTTTCGTCACTGGAAAACGCGAACATATTTCTGGAACGTGCTATACTCAGTAACTCAGTACTGCTTACTATCTGCTGTCTTGGCTCTGTGTGGAGTTGGAACTTCATTAGTAGAAGGAGTGGGAGTGAAGTACATTCAAAAACTCAGGTACAATAAAAATTGAAGTAAAAATAAAATGATGTCCCTGTATAATTGACACTCGGGAGCAAATTAAACTCAGAATAAATATAGGAAATGTGTGTTATTATTCGGTTGAGAAGCTTTTGTCATCTAGTCTGCTGTCAAAAAATCTGAAAGTTAGAATTTATAAAACAGTTACATTACCGGTTGTTCTGTATGGTTGTGAAACTTGGACTGTCACTTTGAGAGAGGAAGAGAGATTAAGGGTGTTTGAGAATAAGGTTCTTAGGAAAATATTTGGGGCTAAGAGATGAAGTTCCAGGAGAATGGAGAAAGTTATACAACGCAGAACTGCACGTATTGTTTTCTTCACCTGACATAATTAGGAACATTAAACCCAGACGTATGAGATGGGCAGGGCATGTACCACGTATGGGCGAATCCAGAAATGCATATGGAGTGTTAGTTGGGAGGCCGGAGTGAAAAAGACCTTTGGAGAGGCCGAGATGTAGATGGGAGGATAATATTAAAATGGATTTGAGGTGGGATATGATGGTAGAGACTGGATTAATCTTGCTCAGGATAGGGACCAATGGCGGGCTTATGTGAGGGCGACAATGAACCTCCGAATTCCTTAAAAGCCAGTAAGTGAGTAAGTAATAGTATTATTAAATAAAGTACCTTGCATTACAATACATAACACTGTACATAAAAGTGTAAATAATGTGTGATCAATGTAGGCCTATGTTCTTTATAATAGTTTAAATAGTAAAAATAGCGTATTTAGCGTACACAGTGTAAATAATATAAATTGTAAATATTAGTGTAATTGTTAAAGTGGTTCATGTTTTATTCTACCCAGCTTGACCAAATGGGAATCGCGTGAGCAGCCAGTCAAGTACTACGCTTGCATATACAAGTGCGTCGTCCAAATCTTGCAGCCTCGTGGGACAAAGTTCGGTAATGATCATAATAATTCTGATATTGATGATGCGTGTAGGATTACGATGGTTGTGGTGACTGTGATTATGTTCATGATTACAACATCATTGGATTTTTACCGTGCCGAAATGTTTCTTTTCTATGGGCTACTTCATACGACACAAATCTATTTTTATTGCACACACGTACAAACGGTAAAATTATTACGCAAAATTAACTGCGTGTCCAGTGAACTGGAAGTCGTTTAATCGTAGCATAATGGTCCTGTCTTTCAATTGACTGCGTGCTGAAGATTTCGAAGTCGTTCAACTGCGTTCCTATAACGCATTAATTAATAACGCAAATAGGCTTTAAACCAAACAATTCCAAGTGTTGCGTTAATATGTACACTCGGGTGTCTAGTTGCGAAGGAGAGAGACAAAATTAATGACAAATATTGTTTGTAATTACATGAAATACCAATTAAACTAACTGAAATTATGCAGTATACGTTCATTACATAATTCTGTGCCTCATTCCACTAGGCCTACTGACATCGCCAACAGTATTACCTACAAATAGATACAGTGATGTAACAGTCACTGTCAGTAACGAGGCTTAAAATATTTTAATGACGTAATTTAAGCTTCTGCCTATCATTACTGCAGCTCCAATGCTTCAAGCGTAACAGACGAGCAAAGAAATAAATTATAAAAAAAATACATGTAAAGATTCTGTATTACTAAGTTAACTTCTATACGAGTTAGTTCCGAAAGTGAGGCAAACTTTTTTTTGTGGTTGTAGGCCTATATGTCAACAAAAGCTATGGCGGAAGTAAGGATATTTAGACATACTATATAGGGTGACCATAATTCCTTAGAGCAGTGATGTCAAAGCAAGAGCATTTTTCTGACCTTGACGTCGTGCACGGGCATTAAGCGCTAGGTATGCTAGGAGGAATAAGCAACCTGTTGGATTAAGAAAACAGTGGTGCACAAACTTCAAACGGAACGTGAAATTTTATGTCGTTATTTTTATATGGCTTTTTTCTGTTTGTTATTTTCTATATTGTCTGTAAAACAAAAGTACTAACACCTATTTCTTAGCCGAATACTGCAGCTGTGTTTTAAACGTTAATAACATAATAAAGAGTAAGGAAGGAATATTCATACAAATTCCATAATAACTACAACTATACTGTACTAAGTGAATTAAACACATCATTCATAAAGAGTTATCCCAAAGAAAGACACTGAATATGACATAAGTTGAAATTGATATTGATGGTATCTTTAGCCTTATAAAAGTAATCAAAACAATATTATAGTACAAAGCAGTCTAGGTATATGTTTTAACTGTAAATAATATTACATAATAAAACTCTTATCGCATTATGCTTTTAGACGATATTGGTGCGCAACTTTCTGTTATCAGAATATCAAATTATCTCGAAATCTGCTGAAGCTATAGAGCTGACGTTTTACCAACATAGGCACATATCTTTTGTTTGTGATGTAACAGTATTTGCTTTGTTAATTCATTTCCTTACAAACATTTTTCATGAGAATATATTCAAACATTTTAATACACTATCTTCAGTAATACGTATTTACGATATATTAGATTTACGAAAACATTGTTTTAGTACCTGTAAGGCTACTAAACAAACATATTTGAAAATTTCACTTTTCTGTAAAAAAAAGTTGAGAAAATATTCCTTTTGAATAAAAAAGCAAACCTGTGAAAAATGAGCATTAAAATTAAAACTTACATTCTTATAATGCACTTATACTTCTCAGACAAATCTAAAAATTAACATGGATACAGTTTTAATAAGTTCTCTCCCCTTTATCCAATGAATCAGTGCTGGCCATCCCTGTACATAGCTCGACCAAGCGGCATATACTACCTCTTTCGTCTGTCTCTTTCCTTTCCGCTGTAAAGCGCTCAGCTCTCCTGGGCTCTAAAGCGCGCGCTTGCTCCTATGGGCATCAGTTGACATCACTGCCTTAGAGTGAAAGTGGGACTTTAATCATTTTCTTTAGGGAAAATAGGGACACCATGTTTTTCTAAAATCCAGTATTTATTTGATTTAAAATTAATCATAAGACGGATATACAAACTAAAATGAAACGGAAATAACATTAAAAAAAAGGACAAAAAATTAACAATTTCAAGTTGTACTTTAAAAAATAATATTACAGCAATAACAAGAATATGTATTTTATGTCTTTCTCGAGTTAAATTTTACAGTACCCGGTTAACATGTTTCATAATTTACAATTCATTTTTGATATGCTCAGTTGAGCCCAATATTAATGTTGCTATATATCAATATAATAACATTTCTCAATCTTATGGCTTAAAGTAAAATATAAAACAAATTGCTCAGTGTTTTATATATTTACATTTGTTGCATTATTCTACTAACGTTTTCACCCTCCTAGGGGCATCATCGGGTACAATATTGTTTACAGTAATTGATTTTAGACATTTGATATTGTAAACAATATTGTACCTGATGATACCCCTAGGAGGGTGAAAACGTTAGTAGAATAATACAGCAAATGTAAATATATAAACACTGAACAATTCGTTTTATATTTTACGTTAAGCCATAAGATTGAGAAATTTTAATATACTGATAATATATAGCAACATTAACATGTTTTAACCTGTTATGGGCCATCTTCAGAACTGGTTGGTGCTGGTCTCGGCGCCTTTCGTTTGTGTTTCCTGTGGGGGTGTGTTTGTGTAGTGTAATGTGGAGTTAAAGAGTGTGTGTGTTCTGAAATTGAGTTGTATGTTGAGAATTTCATTTGGATGTGTTTTTGTATGTCTATATATTTCGTATTGTTCTAGTGTGTTTAGTTTCTGGCTTCTAGAGAAATACGAAATATATAGACACACAAAAACACATCCAAATGAAATTCTCAACACACAACTCAATTTCAGAACAGACATACTCTTGACTCCACATTACACTATACAAACACACCCCTACAGGAAACACAAACAAAAGGCGCCAAGACCGACACCAACCAGTTCTGAAAATGGCCCATAATAGGCTGAAACTTGTTAATCAGGTACGGTAAAATTTAACATGAGAAAGACATATAATACAGATTCCGTGTGATATAGGGTTAAAAGCTGTGTAATCCAAATGTATAATTAAATGCACTTTCAAATTTATTAATATTCAGCTCGTCAGAAATTAGGCTTCTAAAGGGGTTTATTTATGTAGGCCTACTTTCTTTACTCCAATCATACTTAGCAGAAGTTGCTATTGCATTCAGCAACTCAGCTTCTGCAAGCAAATATGAATACAATTTATTGTAGTTATATTTAGCTGAATAGTTATTTGCCGTAGCTCTAGAACGAGGAGATTTCTTTTCAAGCTCTTCTGTAAATTTATATTGCCTCTTTGTAAAACTCAGTTCTAATGTTCACTATAAATACGCATTAAATTGATCTAAACCTTAGCTGAACTTCCACACCGAACAAAAAAAATGGTAAAAAAAATCTCGAATATTATCGTTCTATCGATAAACGAAATAGGTAGTACCACCTAAAATTTGCCATCATTAATGGATACAATCTATAGTATAGAGAAATATCTTCCATGTCGACAGTATGCAAGTATCGTAGGTAAAATTTATCGGCACACTTGTAAAAAGTTTATAACTTGCAAACTTACGCCAAACATCGGGACAAAAGCTTATTTATTGAACAATACAGTCGGGACAGGTTTTTCAAAGCTCAAAGACGGGGTAATCCCGATTTATTAGGACGTATGATCACCCCAGATTCTTGGAAAAATCAGAGTCATCATACAGGAAGAAAAATACAGAAGATAAACTTGCGAATTCTAAATTAGGCTGTACAGCAAGTGGACAGCTTCAAATACATGGAGTGTACTATAAGCAGTAACATGAGCTGCTGCCAGGAAGTCAAAAGGAGAATAGCAATGGAAAAGGAAGCTTTTAATAGAAAAAGGAGCATCTTCAGCGGAGCGCTGAAAAAAGAACTAAGGAAGAGACTAGTGAAGTGCTTTGTATGGAGTGTGGCATTGTATGGACAAAAAACATGGACATTACGACGTAGTGAAGAGAAGCGAATTGAAACATTTGAAATGTGGATATGGAGAAGAATGGAACGTGTGAAGTGGACAGAGAGAGTAAGAAATGAAGCTGTGTTGGAGAGTGGGTGAAGATTGAATGATGCTGAAACTGATCGAGAAGAGGAAAAGGAATTGGTTGGGTCACTGGCTGAGAAGAAACTGCCTACTGAAGGATGCACTGGAAGGAATGGTGAATGGGAGAAGAGTTCGGAGTAGAAGAAGATATCAGATGATAGAAGACGTTAAAATATATGGATCACATGAGGAAACAAAGAGGAAGGAAGAAAATAGGAATGACTGAAGAAAGCTGGGTTTGCAGTGAAAGCCCTGCCCTTGGACAGAACACTAAATGAATTAATATAATCTATTAAATAGTTTCCTAGATTGAGATAACTCATAGTTCCTGTCGAAATGATCCCAAAAGAAATTAAACTACGGATCTGCAACATTTCCCCATCATACAGTAGATTTCTACATTTTCTAAATTTGTATGTTCACAAATCAGAACCTTGGCTTTCTCGTGTCTTTGGATACTTCTGGTAGAGCTAATTTCGGCCTTCAGTTTATGTCTAAAGGCTCGCTTCCATTGACTAATGAGGAATGCAATGCTCACCTCACAGTACATCTCGGCTAACTTCTTCGGCGGTTTATTTTTGCTGCTCCGAAACCCTATTTCAGATAGTGTTTCTCTCTCATTAATGTGACAACTAAACAGTTCCATCAATCTTTCGGTTTTTCTCCAAAATTATATATACTGTTTCAGTGTAACGGACTGAGACAAGTGACCTACCGTCATAGAGCTCACACAGTTTCTTCCCCGTAGCTCCAAATCCCCTTGCAAGAAGCGCGCCCAGGTAAAGTCTGTCTGTTTCAATGGTTAACATACAGTCTGCTTCGAAATACAAAGCTGTCTCCATACTCAGTCTGTTAAGAAAGAGAAAAAGATTATTACCGATATCTGGTTGATTAAACATTTGTTTAGACTTTACCACTACCACCAGTGGCATGAATAAGAATGACATCTGACCCAAGAAAGGTAACGTGTCACTTTGTCGCATGTTAACCGTGAAAATGGACAAACTGTACCATTCAGTTATTTTCCCCTGCCTCTGTAATCTCAATGTCCACATTATCAACATGAGCAGTTTCCCTTGCATATGTCATTAGTTGCAACGCCCTCCTCTGTTTCCGAAATAATTATCGGTCCTAGCTATAAACTTCTCTTGCCACACGTGTTTGAATTTCTATAGAACAAGGTAAAAATGGAAAAAAAAAAAAGTATTAACTTAGGATGTCTTTATAAATCACAACTACACTAAACATATAACTTTTCAATTCCAATCTTCGTAAACAGAAAAATGTTAAGACAAAATTATGATATATGAATAGTTATTTTATACAAAATTGTGTAAAATTAACGACATTCAACCGCTTAAAGAGTAGACTTTATAAATTGAATCAAATGTCTTACTCTTTGGGTTATTAGAAAAAATTTTTGGATAGAATAGAAAACGAAAGTTTACCTTTTCATTTGAGTGCATAGTGAAGTACGTATGATTTAATAATAGGCTAAAAAATGCAATCTGTACAAGAGGTATTATCATTGGCAACATGTTAACATAACTGAATTGTTGCAAAACGCATTAGAACGCAAAATGTGCAAGCAAGTTTTATCTTTGTGACACTTATTTCTAAAGATTATGTTTTATGATTCAATATTCAAGTTACTGTACTGTAATTATCGCATGTTATTTATGGTTTTATATGCATTTCGATGCTTCTAGTGTAGAGAGAGAACCTTTGCGAGACATTTTGACTCGCAACGCCAACGTAGTTTTTGGATTTCCTACTAGTTGTAAAGTTTCAA